>NC_137869.1:32290244-32332744 GCF_963924005.1 Protomyctophum bolini | reverse complement strand
ATCCATGCATCCATCCCTTCATCCATCTAACCACCCATTCATCTATCCCTCCTTCCATTCAGTCATCCATTCATCTCCCTTACCCTCTGACCCACTTCACTGACACATGCCTCAGTTTGTGTGTGTGTGTGTGTGTGTGTGTGTGTGTGTGTGTTTGTGTGTGAGAGAGACGGATGAAAAAGTGCCACGATGTGAGTGAGAAAGGATAAGACAGAGAGAGGGTGAGGAAAGAGTAGTTATATCCTCTTGGATACAACTGAAACGGACTTCCTCTTCAAAATAAGAGCAACAATAAGAGCAACTTAGTCAACACTAGTTTTATTTCTAAATTCTAACATTTTGTAACACAAGATAATGCTTTGAATGGGCTGCCTGCTGCTCGTTAAGAGGCAGGGCTTGCAAAGTGCGACAAAGTAAAGGTCTGTGACTGTGTGATCGTAATCATCTGACAGCTGGAAGGCCAAGGCCCTGGCTGTACCGCCAGTTCCCCCTGACGGCCCGTCCCTGGTCCTCTCCACAACATCCTGACAGGCCAGAAAAGCAGCCGCTGAGAACTGTTCATCTGTCCCAAGAATGAAGGGTTTAAGAAAACCTTTGTCCCCACAGCAATTAATTTGGTTTTTTAACACCACAACCAGCCGCTAGGCTTATCAACTGTTCCAGGCCTGGACAACATTGTGAATTAAGTGAAGAAGTACTCAAAGAACATAACTCAACAACATAACTTAACAGAGAGGTACTGGAGTCAACCTCAGACCTCTCCCCATGGCAGCCCAGTCTCTACTGAACCATTTCCCCTTTATAAAGACTCCTGACTCCACCCCTGGCTAAGCAGTCAGCAAATCACAAAGCATTTAGCAACACCCAAGACGCTCCCTCTGAAGCAATCAATCATAGCTCTCTTCAGGCAATCAAGGCAGCTTCCCAATTACAGCGTCTGCATAGATAAACACAAGTATATTAGATTCCCATGTCACAGCAGAATGTGCACCTTCTGTGGGACTGAGAATCAACCTGTGTTACAAATACAATACAGCTTAATGACTTAATAACATTTTGTGCTTTGCAGCTTTGTGATGTCTAGTTCTGATAAGCTATGATAGACTTTATTGTCCCAAAGGAAATTTGGACACTTAACTACACCCTAGAGGCTGTTTTCTTTTGTTTGTGTTCCACTTCAGGTGGAAAACATATGGCAGGCTGCAGATTTTACATGTGTCATGTCATGTTTGTCTATCAGTATCATGCTTGCACATTGACATGCCCTTGGCTCTGGACACACCTATGAAACCTAGTTGCCTTATACTTGTCTGCCATGTTTTTAATCAATTGTAGTTTTCACCTGAAGTGAAAATAAACTTCAAAATCAGCCTAGCCTAGGGTGTGGGACAGGTCGTTGCTCAGGGCTGTAGTAGCTGAGCATCACCAGAGGAGGGCATAATTACACAAGGAACCTACAGTATGTAACAACATCTTTCCCTTTGTTGTCTCTCTCTCTGTCTCTCTGTCTCTCTCTGTCTGTCTCTCTCTCTCTCTCTCTCTCTCTCTCTCTCTCTCTCTCTCTCTCTCTCTCTCTCTCTCTCTCTCTCTCTCTGTTTCTCTCCCTCTCACTATTATCAGCTATCTCATGCACAGTAAAATCAAGTTAAATTGACTTGGTAGTGTTAAGAAACGAGCATTAAAAAAAAGGTCAACATTGAGACCTGTTTTACAACATCGAGGCTGGCCGAGAGAAAGGACAGGACAGACAAGAAAGGAGAGAGAGTTTAGGGCGGCTGTGGCTCAGGAGGTAGAGCAGTTGGTCCAATGATTCCTTGGTCGGTGGTCGAATCCCGGCTCCTCATGTCCACATGTCAAAGTGTCCTTGGGCAAGACACTGAACCCTACATTGCCTCCAGTGACGCTGGCGTCGACTGTTCACCGCTTCATCTCCTAATCAATGTATGAATGAATGAACCATTGTAAAGCGCTTTGAGCACTAAAAGCTCTATAAAAATGCAATTCACTATAGAGTTGACCGGCGGCAGCCCGGGGCAAAAAGAGTCTGACATACTAAGAGATGGACAGAGAAAAAGTTGTTGAGAATCGGGGTAGTTTGAGAAAGGCAGCCAGAGGCAGAGATAGCAAAAGGGGAGGAGGGGGGTGCAGAGACTGACAGACACAGACATACTGTAAGAGAGGGAGACAGAGAGACTTGTACTGTACAGTCAGTGCACTTTAACCAAATCCCATTAGACCACAGCCTTGTGGTTGGAGAGGTGGTACCTGAGCTGCATGCCTCAGCTGTCTGCCTCTGGGTATGTGTGCGTGCGTGTGTGTGTGTGTGCGTGTGTGACACAGCTATGTAAATGGCTCCACAGGAATGCAGTTTACAGTACATATCGTCACTGTACAGTAGGAAAACCTCTTATCTCCGTATTTTAACTTTTTGTGTTTTCCTCCTAAATTAATGTCCCACCTCGTCATACTGAAGTGTCCCGCAAAAGCAGTAACAACAGCCCACCCGCAAGCTCAAAACGCATGATTTTTGTATTTGAATCCTGAATAGTACGCATCGTGATATTTTTTAAATTTGGATCCTGAACAGTAACAGTTGTTTACATATGAGGTTTCCACCCGAAATCAACCATGTACTGCTGAGACCGCCACACACCTTTATATCACCACAGAGATCACTATCTCTGCTAATTTGCTTTTAAACGTGTGTGTGTGTGTGTGTGTGTGTGTGTGTGTGTGTGTGTGTGTGTGTGTGTGTGTGTGAGAGATACTGACATTGCTGAGGTTTTTAATTGTTGCCTGCAGGGCTGAGGCATAATAATGGATCTGTGTGTGGGCGTGTTTTATCGTAAGGGAGGCTGTGATAACCCGATGGCAACAGCGAAGCAGCGTCACCATTATGTGCCAGACTGCCAGTGACTTACATCTGTCATTCTCCAGATCTCATTCACAGTCAGAAAGGCAAACCAGGCAGCATGGCGGTCTGCAGGGCCAACCACAGATTATTGAAGACAATCTGAGTAGATTTGGCAGTGGTTATCGTAAACCGTGTTGAATTATGAGATGTTGCTGTGCCACGTTAATTTATCATCAAGTAAAGCTTAATTAAATGTAGTGGAAACCACCTTTTCTCTTGTATAGACCTAAATTAAAGTGTCATCTTCATACTATGACCTCAAGTATTTGAGGGAACACTAATCCAATCTGTTGACCTCGTGTTGTAATTGTTGGCATCTTTCTAGCCTGATTTGTGCTTAAGAATGACAGTGTTGATTTACACAGGCTATTTTGCTCTTTCGTCATACCAAGTATATGACATGAGAGCAAAATGATGGCCGTGTGAATATGGTCAACGGGAGCATAATGTTTTTGCCTCGGCAAAAGGACCACTAATCTCTTTATGAAGAATAGATGCACCAAAGGAAATTGTGCTGAGCATTTTTATTAAACTGTCAGATTTTTTTAATGATCGATGAGAGGATAATATAATATTGGACAGAAGATGATGCAAAACATTATCCAAAGAATATATTTTTAGTTAAGGCTCACAATTTCAATATAGATATATTGTACTTTTAGTCCACTACATTTATTTGAAAACTTTAGTTATACTAATTTCTTTGTAGATTTGTATTATTATTATTACAAGACATACATTACCCACTTCTGCCCTATATATATTTAGAGTCTTTCGACCATTTGAAAATACAATAGCTTAAAGTACTTTCTACTTTTCATACTTTAAGTACATTTTGATACCAATACTTTAGTAGCCTACTTTTACTCAAGTCATTTTGATTACCGTACTTTTACTTGTAATGGATTAGTTCTACATTGCAGTATTGATACTTCAGTGGGCTTATTAGGCTTATTATTATATAACTTATAACTTATATAACTTTAGCAAGAAGATCATCTGCTGCATGACATCCATTCACTCATTTGATTACAAAAAAAGCCTTAATATACCGTAAGACAAGATGCAACGTGCATTGAAAAACAAATATATTAAATGACCACAAGGTCTATTTTTACTACCATTCCTATTATGAACGCCACTGTTCGGTGTAGACGTGTATGGACGAATCCAGGCTGAAAGATAGGAGCCTCATTCGCGGTACATTCCTGGTCCTAATTAAGATAAAGCATGTCGTGATCTATGAGTAGAATATTTGTTCTGTGGTGTCAGAGGAATAGCTGTGACAGATGTGTTTGAAGGGTGGCGTTGACATCGCGCCCGAAAATCTTTGAGTCAGAAGAATTAGGCTGGGGATTTTCGCCCTGGGTCTCGATCGTTCTGTGGTTTATAAATGAGGTTTGTTTCTTTCATCCTCCTTTCTCACAGCTTTTATTTATTCATCCTCTGTTCTGTTTTCTCTCCCCTGTCCCCTTCTACTGTTGTCCTTGTTTCCCTTTGTTACCTCTCCTCTCCTCCCCTCTGCTTTTCTTCTCATTCTTCTCTTCTCTTCTCTTCTCTTCTCTTCTCTTCTCTTCTCTTCTCTTCTCTTCTCTTCTCTTCTCTTCTCTTCTCTTCTCTTCTCTTCTCTTCTCTTCTCTTCTCTTCTCTTCTCTTCTCTTCTCTTCTCTTCTCTTCTCTTCTCTTCTCTTCTCTTCCGCTCCTCCCCGTGTCATTTTATTAGATCAGCGGAAGATTCTGCAGCACCTATAATTACATTTGTGAGTGCGTTGACATGTACACCACTATCCCGCCGTTACTGTTAACGGTCACATATTGTCTTTGAGCAGTGAGCACACGAGTCATGTCCGCATCATGTCCTGTTTACATTAACCAGATAAGCTCTTGTGCCAATCGTAAGTAACCCTAAAGTAGTGTATAGGCTATAGGTATACATGGTCCTCTCAGACACACCTTTGACCTCAAGCTGTCAACATCAGTTGTTCTCAAAGTGGGGCCCCCATCAAAATGTGTTGATCACAATTATTTGAACACCTTTATCCATAGCGTTGAATGGCTCTAGAGAGACTGTGTACCAATTCGCGTGATGTTTGGACAAAATCTGTAGGTGTACTGTCCAAAAAAATCGTTTTGCACAAAGCGGCCTCCTGATGGCATTATACTGTAAGAGGCCAATGTGAAAACCTTGGGGCAGAGGATCAGCTGTGGCATTCAGGGAGTGTTTATTCCTGAGGTAGATAAACCAACTGTATACTCTCTCTCTGTGTCATCTCTATATTCATCTCTGTGTTCATCTCTGTCTGTGCACTGCAGTCTGCATCAACACGCTGCCTTAAGTCTTCTTCCTGCCTAGGCCGCTGAACAAGAAAAGGAGTTTTGCGCCCTCTGCTGTTTAGTGTTTGGATCGTGACACATGTTTTTATTAAATCGATTTAAATTGCTACCAGTTTATATCGATATACGGTATGCCTAGTTGCGATGCAACAAGTTGCTATTTTCGATAGAGACTATAGGGTTCATGTATATACACAAATACAGGTTGCAGTTCTCCAACTAAAGGGAGGCGAGAAGAGAGGGTCCAACTGATGTCGTGGTGCGTCATACATCAGACACATATTCTCAAAATGCCATGTACAGAATCGATACAATATAATATGGAAAGCCAAATCAATGTACACATATCTCCAAAAATACTTTTCACTATAAATATACTATCTCATTTTCTATTTGACATCAGAGGGGTCTTTTTCAACCTATTTTCTTTTTTTTCTCAAACCCACCCACCGTCCCTTATGCTTGACCCCTTTGCCATAGACTGTCTGTATTTCAGGGTGTTGGCTGAGTGTGTGGGTGATTATATCACAGCTAGACCAACTGGTTCTCCCTCATCTGTATGAACCGTTTTGTTGTTTTCTCATGTTTTCTTCTCAAATGTGATTTCCGTATTACATAAATTAACGGATCGACGATTTGCGCGTTCCTGACGACAACATTCACTCATGTCACTGTTGTTTGGGTCAAATGGGACTTGAATGATTCCCTGTTTGAGTGAGAGCATGAACCAATTAAAGGGCCACTTCACCCCTTTTGCAACCAGATCTTATTTGAATGATGTCTGGACTGGGAGACAAGAAAGAAACACTTTCCTGGGGATTTAATGTGGGTAATATGTCTTTTTAGATATTTTAGTATTTCCAAGTGTCCATGATGTCATGGACACTGGGCTCACTTCCTTCCTGGACTAAAATTCCCATAATGCTTTGCTGCACTTCTCCTCCTTGTGGATATGGGGAGGGCAGTCTTACTGAGACAACATGTAGTCCAGGAAGTAAGTGAGAGGAAGTAAGTGTCGAGTCGGGCGGACCCACGGTTGTCCAGAACTGCCCCAAAAATGCCTCTGCCCGAGGCTCTGGACAGGGCCCCTCCCCCCAGTGTCCATGCATATAGGCCTACTGTATGGGCGTGTGTGTGTGTGTGTGTGTGTGTGTGTGTGTGTGTGTGTGTGTGTTTTTGTGGGGGAGGGGGGTATTTTGATTAGCCCTGATAAAGCAGACTAGTGCTGTGACTGCGAGTAAACTGGGGCAGGAGAGCCACACACACACACACACACACACACACACACACACACACACACACACACACACACACACACACACACACAGTACACCCAAACACACAGAACTGGGGCAGAAAGTAGCTGTTCTCTCTAGAGGTTATACGTGAATGATGTACTGCAGACTTACAATACTGTATGGGGGCAGTATGTCTTAAACAAGAGAGAACGAGAGTCTGGAGATAGAGAGACTACATCCATTCAGAGAGAGAGAGAGAGAGAGAGAGGTGTTTTTTGGTCTGTCTGGATGATTAATTTGTTATTCCTTAACTAATTTGCCTGACTACCTGACTTTATATGAGCCACCTGACTAACTACCTGGTTGGCAGACTGACCAGCCGGCTGACTAATTGTGAATGTGATTAATCTCTCTCTCTCTCTCTCTCTCTCTCTCTCTCTCTCTCTCTCTCTCTCTCTCTCTCTCTCTCTCTCTCTCTCTCTCTCTCTCTGTAGCTATGTAGGTCATGTAGTGGGTAGCAGTCTTAAGGCCCAGAGAGAGAACCCAGAGATGACTGTCCGGAACAGCGATCATGTTCTGAAGGGAGTCAAACGGAGACTGGAACAACTCTTAAAGGTACTGGGCTGGCACACACACACACACACACACACACACACACACACACACACACACACACACACACACACACACACACACACACACACACACACCTCAACTCAACTCAGCGCTCTGCAGCTGCCCGTTGTTGTCGTTACCCAAAAAATGTGAAGCCGCCTGTCAACGACATCACTGAGAGGCTGAGGCTTTCTTTGCTCCTGGTGTTCAATAGAGACGTCAACTGGCTGCACTTCAGGGGAGATTCTCCCTTTCATGTACAGAACCTGAAGGTCGACTTGTTCTGTTCAAACCAAACATTCTCAACACTGACGTGTGCCATGTGTTCTTTTGTCCACATAGCATCGCTGTTGGGGCGGAAAACTGGTAAAAACGTTACTGATCCGGACATGGGGAAAAGAACCTGTGTTCCAGTGGAAACAAACGTAGATATTATTTTAGACACAAGCTCGTGTTAATATGTTTCATTGGTTCAGTATTTATAAAACCCACAGACACTCTTAACTACTGTAACTTTCCCAACCCCAAAAGTTGAATACAGTGGAAAATAAACGTATTTATTATTATTATTATTATTATTATTAATAGCAAATATAGCCAACCTACAAGCTCACATAAAATCGCAAGGCATCGCATTGCAATCTTGTAGATCGGCTATTTCCGCCACATTCACGCATCACTCTTGCATGAAATGAAAAAAATATGGAGATACAAGGTTTCTCCCTGAGACCGATGGCGTGCGTGTGTTTGGGCATTCAGGGTGACATTCTTCATTCTTGCCACCAATCCCGACTATCGACCACAGTAAATCAGTGTTTTCATGTTTCTAAGTGATGATGTGAGGCAGATGAAAGCCAGACAGCTCTTAAGTGCAAGGTCCCATGTGGGAGATTTGATAAGCCCACCCCTCCCACGCAGCCCTCATTCCTCCTGTCCTCACCCCGGGCAATCACGCGCTGAGTTATGAGTATGACACTGTTAGCATGCTGTTAGCATCCCTGTGCAGCGCATTGAGGGATAATGTTAGCCCACCTGTTCCTGCCCTTCATATGTTATATATATATATACACACTATAGGGTTCTGGACTGGTAGGTCCATTAGCTTGTCAGTATCACAGCAGCGGGCTACGTTCAACAAGCCTTCACCAGCGTTCTATGGGGTCTAATGCTGCAGTGTTGAGTGTCTTAACACTATAGTGATGAGTGTTGCTAATGCTAGCAGCAGAGGTTGTACAGTACATGTAAAGATCAAGAAGGGAGCAGACTAGAGGGAGACTGCGTGCGTGTGTGCGTGCGCAGCGCCGCAGCCGCACATGCACTCGAGTGCTTGCATGCATGCGTGTGTGTGTGTGTGTGTGTGTGTGTGTGTGCATGCACACTATCTCAGCTGGCTGTCATTTGTTATTGCCTTGTGTGAGAAGAATTTGAGAATCCAATAAAACTAAAAGTCATCTTTCGCACATGGATAATAACACTCACTAAGGATTAAGGAATAGGCCTACATGAATTATGAAACTGGGTTCATTCAGCATTTTCAACCGGGTGTCCCAAAGTTATTATGGGTATAGCTTTTTAATATGGTTTGCATTGCATGTATGATTCATAATATTGTTATTCGTATTATTAATATGAATCATAAAAAGTTTCACAAAGAATATTCATGGAGATGGAGTTGATGTGGTAAAGATCTAGGATCTATGCTGGCCTTGTTGCATTTGTTACAAACACGCACGCACACACGCGCGCAGCGCGCACACACACACACACACACACACACACACACACACACACACACACACACACACACACACACACACACACACACACACACACACACACACACACACACACACACACAGATACAGATACAAAATAAAACTGTCAAATAAACAATCAGGCAATGAGTCACATATACTGTAGGTGTCTGAGCCTGTCAGTGGGCTGGGCATACAGTAACAGGTACACAGTGACAGTAAACTAAAAAGTGTTTAGTTAACTCTGGTCTGGGAGTGAGTGAATAGATCCATATGTAAACATGAAGCTTGAGGCTGCTGTGATGACAGGGTGTGTCAGATGAGCCAACTGGACGTGCAGTATCTGATCCACAGAGATTCAAGTCAGATGGCCAATGTTCAAGTCATTACACTCGATACTTGATCTAATTGTGTGTTTGATTTGTCCACCATCTGTGCTGCTCGTCACCATGGGCTTGGTGGCTGGTAGATCTTTTGAGGGATAATCAACCAAATAGCAAATGTAAGTCATGGAAAAGTCATGGGATTAGAGGGTGCTTTCTGCTGTTGAAGCTGTTTCGTCTGCTCTCCTTCTTGGTGGAGAGTCCATTAATCATGTTGCATTTACATGGAAGAAACGCCCTGTCAGCAATTTACACAGAGGCACCCCCCCCCCCCCCCAAAAAAAAGGACAGAGGAAAACACACACACACACACACACACACACACACACACACACACACACACACACACACACACACACACACACACACACACACACACGCACGCACACGCACACACACCATGCAATCATTTATGTATGAGATTAGCTTTTCCTGGTCTATTAATTCTGGTTATCCCCCCTGTGTCCCGTTAGCTATAAAATAACGTTGAGGCTTCTGTAAATGTAAAAGTTCAAGGAGGCAGGCACATGACGCAGACACACCCACCAAACATTTCCATTGTAACAAGTAAAAAAAATTGCGCATAGTGGGGTGCACTTTTTAAACCCCTGACTGGACTCGTGTGGCATAACGCATTGTGAGCTTGGAGCCATGCTATTTTCACCAAACATTAATTTGCCTATTAAGATATGCCCATGAAAGGGATGCTATGGTTTATGACACGGTTAATGACTCTGTAAAATGTATTTATAGATGATGGGAGGTTGTTGGAACAGTTAACTGTAGAACCATAGTTAGATAGATACCTTTATTGATCCCATGGGGGAAATGCAGGCGCCAGAGTACAATAGCTGACATCACAATTATATTACATTATTAATAAATAAAAGTACACAAAGACATGAATAAAATCAATAAATCATAAAGTATACAGATGTATACACCCCATGGTCATATAAGCCAGTGGTTCTCAACCTGTGGGTTTGGACCCCTGGGGGAGTCCCTGGCTGACACTGGTCAAACATTGGTCAAATATAAGAAAGAGGCAAAAAAAGAAAAAGAATAGCCGATCTCCGAATAGCAGATCTACAAGCTCAATGTGAGCTTGTTGGGGGGTCATGGCCTGAAAGGTCATGGGGACCCATGCTATAGAAAGTAAGCACATGCATCAATTTTCTACAGCAACACGCCCCCCCCCTCATCTAGACTGAGTGGTAAAACATTGAGCAGCATGGAGCATTGGAGATTGGAAGCGCTCGTTGGAAATCCTGCGTACCACCTGTTTCTGAATTGTGTAGGAGGCAGCAGGACGTTGCGTTATTGAAAACGAGCGCATGTTGTACGATTACTACAAAACAATCTAAAATAAAGGGATTTAAGATCATTAAAGCTGGGCTGTTGCCTGGGTCCAATGCATTTCTGCCTACTTCCGGTCCAGGACTTGTCCCTATTTGTTGTCCCCATTCTCAATAGAAGTCTATGTAGAAGAGCCGCCATTGGACTGGCCCCATGAAGTGAACAACGTTTGCGTAACTCTGTCTTACTCTATGGCTCTGGTCTCTAAAGCCATACTGTACTAGCAACCTGCCACTGCAGTTCAAAGCAGGTCACATGCAGTGGTTTCTCTTTTGACTTTGTTTTAGTGGCGAAAAACAAATGCTTTGTATACTCTACCAAAAACAACACCGATGGGGTGGAACCACAGCTGTAATGTGTTTTGGCTTTCCCACGGCACAGGAACACAACCGTCATTGTCAGTCCGCTGTCTAATGACATGCTGGTGATATCATCCTCTATGTCCCCTGGGACAACTGAGTCACATAACAGCCCAGTTTCTTTATGTTTCTCTCACCTACAGTGCATTGGCACAAATTGCAGATGTCTCTCATCCATCAGTCATCATGTGGTTGTCCTGTTCAGTGCCACAGCCCGAGGGGCAAATAAAACACATTTTCTAAATAATATTTTCAGATTCTAACTTCGATTGACGAGTCTTCCCAATTTTTGTGTGATGGTTTGGGCAGAGGGGCTATCCGTACAGAATACTGTATAGCAGATTCAGGTATGGGATACAACTAGTTTAAAACAAAGTACACGATAATTGCATCCCCATTATCATAGGCTCGGCTTTCCTGCACTGGCACATCCTGTTCATTCAGATGCAGCTATCTACTGTAACTACAATTCTACAACCAACTAACCTAAAGGTGCAGGGCCAGATTGTTTGTGGCCTTTAATATATAACTTTTAAGCAGTATAGTATCAGCTGTTGATGCTACAAACATTTATTTAAGTACAGTACTCAAGTGTACTTACTTACTGTGACTGTCCACCACTGCAAAAAACACAATTGACCAGGCTTATTCTCATCTGTCATTTGAGTCACAGACTAGTCTACAGTCACAGTATGGGTTCAGGCTAATTGAGAATCTTGTGAACATTCAGGTAGAACATAGGATCCCACTTTTTGATTGCCTGCTAGATTGGCTTGCTCCTGCAGAAACCATAGAAGAGCACATCAGAGTGTGATGCCCAATTTACTCACACAAAGCTGAGGAAGGCCCATTTGGCCAAAACGTGTCTGCTGTTTGTTCGTCAGAGGTAAATAAAGCATGTGAAAAGGACATTTATTGAGTGCTTGACGCTTTCTTCTTCTTTCCATTTTGTATTACTGAGTCTTGCACCTATATTAAAGGATATTCTTCTAACTTGGAGTGCCAAGTGGTTCAGAGTGAGCATCTGGGACCATCCCCCCTGAATCATGGCCAGCAGGGATCAGGCAATCATATTCGGGATCAAATAGACTCAGTGTGAATCTGGCCTTAATTATACTAAAACTACTGTTAGTAGACTACAGTGAGTACACTACTGCCGACGCTGAACCTCATGCCGAGTCTCACAGCAATGATGTCACCAGTGTACCCTGGTTCTGCTTTCACATCACTCTTATAAAAGATTATGTCAACTAATTGACATTGAGTACAACTTTGTAATGTGGATCAAAAGACTGCTTAGAAGAGCTTGGACTAAAATCTTCATTTGGCTAAACTTAATTTCTGATCAAATTACGACAGAAAACTGTGAATTTTAATAGCACCATTGAACTTATCAATAGGCCTATGTCTACATTTGAAGCCAAATTAATAAATAGCTGCCATCTTGTATGTTTAGGTGGATAACGGGCATTATTTATGACAAGTTTGATGCTTGTATCACAAAGTGAATGGTTGTGTCACTAATCTGTTACACTATGACCTGTGTGGGTGTGTGTGTGTGGCACGTCGATGTGTGTGTGTGTTTGCGCCAGCGAGCGCGAAGGCCTGTGTGCTTAGTGATTGATTATACACATTCCACATTACATGTTATCTATAATACATGTGTCCTAATACATGGGTGCCTGCATTTGCCTTAAATACGATATCATGATATCATATATTCAGATCTCTCAGGTCATCTGGGAAAGGTCTGCACGTCATAGTACATATGTGTAGCATAGTAGTATAGATGTATAGCTTATATGTATAGTTTCATTATAGATACTCCACTGTTACTTTCTTAGCTTACGCATGTTTCATGATAAATGTCTTTATGTGATGTATTCCCATGCTTTTGTTCTTGCTTAATGTAAGTCGCTCTGGATTAAGAGCGTCTGCTAAATGCCTAAATTGTAAATGCCTAAATTGTCTGCTTTCTGTCCCTAAAACCAAAAATAAACAAGGGCAACATTTAGTTTTTATGCATCACATATTTGGATTGAACTCCCAGAAAACTGCAGGTCTGCTCTTATTCCTCTATTTCTTTATAAATACAACTAGACTAGTTTGCTGCTGCCTTTGATTGAGTTACTTTAATTTGTTTTCTTTCTCCTCTGCACTGTAACTGTATCTGTATCTGTTATGTTTTACTTCTTCTGTTCTATGCATGTGATAATTGTGTTTCCTTTGTTGATGTTCAGTGTAAAGCACATTGGATTGCCTTAAACAAAAGGTTGTGCTGTGTGCATTGTGTGTGTGCGTGCGTAGGAGTTGCATGCAGAGCTGGGCTGGGAAGACATGGCCAGACAGAACAAGGAGGAAGAGGAGGGAGGGAGTGGACAGAGAGAGATGGGCAGTGGAGATGACTGTGATGATGAAGATGGCTGTGAAGGATCTGTTGGAATGGATGGTAAGACTCTCTTCTTCGTTGACATCAACACAAACACAGCCTCAACTCCTTGGTATGATGGAGGTCTTACATTGCGGCAGCCTCCTTCTTTCTCATGCCTGCATGGAAATACCCACGGGGACGAACAGCTCTCTTCTGAGAGATGAGTTCATCCGTTTCACCCTCTCTCTCTCTCTCTCTCTCTCTCGCTGTCTCTCTCTGTCTCTCTCTCTCTCTCTCGCTGTCTCTCTCTCTCTCTGTCTCTGTCTCTGTCTCTCTCGTTATCTCCTTTCATCTAGTTTTTGTTTTCTTTCGCTCACAAACTCTCCTCTCCTCTCCTCTCCTCTCCTCTCCTCTCCTCTCCTCTCCTCTCCTCTCCTCTCCTCTCCTCTCCTCTCCTCTCCTCTCCTCTCCTCTCCTCTTCTCTGCATTCATCCCTCCCAGTGTCCCCACCCTCCTTCATCAATTTTCTTTTGATGAATGATGCAGTAACAACTACTGTAGGTCACACTGAAAACACAAATGGAAGTCATTTATGCATTTATGTACATTTATCTCTCTCTGGACTTTCTTATGCTACAGGGAGATCTGGGGACCCCTAGGGGCCTTAACATCATCCCGCAGTCACAAAGAAAAGCTACAATAGATCCTCTGCCAATTTACTAATTAGGAAATCCATTTGTCCAAATTTCTGTAATTTAAATAATGAATACTTCTAAAAAAAACTTTCACCATTCTCAGTCTACATGGATAGCTCGACACATTCTTCCCAATTAAGCTGTAAAGGAGGGATAGGACACCAGGTTTAATGTGGTCAAACTTCATCACACCACACAGCCCTTTACTTTAAATTAAAATAGAATAACATGACTTCTGTTGAGAAAAAGGGTCATGCAATTAAATATAACTTAGCCAAGGAACTGGGAGGTCAGTGTCTTCCGTAAATGGTGCATTTATATAGAGCCTTTATCCAAGGCGCTTTACATAGATTGTGCATTACATTCACCCATTCACACACTGCATTCATACACTGATGGCGGCGGAGACCATGCAAGGCACCAACCTGCACATTGGGAGCAATTAGGGGTTCAGTGTCTTGGACACTTCGACACTATCTCTGGGGGAGCCCGGGTTGGAACTGGCAACCTTGTGGTTACCATCCGGCCACTCTACCACTCTACCCCTGAGCCACCGCCGTCCGTAATCCTCCTGTCTTGTATAGAGCGTAACCACTTACCCTACAGTATATACTGTAGTATACTATAGGGATGCTAGGGTTCACGTGTTAAAGCCCCACAGCAGAATATACAGCAATCACTATCTATATTTAGCTGGAAAAACATATATGTTGATCGTCTGCTCCACGCGGTGCCTTGGCAACATGATGTCATACGTTTCCATGATCCTGTTGGCTTGTGACTGTATAGTTTCCATGGTGTTTGTGCTCTGTTCAGCGACCTTCTGTACTGTGTTGGTCAATCACTTTCCAGCTCCAGTTGATTTTTTTTGTAAACAGGAGAGCAGAGAGGTGGTTAGCGTTCTCCTAAACCCGGCAGACCACAAAGCCAAGCAATTTGTATTCCAATGTCAAAAAGTATCCGTTGAATTAAAATCAGCAGAACGTTTGATTGATTTGTTTACTGCTGCAAAACTCTACACACAATGTACTATACAGCCTCAACCTGACCCACCACTAGAGGGTTTTGGTCGCAAAAACATCACATGATGTTGTTGCGGTTGTGTCCACCAACAGTGGAGGCGCATAGTTATGTAATAGAGGTCAAACCCTCACTGATCACTACCAGCCCAGGCTCACCATCAGCGCTCGTTATGCTAATGATTATCATGCAGCGTGCATCAACACAGCAAAAACCTCACAGTGTTCTTTTAACTCTCAGAACGTTGCAGATTGGAGCCGCGAGGGTTCGTTTATGTTGCATTCGTGCGCTCAGAGTTCGAAATGGAACACATTAACACTGAGGATTTTATTTAAAGGAGGTAATGGCAAATGCAGAAAGCTACTTTGTTTGCTTCAGGTGTAATATCATTAAGCAATAAGCAAAGCGGAGCTTCAGAGTTCAGACATAGCAGTGAAGGCAGTGGAATAAGCAGACAGGGCACACACAAATCTTCGAGATTATTCTCACAAACGCAAGCTTTTAACATGAGCTTTACACTGCAGTGAGCCACACAGAATCAGAACCAATCAGCATTATGTCACATCACAGATTTACAGGTGTAAGGAAGTCATGAAATTATTTTGATTCTTTCTTTCTTTCTTTCTGAAATCCCGGTCGAAGAGAAGTTTGTACATGAAAACATTTACAGCAAAAATCACTGTAGTAATGAATAGACATCCCCAGAACCAGGACACACATAATTGTTATAAGAAACACTGGATGATGTTACTGTTTAGAATGAGTCAAATGACTGTCTGCATAGCTCAGTTGGTAGAGCTCAGAGTCATGGGTTCAAATCCGTGGTACTGACAACTCAGCCTGTGATTCTTATTTGTGCATATTGTTCTTATTGCGTATTGTCTTCTTTCTTGGTCCCACCTTATCGCTGCTTGCAGCTATATTTCTTTATTTCTTTCTTGTGTCAGTCCCCATTGCTTTGCATGACTTTTTTGTGATAGTCTTGTGTTATTAACACTGCATGAATACAGTCTGGATGTTCATGAATGGATTTGAGGAAGTGGACTATGAGTCAGTGTTGTTTTGTTATGCTGAAGGTTTGCTCTTTCTCTACTGGTCTCTCTTCTCCTCATTGCTCCTCTCTTCCTCTCTTCAGGAATTCTCCAGATTAAACCGATTGATTTTCTTTCCTCTAACTGACACAATCTGTGCTCGCCCGGGCCCCTTCAATCTGTCTGTGTCCAAGACATGTCTACGTCCTATAATGTCAATAATGTAAATGTAATCACAGCGCGTCTTCTCTTCTCTTCTCTTCTCTTCTCTTCTCTTCTCTTCTCTTCTCTTCTCTTCTCTTCTCTTCTCTTCTCTTCTCTTCTCTTCTCTTCTCTTCTCTTCTCTTCTCTTCTCTTCTCTTCTCCATACTAAAAGGCATGTTGTCTTACCTATAATGCACTGTGTGGCCCATTGAGGAGTGATTTGTACCTTCTATGAGTGCAAGGTGCATTTTTGCGTTTGTTTGAGTGTGAATGTGTACTTGCACAGGGCCTCTCAGTCCCAGTAACCATGGTTACCAGGTGGTCTCTCATCCCAAGGGATGGGATTTAATGACGAGGAAAGAACAGGAGTGGGCTTGAGGGGGAGGGGGGGAAGCAACTGTCCCTCTTTGGCAAATGGTGTATTTTACATGTGTTGCATACTCCCACATACAGTTTCATATCTCCATTCCAATACAGTGCAAAATGATTCATTCCAACCCACTGAGGATGGGAGCTGATTGGCAAAGTGAGACATGCAGCAAACTGAGTGCTATAATGCATTTGAGATCCATACGAAAAACTCAATATATCAAGAACACAATACATTAAAATGTTCAGCTCACCCCATTTTCAATGTGTTATTTATTTATCCTTTCACCAAAGTCTGCTCTGTCCTCTCTCTCTCGTCTCTGTTCTGCTCTCCTGGACACCTCTCCCCTGGGGTACGTTTCAGAGCCTACACTGTAAAATACTCAATGGTTATTTAACTCTGAGAGTGTATAATAAATGGTTCCATTTGTGAACTCTCAGAGTGGTCCTGCTTTGATGGTTTTATCAACCAAAAAAAGATTCTATATTGTTAACATTCACTAATTAATAGTAAAAGTGGAGAGTGTATTCCACAGTCCACACCTACACTATGTGATAGCCCATTGGTGAATGGATCCTTCTAAAAGTACCTAACCCATTCTTTAGGAACCTGTGAATGTTCCAGTGTACTGCTGGTATACAACAAGCCTCATTTGGATGTAAATGACAAACAGTGGATGAATCCATCCAGTCTTGCCTTTAGGCTGATGATTTCAAACGTCAGCCTGTAACATATTAAATTAATTAAAAAGCTGTGTTGTTCCTTTCTAATTCTTTGTGGCATGTTTCCATTTTACAGGCATCAAATAGTCTGTGTGTGCTTTAAAATAATACATTTAGTGAATTAAGCGTCCCTCACTGAACTGAAATGTTTACTCGTTGAAACCCTGTTTTTTCTTTCTTTATTTCTTAGGGACACTAGCCTCTCCAAAGCATGCCTTTTGAAGATTACGTCATATGGTTTGTTTAGGCCACTAAAATGACGACGTCAGACTTCATATGGCCGATATAAATACAGTGGGCGCCCCTCACTTCACACAAGTGTGATTTTTAAATACATGAGTGTAGCCCAAGGGATGTTCACACTCACAAAGAGAAAAAGAGTGAGAGGAGAAGAGGCGGCAGGGTAGGGAAGGATGAGCGTGGTGAGATACAACGGTAGGGAGATAATATGGAAACGAAAGGGAAATGATGGGGCTCACATACTGTGAGCACGCAAGCGCATGTGTATTATCTTTATGCGGGAGCGTGCGTGCGTGCATGTGTATTATCTTTATGTGAGAGCGTGCATGTGCACGCGCGGCATGTGGCAGTGGTTCATAAACAGTATAGAGCTTCTATGATAGATCCCTAGGGGAGGAGATGGTCCTCATTAAAGAATTACACATTCACTTTGCTGTGCCGCTGTAGCTATGCAGGCCGCGCAGTGGCGGGGAGCCTTGCACTGGCTCTGTTAGACACGCCCACGGGGAGATAAAATAATTGATCTTTACACACAGAATGTCACAGGATAGCTTGTGAATAGCTAAGTACACGGCCCACTCCCCTGCTCTCCCACGCTATTAAGTCGCATAAGAAGTCTGTCTGTCTGTCTGTCTGTCTGTCTGTCTGTCTGTCTGTCTGTCTGTCTGTCTGTCTGTCTGTGTCTGCCTGTCTGTTTGTCTGCATTCTTAGGTATGAATGAACGTGATTGTGTTTCTGTGCCTATACCCACCAAGGTAATTTTGCAACCGTGTCATAACAGAGACATTATGCAACCAAAAACCAAAAGCACAGTGAATAATTACATGGGAACAAAATGTATCTTGATTCTCGACCGCAGTAACCTCAATCTAAAGTATTTAGTCATTAGTGGAAAACGGAACTGTGTGTGTGTGTGTGTGTGTGTGTGTGTGTGTGTGTGCGACTGTGCGTGTCATGTGCGTGTGTCTTTACTTTACTTTGCTCTGCTTTGCTTTCCTCTGCGGGACATAATTTGACCAAAATGCAGCAGCCTCCTCCCCTTGCTTTGTCTAGCTGTGTGGGCTTGTCTTCTTGCTGCGTTGCGGTGCTTGGGGGTTATTCCCATATTCTAAATGAGCATTCTCATGTCACACACCTGATGGGAGAAGACACCTTATTGGCTCACTTTTTACACAGGGTCTTTAACCAATCACTCTGCTGCCGCATTCAACTGTTCACGCATGTTCACGCAGTAAACTCTGATGTGTTAACTTGACTTTGAGACCTGAGAGCTTGTAGATCAACTGAAATTATAGCCAGACGAATCTGCTACAGGAAAGAAAATCCCTGGGGAGATTGGTCGGTCACTCCTCAGTTTGAATTACATTTCACTCACCCCAATGTTGTGGGTGACCAGTCAGAGCCCACTATTCAAAGTGACGTTGGAATCTGTTTGTAACTACCCCTGATGGAAACAAATCTATACCACACCAAAGTTCCAGACTAAAGGTCATTACACACTGGCGAATTAGCGACGCGATGCGAATAAGCGATCTGAAAATGCGAAATATTGCATGTTGCAGTTCGCCTGCGAATCTCTGCAAAATACGACACCAGAGCGAACAAATAAAGAGCGAAAACGGTCGCATTTTCGCACATTCGCCACTGATGTGGAAGCTTGCATGGACTTCAATTGTTTTTTTTAAATGCGAATTATTCGCACGAATATATCGCGTCGCCAATTCGCCAGTGTGTAATGACCTTTATATCATTCTACGCAATGATATTAGTCTGGTCATGCCAGGCTACTGAAATTACACTTCTGCCATAAGGGTTAATGTACTGTCTAGTGTCTATATACCCTCAGAGTCAAATGAACTGTACAGCAGTACATATCCTCTGAGCTCTCCTCACTGGTTTACTTGCTTTCCTGCATCCCTCCTCCATAGATTTTATAATTCCACTGGAGGCTCTGCTTGACCTTCATCTCCATGACCTTGGGTTGATGCTGCCTCACTGCAAGCAAGCCAACAGTAGCCTATAGTCCACAATGCTACCAATTATTATTCATATCTCAGACTCGTCACACCACAGTTCACGTCTTGCCTCATTAGCTGGAGCCTGGATGAAGATTTTATACACTGTCCTGGATTTCTAGAGATGGCAATTTCAATGCTGCAGAGATAATCCTACCACAAAGTTGCCCACAATTCCTTGCCTTCTACTCTTAAAAAACGAAGGCCAATAATAAACATTTGGTTTCTATGGTCTATGGAACTCTAGATCAGTGGTTCTCCACCTTTACAGCCCGTGATCCTCAAATAATCATATTTGAACTGGGGACCCCGTTCGACAGATATTGTAAAAAATAAATGAGAAAAATCAGCAATGGCTTTCAGTGGAGTGCCAAACCCAAATCAAGTATACATCAAAAAATAGGAATAACAAATTCCAAAAAGGTAGCACATCCAAAAATTTAACAAGCGGGGGACAAGGTACTCACATTTCCATTTCTTTATTGGCACACACCAAAAAGGAACGCTAACGTGTTTCGGCTATGCAGCCTTCAACAGAGCATTGTAAAAAATAGCAGATCTACAAGCTCACTCAAAATGAATTAACATTAGTTTGAGTTTGTTTTACTAGGCTGTACTGCTGTTGGCTACACCTCATGCCTATACGTCCCCCAGACCCCCACAAACACTCAAATCAGGCTTCTGGCCAAACATGAGACCTCAAACCTGGTCACCTCTTTTATGCACTATCCTGAAAGTACTACGTGCTACATAAATGTTTAGAAAAGTGCAACAATACAAGCTACAAGCTCACAATGCTGCCATGCTTTGTGAAATTGTAGATGTAGAGCAACTATTTGAGCTGTTTTTTTATATTTGTCAAAGTATGATAGGCTTAAGTGGTTAACTTTATTTGACATTAGTCAATCAAAAATAAACCGTTTATTTGACATTAGTCAATCAAAAATAACCCGTTTATAGAGCGATAAGAATGATAGATAGATAGATAGATCGATAGATAGATAGATATTTACACAAGTCTGATGGCTTGGGAAAATAAACTCTTGAACCTTTTGCCAGAGGGCAGCAGAGTGAACAGTGATATGGATGTCATGATATCAGTCTCACTTCCTCCCTGTAGCCGTTCTCGTTGTCGTCCCCCATGAGGCCCATCACTATGTTGTCTCGTCCGTGTATTTCACAATATGATTGATTGCTACTGAACCTGGCACAGCAGGCATGTGTCACCAGGGTGAACAGCAGTGGCCTCAGAAAGAACACAGCCCTGAGAAGAGCCAGTGCTCAGGGAGATGACGTTGGAGTTGTAACAGTTGTTTGTTTCCCACCTGCACAGATTCATTGAGGTCTGTTCCTTAGAAAGTCCAGCAGCCGCTTACACAGGGGAGTGCTTAAGACCCAGGGGGTCCAATTTGTTGCCGAGTAGGGATAATTTAGCTGAAATCCAAGAACAGCACATTTGGTGTTCTTCTCTAATAGATGTGCCACTGTGTAGCATGCCATACTCTGTAGAGCAATTTGAAGGTGCTCACAGAGGGGCGCCTGCTGGCCTACTGGTCCAAGCGCATGCCACATACTATAGGCTCTGGCCTGACAGCGTGTTGTGTGGTCGAGTCCTGTTCATGACGACCTTTGCTGCATGTCTCTCCCCTTCTCTCTCTCCCTCTTTCCTGTCAATCTCCACTTGAAACTATCAATAAAGGCAGAAAAGGGGGAAAAAAGGAAAGGAAAGTGCTCACCGCTGACAGGTTCCTCTCCCTGATCTCAGAGTCACTATCTGTTGTTCACTCAGAGTGAGTTCTACTTCTATGAGCTTCTCAGCAGAGCCAGATGTGTATGCTTGGTTGATGAAACCGCCCATGCGTCTAGAAAAGTATAATAAAGTTTATTTACATGAACTAATAAAAAGTTATTCTAGAACCAAAGTTATTTTGGTGGAAATGGGACCTGTGAGAAAGCAAAACAAATCAACTCAACCAAACCAAAACAAAACCAAGCAAGAAGGAGAGACAGAATGAAGACTCAACCCGAATTTACAGGGTGAGCAATCACCCAGGTGTTAAAGATATCTTTAACACATGGGCCGTTACAGTCGGCTAGTCCACTACTCTTGCGTCACATCGCATCACTTGTACCTTGATTGCGTGAAAACCATTGGTCCATCCACAGTCCACACACCACCATGCAGCATCAGTAATCATTGCCAGTTATAGCAAATATACATGCAGACAATGGTGGCACTAGTCTGTGGCATGTTGACAACTTAAGCCTGATTTATACTTATTGTTGCGTGCCGGTGTCATGCTCAGTAAATAGCAGATCTACAAGATCACAGCGCGTCACATTCGTGACGTACTGTGAGCTTGTAGATCTGCAACATCAGCGTAACATGACGCTGCCAGATCCAAAAAGCTTGCTACACAAATTTGTTTCACAGCTTATTTGGATCTGGGATCTCTGAGGGGGTTGAGCTAACGCAGATCCGACCCGTACCGAACCAATCAGCGTGAGCTAAGGGCGGGATATGTGCGAAACCGGATGTGAAGCTATATAGACACGTCAATATGATTGGTTGTGTTTGCACGCCCACACGGTGATAGACAGACGCTCCGATCCAATCATCTACCATGTATCTTGAAAAAAAGGAACAGCCCCGTCATTGAATTTGATTCCGCGATCCCAGATCCCAATAAGCTGTTAAACAAATTTGTGTAGCAAGCTTTTTGGATCTGGCAGCGTCAGGTTAACATCAGCGTGCAACGAAGCATGAATCAGGCTTTACTTCCTCAAAATATCAGACTACACTGTTCATTCATTCCAAGGAAAAAGCAACTAACAACTGCACTGTGGTCACATGCCTATCCTTATGCCTCTGTCTTACCTTATTTTGTCGGTTGTTTTTGTCTAGTTTCTAATTTCTTTCCACTTCCTATATCCTTTTGTAAATCATCCTTTGTCTCTCCTCCGTCTCTCTGTCTGTTTAGAAATAGAGTCTGATCATAAATATTCGCCGAGGGCATAATCTATCTACTGCTCCTCGTAACTTTACTCTATGCAGTGTGTGTGCACGTGCATGTTATTGTGTGCGTGTGCATGTTATTGTGTGTGCGTGCATGCGTGCGTGTGTGTTGCCTCCCCAGGGAACCAGGGCCAAGGTAATGAAATTCTCATTACTGATTCAGCTGGAAATGCTGGGATACATTTACACGCCTACTCACACCCGGCACCTTGTACAGACGCTCGTCAAGGTCACCCCACATCTACACTTCATTTGTGTATGTATACCTATATGTGTGTGTGTGTGTGTGTGTGTGTGTGTGTGTGTGTGTGTGTGTGTGTGTGTGTGTGTGTGTGTGTGTCCATTGTATACATACAAATTGAGTAGCAACAAGAAGAGTGGGTGTAATGACAGTTCTGCACGCCACAGGCATCTGACATGAAATACCGTCATTAACACTCACACACACACACACACACACACACACACACACACACACACACACACACACACACACACACACACACACACACACACACACACACACACAGATTTTACCTCTGAAATCAAAGCATAGCTGGCATAACTATCTTCTACATAGATTTTATTGAAACACACACACACACACACACACACACACACACACACAAATATGTCAACCACTTGACATGTGCATATATTACCTTCTGAGGTAAGACAGTTTTTGCTGCTGCTTTAGCCAAGTTGATCAAAGCATAGATTACATCCTTCTCTGACACACACTGTGTTTATGGACCACACACACACACACACACACACACACACACACACACACACACACACACACACACACACACACACACACACACAAACACAGGAGCTATTGTTTCACAAGATGTTATGTTATCTGGTATATATTGTGTCAGGCGACGGATCCGTAGGAATGTATGAATGTCAATTAAATATTTATATGCTGAGTGTTGTTCTTTTATTTAACCGCACGAAGCGCTCCCATTCTGCGGGCCAACATTCTGTGAAAATAGCCGATCTACAAGCCCTCAAAGCACAGCGTTGGAGTATATAGGGTTTCAGTGGTTGACACTAGGATGGCACAGAAAGGTTAGGAAATGTGATGCCTTAACCCAGTGATTCTCAACCTGTGGTACCAAGTCCGTTATGAGAAGGGGTGCGCACGCTACAGTATATGTCATACTGTGCGCCGCATCAAAGATGAAATTCTCAGGTATTAAATGTAGCTTACATGCGTATCATTTTTGTACTGTAAACATTTTCGGGTCAGCGTTATTATTTCGGCGGTGCATTCATTGGTCCGACTCTTCATGCTTCAAAACAGCAACCATTGTTCCAGTCCCAAAAAAGGGTAAAGTAACTGGATTAAACGACTGGAGGCACCTGTAGCAATTACACCCATAGTGAACAAATGCTTTGAGAAACTCGTCAGAGGAATGATCAACAACAAATTGCCACCCACACTTGACCCCTTACAATTTGCGTATCGCCAGAACAGATCCACGGATGACGTGATCGCAACAGCTCTCCACACAACCCTAAGAAAAGTCTTATGCGAAAATGCTGTTCATAGACTATAGCTCAGCGTTTAATACCGTCCATAATCCCCCCCATACTAGACACCAAGCTAAAGAGTCTGGGTCTGAACACTGGATACTCAACTACCTGACAGACAGGCATCAGGTGGTGCGTATGGGCACAACCACTTCTGCCCATCTCCCCCCCATCGAAGCCTTGTACGACGATCGTTGTGTCAGCAAAGCTCGTGGAATTATGAAGGACCCAAGCCATCCCAACCGCAGACTTCTTTGAGATGCTGCCGCATGGAAAACGTTTTTTGCAGTCTCAAAGCCACTGGAAACAGACTGCAAAAAGCTTCTTCCCCCAAACAATCAGATACATGAACCAGAGCGAAACCGGGCAAAGAAAAACTCTAGCCCCCCCCCCCCCCCCTTCTTCAGGCTGTAATTGCACATTTTAAACTAAATTGCTGTATTTTTTTTTGTGATCAAGTTTTTATTTTATTTTGTTAAAAGAAAAGGGGGTTTTCCCCACCCCCCCACCCCACAGGTTGAACAGCGAAACAGAAAATTACAATACATCAAAAACAATAATAATAAATAATTAAAGCAAGACAGGTACTTTACCATTGGAAAGATTAAATTAAAAGAAAAGAAGATAACAGTCATCAGAGATGTTGGCATGATTTTCTAATGCTGTGGATAAGATGTCAAGTGTGTTTTCTTGTGCTCCATTGGATGGAGCTATAGAGAGTTCCAGAGAGATCATTAATGAGAGGATCCATTGTGAGACTTTAAGTTTATGGGGAGGTTTCCATCTTGGGACGAGCAGAGTTTTTTGCAGCTGTCAGCCCTAAGAGCAGGAGTCTTCTACGTGGCATTGTCAATGTCAACCCAATCGCTGAATCATCATTCAACAAGAAAATATTAGGCAAGAGGGGAATTCTAGTTCCATTACCTCAGATAGTACTTCTGAAACTCTAGACCAAAAACGATTGACATCTGGACTAAAATTGTAATTAACCTCAAATTGCACCTTCTTAAACTAAATTGTATATGGAACATAACCTACTTTGAAGCTGTTCACATAAAGTTTACCTTACTTTGCTACTACAGGGAAAAGATGCACATATCTTAATTTTTTTTACTCTTTGAATGCTCTTTCTTGCACTCTATACAGTATGCTGCTGCATTGTCTGTAAGGAAGCCAAACAAAAATAACTTTTACTCTTATGTAACTGTACACAAGATGTAACAATCAAGTACAACCTTGAACTCGCCCCATCACTAACCCTGTCCCTAACCTTAACTCCACATTGTCGGACTAATGCGCCGTCGGAATTACGCTTCACGAGCAGATCCCAACATTTTCACGTGACAAACGTTTGTTTGTCATCAATTCACTCTCACACAAGAATCCATCGATGTCAATTTCTCAGTACAAAATGTACAAATGTTACCATTTGGTTACGTTTGTATACTTTCACTGACATTGAGGATTCTTTGTGTCAGCCTGTGAGTCTCCTCACCAACAGGTCTTACCTGCTAAACGAGAGAGTGTAAGAAACAGAAACCCATGTTCTGTTCACAGGCTTGTTCACAATTACTTAATTATCGTCATCTAACGTTGGTTCGTAAACGGTGTGACGACTCGCCCAACCACACATTAGTATTGCAATATACACAACTATGCACATTGTTATGAATTATTGCTTAATTTACTAGATCGGTATTTTGTTCGCACTCATTTCCTAATACAGAGGCAAATGTGATACCCTAAAATAAATAATAATATATATTGTATTTGAGCCACTTTCAACCTGATGTCCCTTGTTTGGGCATGTCATTATTAATGAAAGTAATTAGTGAAATTATAATCTTTATTTGGCACTATAAGTAGGTCAGGAGAGACTTATTGTCGCTATCAGCCAATTGTATTTATTAATATGAATAAATAATAAATAAACTCACAAATGCATATGAATGGTGTGCCGTGAGTGTGCCTGTAGAGAGAGAGAGAGAGGGGGGGGTATATGGCCAACAAATCTACAAATTATGAAATCCAGAATGCTGACAGATTATAGTTTCCATGACGTCCATGACCTCTGTCTGTAGAGTCATCTTCATACCTTGTTCAAGTTATCTTGAAGGCAACATACATTATAGGGCAGGGATACTCAAATAGATTTACCTGTGGGCCACATTACAAAAATGGCAAGGGACCAGGGGCCAGTAGATAAAATTACGACATTAATGATACTTGATAACTTCTCTCTTTCAATTGCTATATTTTCGCAAAATGTGAAGTAGCTGTCTGTCTGCCTGTCTATGAGTAGCTGTCTGCCTTCCTGCCTGTCCAATTGTCCATGAGTAGCTGTCTGTCTATGAGTAGCTGTCTGCCTGCCTGCCCAATTGTCTATGAGTAGCTGTCTGTCTGTCTATGAGTAGCTGTCTGCCTTCCTGCCTGTCCAATTGTCCATGAGTAGCTGTCTGTCTGTCTATGAGTAGCTGTCTGCCTTCCTGCCTGTCCAATTGTCCATGAGTAGCTGTCTGCCTGCCTGTCCAATTCTCCATGAGTAGCTGTCTGTCTGCCTGTCTATGAGTAGCTGTCTGACTGCCTGCCTGTCCAATTCTCCATGAGTAGCTGTCTGTCTGTCTGCCTGTCTATGAGTAGCTGTCTGCCTGCCTGCCAGCCAGCAAGTTGGTTAACAGAAAATAAATTGTTATGGCTGAGTAAAATAAAATACAATAAACACAATTTGCCTGAAAATAGATTACCCAGCTATGACCTTTTTCATGAAAAAAATGAGTAGTGATATGGCTGACTGAGTAAAATAAAACAATCTACCTGAAAATAGATAGCTATACGTGAAGAGCAATTATCGCAATTTCCATTTCCGCAATTTCCATTTCCGCAATTTCCTCAATTTCCATTTCCGCAATTTCCGCAATTTCCATTTCCGCATTTCCGCAATTTCCATTTCCACCATTTCCGCAATTTCCGCAATTTCCATTTCCATTTCCAACTATTAATGGCAGCTGGGTTTCATCATTCAAATAAAATAGAATTCTGTCCGTTTAGCTATAAAATTATGTCAGGGAATAGGGATACACAGTATATGTCTTTCATTTGCATTGCATCTCCCCCCCCCCCCCCCCCCAAGCTTTTATTTTCGTTCGAGTAATAGTACAACTCTAATAGTATTACTTATAATAATGTAATTAAAGATAACTTCATTCAGATTTATTTATTTTTATTTCATTTTCCAGATTTTTTTTTTCTTCTTTTTTTTAGCTTTGGTGTTGTTAGTAAATCAGTGCATTCAAAGCACATACAGTAGTTTTTCCACAATCTTCTGTTTTTGTGTGTAGAAACCGCATTTGATACATTTGTCTGTTGAGCCTTTTAGACAGCTATACCTGTAACTGTACAACCGTGCATGCGTGCGTGTGTTTGCATCTACTTTACTTGGCAATATACCTCTCCTGTTGTCATGGTCATGTCTGTTTCCTTGTGTGTGTTACCGCAACTCTGATTAATGGCCCCACCCCACCTGGTGGAGACTGGAGACCATTGCTGTCGCCCTTGGGAAATCCCTTGGATTGGCGCCAAACCCACTTGAAAGCATTACATTTATAAATGCATGGTTTACAAGAATTCATTCGTTTTTTCCCCGGGCCTGTGATTGCTGACTGAGCGCCCTTTGTTTTCACTTGATGTCCCTGTTCTCGCCCGCAGTGCCGTTTAGCGGCCGCCATTTTTGGTCAGAAGCATTTGTCTGCTTCCTTTTGAGTGTTGAGGTTGACAAGTTTTTAATCTGCAGGTTTGTTTCTGTTTTCCGTGACCAAGTTTTTACTCAACGATTTTTTGAGCGGAAGAGACATTACGTTCTGCAAACAGTGCACACAAATTCCCACGGCAGATTAAAGGGTTGCTTCATTTTCAGTGTCGACATTGTCCATCAGTCTGTGGTCATTGAGTGATAAGGTTATTTCTTTCTTTCTTCTTTGTTTTAACCACTTGAACCCCACGCATCCACATTATGGTGGGCGAACATGTGCCGAAAATTGTAGTTCGCCTATTTTTGACAAAGAGATTTGGTGTCGTCCAAGAAAAGCGGTCCACATTACAGAGCTGACTCAATTCCAGTTTGTATACAAATCATGTCAAGGACCCCCAAATTAATATGTATTTTTCCACGGACCCCCATCTGAGAATGTTTTGTGTTAGCAACCCCCCCGAGAAAATGTTTTCAAAATGTTCGAATACTTTCAAGATTTTTAAAAGATGTTCTAAAATGTAGAAAATGTACAAGATCGCAGCAAGACACAAAGTGAGCACTATAAATACAGCGTTTACCATTGTATTTGTTGTGGTTGTGGTGTGGTCTCTGACATCCACCAAAAGCCCTTAAGAGTGTTTTATTTTCAATGGAGCTGAAAATGGGCTGATCTGGATGATGCAATCCACTGCAGTCCAGGATTGTGCTTGAATCCTTCAAATGTCACTACTACATTGCTATTAACACTTGTGCGCGCGCACAAACACACACACACACACACACACACACACACACACACACACACACACACACACACACACACACACAGTCACACAGTCACACTCGTTACTCATCTAGGTAAAGGTTAAACTCCCCCATGAGTATGACCAGTGACACTGTTCATCACTCACCTCTGTCACAAGTGTGTGTGTGTGTGTGTGTGTGTGTGTGTGTGTGTGTGTGTGTGTGTGTGTGTGTGTGTGTGTGTGTGTGTGTGCGTGTGTGTGTGTGTGTGTGTGTGTGTGCACACGTGCATGTGTTTTACAAATCTGCCATATGCGAGTGTTGCTAAGAGACAAACAGGCTGAAGGGCATGCAGGTGGAGATGGCCTGTATAGCCAAAAGCAGCCTGGCATGCACACAAACACATCCTCGCTGACAGGATCACATCCTCGCTCTTTAAAGCGCAAATAACATGCATTTAAAAACTGCTTTTAATATTTAATATATTGTCCATGTCCCTCAATGTTATTTCTAATGGTTTTAGCCTCAATCACCACTCTGATATAACCAGGCCTTGTCATTTCTTTCTGGACTTTCAAAGCAGTTTTAGCTGCAGTACCACAATATCCTGAGGTGGTGGGGGCGCTGATATGCAGATTATTTAATATTTGAGTCATTATAATACTGATGCTAGATAAAACCAGGCTTGTTTCCATTCCATGCCAGCTTGGAAAATCAACAATGGTGGACATTGTAAACAAAGTGGAATTGAAAAGGTTGAATTTTATGTTATAGGTCCTTTAAAAAAAATCACACCGTGTGAACTGAGTGGTGCAATCTCTCTCTCTCTCTTTCTCTCTCTCTCTCTCTCCTCTCTCTCTCTCTCTCTCTCTCTCTCTCTCTCTCTCTCTCTCTCTCTCTCTCTCTCTCTCTCTCATTAGCAGGCAGTAGGCACAGCACTATCCCTCTCTGTTTCTGGCGCCCCCTACTGGTACTAATAAGTCATATACTCGTGCTCATGGCCACATACGGACATTGCTGGTTGTAGGAGTGGTTGCACCACTCAAAAAGAAAACGTTCAGGGCCCGGACGATTAGGGGCACCTAGGCTGCCAAGCCAGCTGTACGGCGTGCCGCAGGTTCGACTCCCGAACCCGATGGCCTTTGCCGCGTGTCACTCCCCATCTCTCTCCTCCTTTCTTGTCTGACTATACTGTTCCCTATATCAATAGGACCAAAAAACTAAAACTAAAAAACGTTCAGAACGTCACGCCAGGTACGCTGGCACAATTACAAAATGTAAGTCGTCAATTCATTGTTATACAAATAATTCGATCAATGATTTAATTTAGTTTTTGGCATGGAACATTGGAATTTTATTATTTTATTTCTGTTTGCCTTTTAGTTTTCGTACACATCAAGAATGACACTTTGTAAGCGCCTAGATCAGCTATTTCTGCTTTCGCAAAATATGCAAAATATTTGCACTTATGTAATAATTGTGACTGACCTAGACACGCAGTGAGCTTGTACATCCGCTATTTTCAGTATACACAACACCACCATACGACAGAGTTCTTGCTTACTGTAAATCGCTCTGGATTACGAGCATCTACTAAATGCCTAAATTGTTACAATGCCGCACATCAAAAATAGCCAATCTATAAGCTCGTAAATCAGCTGTTTTCAGTGTGCGACAAACCACACGCGACTAAGTATAAGTCTGGAATGAGCACAACTGACCACGTCACATGACCACGTCACAGGCTGTTCTATTCTAGTGTGGGACGTGGGGAGGTGGACGCACCAGAGTGCACACATGTACACACACACACACACACACACACACACACACACACACACGCACACACATGCACACACACATTTACACGCCTGCAACTCCCACAGTCCCATGTTACTCCATGCAGCTAAGAGAGAATGAAATCAAGGGCAGATGCTTAGTTGATAAACAATGCACTGCTGATAAATCATCTGTGAACACACACACACACACACACACACACACACACACACACACACACACACACACACACACACATTTAGAGCATTTTCCTGCACATTCACCAGTCAATCTGCGGTCATGTGCTCATACGTATCACACCGACAACACCACATGTTGAGACTTCTAGCCAGTATGTGTGTGCATATTTTGGATTACTATCATATTATATTCGTGTGTGTATACGTGCGTGCGTGCGTGCGTGCGTGGGTGCGTGTTAGTGTTTAGGTAATTAAGATTAAGATGTATTTTGGGATCTATTTGCAGCTACTAGCTAAATGTGATCTTGATTGATGGTGTGCTCCTTGCTATAGTGAACGTATAGTGTTACAGTTACATTGTATGTTTGTGTACCTGTGAATGTCTGCCCATTCGTAAACTATGTATACATATATTTTCATGATTCCATTGTGTGTGTGTGTGTGTGTGTGTGTGTGTGTGTGTGTGTGTGTGTGTGTGTGTGTGTGTGTGTGTGTGTGTGTGTGTGTGTGCAAGCATGCGTGCGTGCGTGTGAACGTTAACACCTCACCTCATTCCTAAGCTGCTGAAAGAGTTTCTTTGTCTATTGTACTGCAAAACAATGTCCATTGTAGGAGACGGAATCACATTTCTGCACAAGCAGGTGTGTGCGTGTGTGTGTGTGTGTGTGTGTGTGTGTGTGTGTGTGTGTGTGTGTGTGTGTGTGTGTGTGTGTGTGTGTGTGTGTGTGTGTGTGCGCGCGTGTGTGTGCGTGTGTGTGTTATTGAAAAAGGGGTAGTGTATGTTGAAGTGCGCTTTTGTGACAGAGGAGGTGTGTATGAGAAGAATCCCATCTCCATGTCTGATCCCTGTCTCTCTCTCGTGTGTGTGTGTGTGTGTGTGTGTGTGTGTGTGTGTGTGTGTGTGTGTGTGTGTGTGTGTGTGTGTGTGTGTGTGTGTGTGTGTGTGTGTGTGTGTGTGTGTGTGTGCGCGCGCAGGCATTATGCCCACGGCAGTGTCTGTCTCTCTCCTGTCCTAATCCACTCATTTACCTGAGTTCCTCCCAGGAGAGGTTTGGAGAAATGCCAACACGCATGCACGCACGCACAGTCGCACACACACACACACACACACACACACACACACACACACACACACACACACACACAAAAAAAGCTGTTAAGCAGCTGGTGGGATCCAAGGGTGCATGTGCCAATTAAATTAAGCAACAAATTCATGCGTGTGCATGTGTGTCAGTGTGTCTGTGCGTGCGCATATCTGTGGGCGGTGGAGCCAGGACCATAAATTATCCTGGCCTTGACAACAACAACAAAACAATTAGGTTTCCCCGACGACCATGAGAAATGTGGTTGCCGTGGGACCAGTAATGGGACCAGTAATGCACCCAAAACCCCTTTGGACCAAGCTGACCTGTTCTTACTGGGGAAGAAAATATGTTTGACACTGATTTTCAATGTTTTAACACTTTATGTCCTGGAATGGAGTCCCCCAGGGATCTGTAAATGGTCCCCTCCTTTTCCCCTCTACAGTCTCTTTGCCGAGAATAGATCATCTACAAGTTCACAAGGCCTTGCACCTATAGATCGGCTATTATCACTAAATGTCTGCCTATTTTTTTTGTTTTTTTGTTGACCTATTAGGATCATAATGCTAGGTGTCATGTGGTTCACTGCGGTACAGCTGGTGAGCAACCTCCCCCGCCCATCATCACTTGACGAGAGCAATCAAGTGCTCCTCGTGTTCTTCCAAGTATTCCAAAACAGTGTTTAGTGCATCTCAGCCTCTCCACCAACAGGGGTCGGTGCAATGGGGACGGTGCAGAGAGGGTTCTGGAGGGGGGAGGGGGGCATGACGGCAGCACACAGCGTTCTTATTAGGTGCAGACTAACGTTTGGACGCCACACACGTCTTCATCACTGTCGCTTCTGACTCTGATGAAGACGTGTGTGGCGTCGTTAATCCAATGAATTCCCATGTGGGCTCCAGTGTCTTCCTGCATGGGCTAAGGATTTATATGGCATGGCTCTGCAGGAGGCTATAGCTGTCTAGAAGTCTGTCTGTCTGTCCATTACATTTTCCTGTAATTATTCCGGTACCTTTTTCCTCTTTTTAAGTATGCCTTTAATTACATATCCATATGAAGCAGTTATGGTATGGTAGGTAGGGTAAGTGATATGCTTTGGTTACAGTAAGTGTCACAGTGCAAAGGCAGGAGCTTTAGGACCCAATAGCAGACAGATATGCGCAGGCAGATGAGCTTCAATGCAAGGTTTTTATTCCAAAAAAAGCCCTTGCCAATTGTTTTTAATTGTCCATTCTACAACTCCATTAGGGAGAGACTTTTTAATAAGATAGACCCAAACCATGAATTTGTATGGTTGGAGGACTTCGAGAGACTGAAGCGCCTGTTTCAAAAGTACGCTTTTTCATTTGCCTCATTCCTTGAGAAGGCCTGGTCAATGAGGAGGAGGGCCATTTACATGTAAAATGGCCTTGTTATGATTTGTTTTTGTTTTGTTTTGTTTTGTTTTTTTTGTTTGTTCGAATAATGTACAAATATGTATGAACAGGAAGGACTGTAGTGTCAGTTGTATTCAGTGTATTCTGTGAAATGTGTCATATAATCCCATATGGGATGGGCCAAAGTGGCATGACACGAAAATAAAAATGTCATTCATTCAAATTTCATTCATTCATACAGTACACTAGGGGATAAATCATGGATACACGAGGAGAACACTACTGACATAAAGTGACTAGCAAGGGAACTGAACAAACAGGGGAGTATAAATAGACACAGACTAACTAGGCACAGGTGAAACAAAACTCAAAATCAAGACAGGGATTGGCTGGGGGACTAAGAGGACACAGGTGGAAAACAAAGACTAATCACAATACAGGTTAGACAAGGCAGGTACAGAACTACAGGGGCAGACAGGAAGGCACAAAACAATACTACAAAATAAAAGGTACACAAGTTAAAGGTGAAACTCAAACTGGAACTAAGACACAGGGAAAACACAATACTTAAAAATCACAGGAACACAACAGAAAGGTAAAACAATAACAAAAACAAAGAACAGGGTACACAAGAAAACACAACACGTCACGGACCGTGACAGTAAGTGTTAAATATCTTCCTCTTTCCATTGGTACAAATTTGCTATTGGTAAACAGAAAATGCATTGTCAGGATACACATTTTTAACAAGATACCGTGAAATTGGAAGTGACGACACAAAGAAATGAGCGGACAAAATTCACTCTCTGTTCTCTCTGGGGGTAAAATCCACGTGGAGGTTACCATTAATTTAGTTCCAACACTCCATCACTGCACTGTGTACTATTTATTGCATTGTGTCTCGCTGTCAGGAACAGTTGCAAAGCTACTGTATCTCAATGAGATGTCACACGGAAAAAAACTCAGGCAAGCGCATGTATGGGTGCACGCACGCATGCACGCACGAACTCACGCACAAACTCACGCATGCGCACACACACACACACACACACACACACACACACACACACACACACACACACACACACACACACACACAGATACTGTAGATAGAGATGCAATAAGTAACAGTCAGGCCTATAGACTCTGTGCTGAGGACAGCTTAATGTGATCTCTCTCCTCTTAACTTTTTATTCACTTCTTTTTCTGCGGTGTCGGACTCTTCCTGCTTCTATTGCAGTCTCTCCTACCCCCCCCCCCCCCCCCCAACCCCCACACCCGTCTCAATTGATTTCAGTTCAGTTCAATTGCTCTCTATTCAAATGATGCCTCATTGGCATGGCACAGAAAAACCTTACGCTGCCAAAGCTGAGGCGAGGAGTGACAAAACTGATTACTAAGAATTATTAGAGCCATGTCTCTCTCTCTCTCTGTCTCTCTATCTCTCTCTCTCTCTCTCTCCAGGTGATGAGGAGTCAGTTGGTGTTAACAGTGGCCGTAGTCCAGCTGTAAAGGACGTAACCCCTCTTCATCACCCCGTCACTCCTCAGCATGCCCCGCCTCCTCAGGTAGGTTACGCCCACTGATTTGACTGACCCTTCATTTGTATGCTATCGAAGCTGTGTACGCCATCTGTCTATGTGTGTTTTTTTACTTCTTAAACCATCCTTCACCCTTCTCTTTCTCTCTTATCAATGCAGATTCAATTACATTTGATCATCTCTTTTTACATCTCTTATTGTTTTGTTGAGTTTTAATGGCACACCTCAGTAAGGAATGAAATACGTCGTAGAATAACATTTCATATTTATGGGATGACTGCAGAAGCACAGGCACTGCATTTGGTCTACTGTACCTCGCATCCATGTTTCAGTGAGCAGAGAGTTTTTGTTTCCCTCGTGTCTCCTGACATCATTATATCAATTTACAATTTAGGCATTTAGCAGATGCTCTTGATCCAGAGCGACTTACATTTAAGTAAAAACAAAGCATGTCATACATCACATATATAAAAAGTAGTTTTCGTGTATATCGTGTATAAGCTATGAACGTAACAGTGGAGTATCTATGTCAACTATACATACTATACTATATTATATATTATACAATATACATGTGTACTATAAAGTGCTATGACTACATAAAATGCAATTCTAGTGCTGTCTACGTAACGAGCTATAAGTCTGTCTAAGGGGCTAGGCTAGGGCAAGTGCTACGAGCCATGGTGGAGTCTGAAGAGGTGGGTTTTCAGACTACGGCGGAGGATTGGGAGTGAGGCTGCAGTTCTGACTGTTTTTACTGCTCCTATGTTCAAATGCAATTTTCCACCGCCGTAAATACTTTAATCCCATATTGCGCCGTCTAACTAGCTAAACTGGCGTGGACACACCTGATTCCTTTTGCACCCATTAAAGGCCCGTCTAATGTCCTACATCATGTCCTACATGTCCCATAGCGGTTCTCAGTTGGGTGGGAGGTCTTTCACCTTCATTTTAGTTTTTTGTAGAGGGATAGAATCACAGTAGGCTGACAGGAAATGGGGAGAGAGATGGGGGGTGGCATGCCTGGACCACTGAGCCACGGCCCAGGCAGGATGGGAGGTCCTTAACGGTAGCTAAAATGATCGGTGGAGTTACAGGGCTCCGTAAAACCAATGACATAATGCTATCTATCCTCTCGTCCGCCCACAGGTGGCCGTCCGAGGCTCCGCCCATACACTGGCCTCCTCCTCCCACCTGACGCCCTTGAGCCTGGCGTCGCTGCTCTCGCTGTTCCTGCTGCTGTCGCCATGGGAGCCTCTCTGACCGCCACTTCCCACCACAGATACTTGAGAGCGACAGACCGAGAGGGACCGCAGCGCAGACAGCCAGGCACGCAGCAGAGAGGCAGCAAGACAGACAGACACAGACAGGTACTCGGAAGGAAAGGAAAACCACAGGCAAGACGCAGAGAGACAGGGTAGACAGTCAGTCAAGCAGACAGAAGACCCAAGTCACACGTGATGGCGTTTGAAGTTGTCCATGATGCAGACCACACTTTCTTTCAGTTATATCTCTGTAACCTGTTGTAGACAGTCTGGTCATGCATGGACATGAGGACTGCTGTTCATTTTACCACGTTGGTTTATCTGTGCATTTCTTTTTTTTATGATCTACTATACTTACCTTTGCATGTATTTTGTTATTCTATATTATTGTATTTAACTGGGATAGTTTGTACAGCACTACTGACTCTCTGAAAGAGAAATGTAAATACGGAAATCTATATTTATATAAACAGAGTTTTTATAGGATATAAGAAGGGCTTGATGTGTAAATATATAGATTATTTGGGCCAGATTCACAACGGAAATATACGACCAGGTGTAAATGAAAGGAAATGGCGTATTAATCCATCCAATCAAGCTCACGCGTCATTCACCAAAGGTGGCGTAATGACTTCATTTGTGCGGATCGCCCGTGTGATTCGCCTGGTGTCGCCTGGTTTAATGGAACATCCACGCCCAGTCCACGCCATATAAGGCAACAGGAAATATCTGTCCTCGGATGAAAAACGTCATCACATCCTGCAAAATGCACAGATCCCCAAGCTTACAACAGTGAACGTGGTGCTCTGCGATGCAAGCGTAAACTGCGTTGTGAATCTGGCCCATTATGTAGAACAGCACAGACTGACTTGGGGTCGGAGGTATAAGGAAACATGAGTGAATGACATTATGAACACAGATTATGTTTCACTCAACACAGCCTCAACTAGTTGAGTATACTGGCTGTAAACCAAACTGGGCCAAGTCGAGTCAAGTAGAACTTTATTTGTTCCCAGATGGGCATTTGGTTGTCCAGCAGTAAAAATACTGATAACACAAACACACACACACACACACACACACACACACACACACACACACACACACACACACACACACACAACATCATTGTCGGGTGTCCAAAACGGTTGCTTTCCAGGAAATTGAAAGAAATAACCTGTGTTCCAATACGTTTCATTGGTATTATATTGATAAAACCTACTGACTAGAATAAATTCAAATGTAGGAAAAGTAGCAGATCTACAAGCTCACAACATGTCGCATCCCAAAGTGTACTTTTGCTACTTTTGTTGTGTGACTAGGACATTCACTTTTGTTGTGTGACTAGGACATTCACTTTTGTTGTGTGACTAGGACATTCACTTTTGTTGTGTGACTAGGACATTCACTTTTGTTGTGTGACTAGGACATTCACTTTTGTTGTGTGACTAGGACATTCACTTTTGTTGTGTGACTAGGACATTCACTTTTGTTGTGTGACTAGGACATTCACTTTTGTTGTGTGAAGTAGGACATTCATTTACAAAAAACAACATAAAGGGTTGAAATATGGAGATACAAGGATTCTGCCCGACACAAACAGTGTACTGTATACGCATACATATACACACACAAGTATAACCTCGCCCAGTAAAACACACAAGGCAATTAAATACAACATATCAAAGACTAAATAACAGTTCTCACAAGTAACACAAGTACTCTATGTTTAAGTAGCACTACTAAAATGATATCCATATTTATCAACATGGTTCGGTGATCAAGCTGATATTACCATTTACTAGGGCTGTCCCCGACTAAGGATTTGTATAGTCGAATCTGATTAGCCTAATATGTTCTATAGTCGACTGGTTGTCGACTATAATAGGCAATTACCGATATTATTTTTCTTTTCGTTTTTTTTTGTTGCACGATTTGACTAAAGAGATTGGCTGATCAGTCTGATTGCACAACATCAACATTTTAATGCAATAGAGGATCATTCCATTTGGGCTGTGGGGGGTGATTAATGTCTGATTTAACATACCTGCTTGTTTTCTCCTGATAAATCATGATATGTATCCCATAATTCAAACTATTTGTTAATTAATGTAACAAAATTAGGCCAATCTCTAAGTGGAATCATGCAACAAAAAAAGAAAAAAAAAGAAAGAAAATAAAACAAATAACTTGTGGAGTTATGTGTCTGTAACTCCCAGAGTTAGACTTCTATAGTAGATGGGGGTCCCATAGATAGAAAATGTGATGAAATGGTTTTTTTGAGAAGCTAAAGGTGTGATATTGACTCGAGTTCAGCAGTGAAATGGCTACGGTTATGAAGGAATGTTTGTATACGTGTTGGTTTTGGTTAACGGGCACATGAAGGTACATCTATTCTACAGGTATGTGCAGGAGGGGAGCTGATAGGTGGGATAGATTCAACCACATGAACCTTATATTTTGTGGACTGGAGCCCCCCAGGGCTCTGTACTAGGCCCGCCCTCTTGTTTTCGCACTATACTACACTAAATATCTTCGGCGAAAACGCCCCAGAATAGCGATTATGTTATATATTTGTTATATGCCTATAAGTCAGACAAACGTTTTTGTTGAGAGCCTGTGTGACATCTACTACAGACTTTGCATTTTTTATTTCCCCAATTGGTGTGAAGTAACAGAGTACAGTTTAAGTAGTTTTGTGGAGTATCTACGTATACTTTACTCGAGTTTTTGTGATTATCACAACTTTTACTTTGTATATTTATGTATTGTCCTGAATGTATGCATTGACCTGAGCAAAACAAATTTCCCTTGTGTATAATAAAGACATCTAATCTAATCTACTTTGATTTTACTGAATTAAAAAATATACATTTACTCTTTGATCATTAAAATAAACGTGCTCTGAACACGTCTGAACACATTTTGGACGGGAACCCCTTTTGGTGTTCATCATGTCATGCTTTAGCTATTGAAAAATAGCAGATCTACAAGCTCATAGCGCGCCACCGAGTGGCGCGCTACGAGCTTGTAGGTCTGCTATTTTAGAAAAATCGAAGAACCACTGACATAGAAACATAGCTTTTTCAGAAAACTGTCAGGATGTAGAAGACATTTTTAGAATCTGATCTCAGGTCAAAATGGGTTAAGTTAAGTGTTCAGATGGGTGGGCCGCAAAGGCGTTTTGAGTGGGCCCTGATCCAGAAAAGGTTGTAACTGTATATATAGCATTCATTTGTGCACAACAGCCATTGTGACATCATGCTTAATGTGAGAACGTTCACCTGAAAGAATGTTACAGTGACAAATTATCTAGCCTTCATGGCTTTAGTTAAAGTGTTTTTCAAAAAGTTCAAGTTCACAGTTAATAAAGCTTGGAGAGAAAAAAAAACATTTCTGTCTATTTTGTTTGCTTTGTACTTTTGAAAAGCACATTGTACTTTTACCTTTTATATTTGAAGTTATACTGTGTATCTTTTTTTATATATAGCCTACTTTATACTTTTATGCATTATCATACATTATCAGACATTTAAATTTTCTCACGCCGAATTTGAAGTCGATCAGTCTGGGCGAAGGACAGATACACACGCACGTCGCTGACTCACACAGATTTTGTGAATTTTTTGAAAGAATATTTTTGGGGTCTTTTATGCCTTCATTGATAGGACAGTATAGGATGACAGGAACTGGGGAGAGAGAGATGGCGATTGGAGAGTGAATATAAAGAAGGATAACCACTTTCAAGTAAGATACAGTATCTTTAGTTTTACGAAAGTATGACTTTTCAAGTACGGTACATTATACAACACTGCATTACTCTATTTAAGAGAGAAGCAGATAAAAGAAAAAGTAAAAAATAGATCTGTGAAACAGTCATCAGGGACAAGTCGACAGTGAACAGACAGCTTCCTCAGACAAAGAAGGGGCTGCTGGCATATGTGGCACCACATATTGATATTCCAATCAACGCTCAGCTTATTATCAATAATATAGCCCAAGTGCTTGTACAGTACGACTCCACAATTTACACATCCTGACATTATTATTTTAGCAGTGGTGGAAAGTAAGTAGGCCTACATTTACATTTTGAAGTACTACTGAAGTATTTCCAATTTCCAATACTTTTACTTCTACTCCAGGGGTTCTCAACCTGGGGTCCCCAAATTATTATTATTATTACTTTTCTTTTTTCTTCTTTTTTTTCAACTGAATGGCTGGAAAATGGAAATTAAGAGTTTACATAGTGGTGCATGCATAAACTTTCCTTAATGCTTATATCTGGTTTCAGTATTCATTTATGATATATTTTCTCTATTATTAAGGTCAGTTTGCATTGGTGGGAATGGGGCGGGCGGGGCCAAAGCATTTCCGGGGGTCCCCAGCCAAAAACGTTGACCAATCAACGTTACTTTGTTGATTTTGATTATTATTACAAAAGATACATTAACCACTTAATTTTGGCCATTTGAAAATAGCCTATCTACAAGCTCACAATGCGTCGCAATGCGACACATTATGACTTATTATGATTATGATTACACTGCATAATGAGCACTTTTCCTTTTGCTACTTTAAGTACATTTCGATGCCAATACTTTTGTACTTTTAAGTAAATTTTGAATTCCGGACTTTTACTTGCAAGTTGCAACGGAGTACTTCTATATTGCAGTATTGATACTTTTACTTAAGTAAATTGTGAGTAGGCCTACTTTTTCACCACTGCATTTACGTCGACAGGATTGATGACGTCTAAAGTCAATGCGCATATGCTCGGTCTTGGTCACATTTAATTCAAAAAAAGGCTTCTTGACACCATTTAGAAACATAACCTGAGACAGGAGGGATACTTCATCCTCCTTCAGAAGACTCACTATAACCGTATCATCTGCAGACTTTACAATGTGATGGTTTTGGGTGTCAGCGCGGCACTCATTACTGTACAGGATGTATAGAAAGAGGTGAGAGGACACAGCCCTGGGGGGAGTTGTGGGTGTAATATTTTGTCATTGTTAGATATTCAGCAGCAGAGCAGAGTAACATTGTTAAACTTGACCACAAACGCGTCATGTAAACTTTGAAATTTAGCGGCAACCTCCAGGGCCATTTGGTCATTTATATCTAATTAAATGTAGCGAGTGAAATTACTCAACTCTCTACGGATGCTTTTTTTAGTTCCTGTATAACAGTATAGTGATGAGAAGACAGGAAGCCATAGTGTACACAGTATATGGGGAGTATATGGACAGTGTACATATACTTAAGTACAATTTTATTGTATCTCCAATTTTTTATACTTTTACTTCTACTCCAATTACATCTCAGGGGTAAATATTGTACTTTTACTCCACTACAGTTATTTAAAAACTTGTGTTACTAGTTACTTTGTAGATATTTATTATTATTACGAAACATTTATACTTCAGCACTATTTAAACTTTGGCAATTAAAAAAAAAGGGGAAAAAAGACATTGTGATGCGACGCGTTGTGAGCTTGTAGATCTGCTATTTTCAAAAGATGTTACATTTTGACTTTTACTTGTAAACAGAGCATTCCTATACCGTACGTTATTTTTTTGCTATAACAAAAGTAAAAAACTACCGGTATGTGTGTGATTGATTACTCCAGAAATCCATGGCAAAGAGGATAAAAAAAGGAAATTTAAATCTGGCTGTGGTCATTCTCTTTTTCTAGAACGTCTAAGCTAAAATGTCTGTGATTTTCTGATGCTCATTATTTCATTCACTCCAACAGTAGAACAGGGGACATGATATCAGGATATCACAACGTTTAACTACAGTATGCACCTCAAACCACTGAGCCGACAGGTTACATACTGTACTTACTGCAGCACTATCCCGACCCCCCCTACCCCCCTACCCCCCGACAAGAACCGCAGTGCTAATGTGCTCTAAAGCAGAGACTGTCATGCACAGCTTTCAATAGACTAACAGTTCCCTGCCGGAGTGCTATGCTGTACTATACTTACTTACTGTATAAAGGATGTTTCATTATTATTTCATTTTGCAGTATTCATAGAGAATGTGTCAAACTGTCACAGTTGTCGTTCCATCATTTACACAATTGTCAATAATAAGTATACCTACACCCACATAATGAATTTAACAATCAGATTTTGACACAAACTAATTTGGCTGTGTGCTTGTTTTATTATCATTAAGACACCCTGAGGGCGAGGTCGTGCCCTTTAGGCCATCCATCCGCCTAGGTGACGGCAGACGGCATGGGGGGGGGGGGGGGGGGGGGGTCAGATCAACATATGGAATGAATTATGTACTGGCCATATATGGAGCGTGTCTTGGGTGTACAGGGTTTGATGAGGTCAGATCAACATAATGGAATGTCAGAACAGGAAGGCCTGGTGGGGAGGATCAACATATGGAATGTCAGATCAGCGCCTGGAGAGTGCAGATGCAAGGTGGAGGGAGAGGAGACCACCTCCAGCGCCTGCAGAGTGCAGATGCAAGGTGGAGGGAGAGGAGACCACCTCCAGCGCCTGCAGAGTGCAGATGCAAGGTGGAGGGAGAGGAGACCACCTCCAGCGCCTGCAGAGTGCAGATGCAA
>NC_137869.1:32275269-32285269 GCF_963924005.1 Protomyctophum bolini | reverse complement strand
TGCATGCTCCAGGCCTAACATACGACTGACAAGTGACAACACAACGAAAGACATGAGAGGCTATTCAAAACGTGAGATCTCTGTGTAGCCCAGAAACGTCCCTCGGGCCAGTGTTGGGCGAAAAAGACTGTAGGTGTCGCTGTTTGAGAGAGTCAGAGAGAGAGAGAGAGAGAGAGAGAGAGAGAGAGAGAGAGAGAGAGACGAGGTACTACAGCAGCTGAGCTGAGCAGCAGCGACGGCAAATGATTGACTCGCTCCATTTCACCGTTGACTCACAGACCGACTGCTGCCGTGCTGCCTGCCTCTGCATCTCTTCTCCACCACGCACGCACCACTCAAGGTCCTGCACCCGATTAACAAGATCGAGCATCTGTTGTTGGTCTGCACGCTTTATGGAGATTCGCAGAAGACACTTTAATTTCCCTCCTAGATCCGTCTATAGCAACGTGCGTGTTCTTTTGTTTCTCTTTCTTGTCCATTTCTCAATTAATCATGGAACAGCGGACTACTCTTAGGGCGGATTGAGCGACACCTGCTCTGTCTGTTTTTTTTGGTCTGGCATCTCTCCAGCTCTACTGCAGCCACACACGCAACCAACCAAGTCACCGGTGGTCACTCTGACAACTGTCCCCTGACTGTAGAGATAGATAGGACTGCATCACCGGCTGCCTCTTCAACGCCCCCCCCCCCAGCATCAGTCCCAACACATTGTACCTGGCGCGCTTGCCGACAATTGGTTCTATCGACGTTAATGATACCGAAAAGTCGTTTTATAGTCAAATTAATATCTTATCGGGGTCTGACACTCAAGACAAGACAAGAGCACTCTTTTGAGATTATGAAATAAAGAAGTCCGACCGGATCCTGAATTATTGGTCTGAAGTGTTTCACTTTTTAAAACATTTTTTTCCTTATATATTTATATAGCTCATACTCATATACAATATAGTGTGAGATATCACGGCTCAAGATGTATCTCGTGGCGGTGACTCTGTTGTTGAGTCTCTCTACAACAGTGAACGGAGGAGAAAGCGGCAGTAATAAAGCCCGGAGCTGCACCGACCTGCGCCAGTTCTACACGGGGAAAGGCTTCACTCTGGCTGGGGTGCCTCAGTCAGAAATATCCGGTGAGTTGGGCTAAAGCCAAAGGACGCATGCAACTGATAATATTTTGCATTCTGCATTTTCAAAACTTTGAACCCGAAATACATAGCCTGCTATTAGTGCTAGGCCTGCATGCAAGAAAGGCAACAATAATTACCAAATATCATTCATAATTGAATTCATACCCATACAGTTTTCTTTAAACTAGGCTACTAATTCATTGACTTGTTTGAGGCTACTTTTTCTTGTATTTTCTTTATTTTTTAAAATCTATATGTAAGCCTATACATTAAGTAGCCTATCCTATCTTTATTTCGGCGCTTTCTCATTTCCCTTAACTCACTCACTGAACCACCGTGGGCGCGTTTCCAATCCTATATTGTAGTCTATTTATATCTCCATCATTATCCTTTGGGTGTTTTCATTGTGTGCAGATCTGATGTGTGAGTTGCAGGTGGGAGTATCTCTGGGTGGGAGTAGGCCTACCCCCCATGCGTCTTGTTTGGAGCGAGCTGCGAGCCCACGCTATTCATAAGGGGTGTGTTCACTGTTCAGTATGCTGCTATTATTGTAGCCTAGATATTGGAGGTCCTTTAGGCTAGGACATTTATCGATGTCTGCTGAGGTATTTGCTGCAGGTGTAGCCTACTTATTATAGCTATAGTTATAAGACTATCCCATACCACTCTCTATGTTCCCCAAGCGCCGCACATGTTATTTATGGGGCATTTTCATTTCTCATTGTCTGCTCGGCTCACCGCAAGTGCGTGTGTGGGTGTGTGCATGCGTGCGTGTAGCCTACTTTCGTGTGCGTCTGTCACTGCACGCACGTGTGTAGACTAGCTAGCCTACTGTGTGTGTGTGTGTGTGTGTGTGTGTGTGTGTGTGCGCGTGTGCGTGTGTGTGTGTGTGTGTGTGCGTGCGTGCGTGCGTGCGTGCGTGCGTGTGTGTGTGTGTGTGTGTGTGTGTGTGTGTGTGTGTGTGTGTGTGTGTGTGTGTGTGTGTGCGGAACAGAACAGTCTAAAAGAGATAGCCTACAGTACACAAAGAGTGAGTGCAGCACCAAAACAAATGCACAGTCTTACCTAACCAAATTACCAATGCTTGATTATTAGCTTACTTATTTGCAAGACACTGGTGCACGCAGCACACTGAAAATAGCAGATCTGCAGAGAAACCTAACTGAAACATCCCCTCCATGGAATTAGTTATTCTGTTTAATTCAATTATGTTTCTGTTTAATTCTACTCTAGATAATCTATTGATTCTATTCTAGATATTCCCATATCAATTAGACAGACAAACGTACTGACATAGGCTGCACTCAATCAGCTATTCAGTCAGTCAGTACTAATTCATTTAGTCAGTCAGGTAATTTACCCGACAGACAGTCGGTCAGATTGACACTGCAGCCAGCCAGCCATGTGAACTTGTTAATATTCTGTTTGTTAGCAGTTAAAAAGGTCAGTCAGTTAGTGAGCCAGTCAGCAGTCATCATGCTGTCAGCCAGCCAGACATTACACATCAAAACAGTTCTGTGCTTTTTGGCTTGGCTTGGCTTGGGGACACAAGAGTTGTCCATGTTCATGAATACTAATTGGACCGTCCCAGCAGGTTACTTTATATACCCCTTTAAGACACACACCTCTGCTTCTACCTGCCACTCAAATATGGAAAGAAAACAGCAGCTCCTCAGAGAGGAGATGACGGTGGTGTGTGTCTCTCAGTCTGTGTGTGTGTGTGTGTGTGTGTGTGTGTGTGTGTGTGTGTGTGTGTGTGTGAGAGAGAGAGTGTTTGTGTGCGTGCGTGCGTGTGTGAAGAAAGAAAGAGAGATAAAGAGAGAGAGACAGACAGAGAGAGAGAGAGAGGGAATATGATCTGAAGGTCATGTTGCCTCAATGATTTTGCTCCCATATGGGGGAATGAGTTAATAATCATTGTGTTATAGTGTGCTTGTGAAAGACAGAGAGCTGGGAAGACAGACAGACAGACAGACAGACAGACAGAACAGACAGACAGACAGACAGACAGACAGACAGACAGACAGACAGACAGACAGACAGACAGACAGACAGACCGACCTCTGTCACAGCTCACTCACTGTTATACTATACTCTGATTTCAGGGAGTCGTAACTAGTGACAAATGAACCTCATTGATTCTTATTCAAGGAAAGTACTTTACTGCGCCAAAGGTCCATGTATAAACAGTAGCCTATATGGACTGAGCCTGCCGGGGTCTTGTTCCGTAGATATGGCACTCTCAGGGTTCACAGAGGCCAGGCTGGCTGGGATGTCTGTGTCCATCTCTGTTCAAGTGTACTTGAATTGAGACACTTCCTCCACACATGCCACTTCCAGCTGCCTGCCATCCAACCACACCCCATCCCACCCCACCCCACCCCACACACCATCCCATCCCACACCACCCCACCCAACCACACTCCCGGTGATCTCAACCTACAATGCGTGTCTCAGAGGATATCGTCAGGCAGAAATCTCCTATCTCCATATTCAAACTTTTAGAGTTTACAGTGTCACACAAAAGCATCAACAGCAGTAGCAGATCCGCAAGTTTGAAACGCAGCGCGAAGAGACGCGTTTTGAGCTCGTAGACCTGCTACTTCTGTACTTTGGAATTTGACTCCTGAAAAGTACGTTTTGGACAAAAAGAGGTTTGCACCCGACAGAGAAGATACAGTATATAACGTATCAAAGTCACTCAGGTGCGTGAAATGACGAGCGAACGCTCAAAATTCACGGGGACGAAAACCTCCCACCGCATTGTTCCCCACACGGCCCTGACTCCCCCATTGTGCTGCCGGTTTAACATGGGTGTGAACGAGAGTCGCCTTTTCCCCTGCCGTCTGCCTCGTCTGCCTTTGTGCCTGCGAGGGTCTTAACTGACACACACATTGTGTCGGTGGCCAGGCTAATAGCCACGGCCCCGCTCGCTCCTATAGTGTGTGTGTGTCTCTGTGTGTTTAGAAGTCACTGAAAGCCAACACCTTCTCCAGGGAGGACACTTAGTTTCAGTCACACATGTATTGTGTGTGCGGAGCAGCACCCACCCATGTGCTCATATAACACACGCATGCACGTACGCACCCACGCAAACGCACGCACACACGCACGCACGCACATACACAAGCACATAGTACACAAGCACGCACACATACTTACACAGACACAGTCAAAGAGAAAGAAGAGAGAGAGACTTCATGACCTCCTCGCTCTATGGCACACCTGTGTTGGAATATGTGTGTGTGTGTGTGTGTGTGTGTGTGTGTGTGTGTGTGTGTGTGTGTGTGTGTGTGTGTGTGTGTGCGTGTGCGTGAGTGCTTGCGCGCTTACTCGTGTTTTCACAGAGTTACTGTTATTTCCTGTCGTCGTGTTGTCTTGTTAGCAAGACTATAGAAGTAAGATGTCGCATGTCGGTGTGCGTCTTCCCGAAGATCACCTGACACGCCAGGTTCTCTTTTTGTACTTTTGATTACAGGTTAGATTTCCATACAGATTAGCACAGATTACACAGATGTGATTGTCAGTCAATACCTCATTTGCGAATCTGAGACGGCTTTCAGTGTCCTGAGAAAATCCTTGGCCGCTGTGGACAGCTGTAACAACAGTTAATTGCACTAATTGATTTAATCGATTATAAAAGAATAATCGATATTCCGAAATACGAAAAATAGCAGATCTACAACCTCACAACAACTCGTAGTTGCTGTTTTTTCTATTTGTACATGTGACCAAGTGGTTTATAAGGGTAAAGGTCCCAGCATACCTTTTTTCGGAAAACAGTCCAAAAAGTCAGAAAAACACATCAGTCTGCAATGAAGAACCTGAATTGTGTTTAGTTGATTATTAAAAAATCGTTGTTGGAAAAATATATATACTTAAAAAACAAGCTTGATTAATTAAAAAAGTGAAATAATCGCTAAGAAGATGATGTATAGTTGCAGGCATATATATTATTGTTTGCTGTCAGGCACAAACTTTGTATGTCCATTTTTAATACTTTTTATGTTTTTATTTTGTAAATCAATGCTCTAGAAACTACAGTGTCACACAAAAGTAGCAGAAATAGCAGATCTACAAGCTCAAAACGCATCGCATATAGATCTGCTATTGCTTTTTGGTTATTTTTTCATTTTAATCATCCTGTAAAGTATCAGATTTGAACGTATGAGTTTTCCACCCTATATAATGGAGACAGTCAGGTGTCTCATGTGGACTCTGGTCACGTAGCCATCCGGAGGATGTGCGTCTGTGTGTGTGTGTGTGTGTGTGTGTGTGTGTGTGTGTGTGTGTGTGTGTGTGTGTGTGTGTGTGTGTGTGTGTGTGTGTTTGTGTGCGTGTGCGAGCCGTGTGCGCGTCAGGGGGGAAATCGATACTGTCCGTCATCTGTCACACATCACATGCTCACTCAAGTGTATGTAGCACAGAGCAGCAGAGAATGTCACACACAAGCAAACACAGGCATGTGCGCACACACACGCACGCACACACACACACACACACACACACACACACACACACACACACACTCTCTCCTATACCTATCACTTTTGTTTCTCTCTCCCCATCCCCCACTCTCTCTCCTCCTCTTTCTTGCTCTCCATCCCAACATTGTTCTTTTGAGAACAAAGTGTGTGTGTGTGTGTGTGTGTGTGTGTGTGTGTGTGTGTGTGTGTGTGTGTGTGTGTGTGTGTGTGTGTGTGCGCGCGCAATTGCGCATGCACGGGCGGGCTCTGGTAAAAGCAAAAAGCTGTGAATGTTTCATGAAGCCTGATGTAGGAACGAGTAAGGAGAGGATGTGAAATGAGAGGCAGGGAGGAGATTCTGTTCCACTCCCCTCTTGTTCTGCTCTCATCACTCCATCACATTGACCTTCATCTTCACATTCACCTTCACCATACCCACTTAACTCAGGGATTGGGAATCAGTTGTACTTTGTTTTCATATACTGTATGCCTCTTTGTTGCACTGTTTGTTATTAAGACTGTAAGACAAATATTCTTCTGTGCCAGATTAACTTCATGAGGATAAACGTAAGACTCTGAAAGTCTCTGACATTTTTGTCTTCATCAGACCAAAGGGAGGTGAAGACTATGTTTTCGCCCCTATTGTGTCCTTGTGTCCATGTCTGGACAGCTAATCTCGGACACCCCTGGACCAATAAGCATCAAACTTTGCATGCACATTGCACACCCCTATAGTAGAGCCACTCCACCCCAAGGTGTTCAAATCAAAAACTACACCAGGCCACTTGACGTTTGGCCGATCCCCCACAGGAATCAATAAAGGTTCATCTTATCTTATAAGCACCCCTCCAGATTCTGCAGTATATGAAATGCCATAGTGAATAAAGGCTTTTTTTAAAAAGCGCCGTTGGATCTTTTCTTAAAATGTAAGACTTCCAGCGCTCAGACAAAGAACACCTTCCAGGCAGATCTGACTGATCCTCCTCCAGCCTTCTGCTGTCCACGCTACGCCCAAGTATTGATATTTTATGATTCCCTTTGATGCCGAACAAACCCAATTCCATGCAAGTACACATCATTTTCAACTACGACTACTGCATCTTTCAACTTCACATTCTATGTTTACCTGCGCCCATCACTATGTCCTGTCCTGTCCACGTCTCATTCTATGTTTACCTGCGCCCATCACTATGTCCTGTCCTGTCCACGTCTCATTCTATGTTTACCTGCGCCCATCACTATGTCCTGTCCTGTCCACGTCTCATGTTCAACTTCACATTCTATGTTTACCTGCGCCCTATCACTATGTCCTGTCCTGTCCACGTTTCAACTTCACATTCTATGTTTACCTGCGCCCTATCACTATGTCCTGTCCTGTCCACGTTTCAACTTCACATTCTATGTTTACCTGCGCCCATCACTATGTCCTGTCCTGTCCACGTTTCAACTTCACATTCTATGTTTACCTGCGCCCTATCACTATGTCCTGTCCTGTCCACGTTTCAACTTCACATTCTATGTTTACCTGCGCCCTATCACTATGTCCTGTCCTGTCCACGTTTCAACTTCACATTCTATGTTTACCTGCGCCCATCACTATGTCCTGTCCTGTCCACATCTCATGTTCCACGTCTCATTCTATGTTTACCTGCGCCCTATCACTATGTCCTGTCCTGTCCACGTCTCATGCTTGTATCACTTCCCCTTCATCTCCTGTCCCCTTTGTTGCACATGGGACTGATAGACCTTCCTTTTTTTTTCCTATTTTTACTTTCTCTCCTCCTCCCGTTCTGTCCTTTCTTCTTCCCCTGCTCTCAGAAACCATCTGTTTTCCAAATGAAGAGATGAGCTGTTTGTGTGATGTGGTTGACTGGGTGCTTTCTTGCCAGGCAGCCATTACAGTTTATAAGAGTCAAGGCCCGTCTTCTATGCTCTATATGGACTCAGTTTTGCAGGTGGCACACTCAAGGGTCAATTTTGGTGGAAAATAACAGTTCAATTACTATTGAATAACATTGCATACATTTTTTTTAATCTACAGTAATCTGTAACATATATGGGGAACCCCTGGAACCCACTAAAGGACTCCTGGGAGTCCCTGGATACTATGTTAAGAACCAGTGATGACAGATTGGTCTTGGTCAGACAAGTGTGACCAAGCCGTTATCAGAGCATAATGCGATCAATTAATCAATCAATTGTGTTCTAGCAATGGAACTAACATAGTATACTTAAGTTCGTATTCGCCGGTATCACAATGAACGAAGGAATGCATTTTAACAGCAATGTTAACTGTGGTGTATAACTACAAAGTATTTAGTCAATTATTTAGTGACCCACTTGCAATAGTGTTGAGAACATGTTGAGAACCACTGATTTACAGCATACATATGCCCTGCATGTTCACTCACCCAGTCGTATGTCATAGGAAGAGCAGGCTGTGTATATAGTGACAGGGCTTCAAAGAGGCCATGATGTGTTTATAAGGAGGATGAGCTGTCTTGTCTCACTTTTATTAGAGCATGGTCAGGGGAGAGCTTGAGCATAACGGCAGCTGTAGTAATATTGTAGAGTAGGCTCCCATCCCTCTTAACGTGTGCACACGTGTGTGCGTGCGCAAGTGCGCGTGTGTGTGCACGTGCGTGTTGGAAGGGCCAATGAGGAGTAGGAATGAGGATGGCAGAAACAGAGTGAGGTCGAGGAAGAAAATCGCCTGTCAGGTGGAAACCTCGTATGTCCAAAACTGTATACGGTACTTTTTAGGATTCAAATTAAAAAATAGCAAAAGTAGCAGATCTACAAATGGTGGTGTGTGGGAACTCACAGAGCAGCCTATAATTAGACCTTAAGTGTATACGGCTGTGCACGTGTGCCATGCTGTGGTGATAGTAAAACTGCCTACTGTGTACTGCTGTGGTTTTCCATCCTTTTCATATCAAGGGACATTATTTATTCAGCATTTGAGCCACGGACCAGCATTTGATGAGATTCAGCCTCTGTTGTCATTGAATAAGCGTTTGTCCACAGTTCCATGCTGTATTGATGTTGGTAACATAGGAGAGATAACAGCCAAACGATGATCAATGCAATGCAGTACCATGAACGTTCTGCCCAAACCAAATGTATAGGACTGTAATTGGTATAATCAATGCTAAATCAGCTAGCCTTTTGTGAGGGAAACCAAAGAAGCTTTCTGACTCATTTGATCTGTCATTGGCCTATAAGCAACCCATGCTCTGTGTTGCTGTGGATAGACATGCATTGCTGTAACAAACACAGTCAGTAATGCATATTGCACCTAAGTCTAGCCAACCAGTCATAAAGCTGCATGGAGGGTATACTGACGATTTACCCTGCAGGTAATGACATGGTATCAGTTTGCTCTTGTGTTAGCATTGTGCTGTACACAAATATACAGTAGAGTAGGGATGAATCACACATGAAACTTCAACAGTAACGGAACCGTCCGTCCGTCTGTCTGTCTGTCTGTCTGTCTGTCTAATAACGGCATGGTCACCCAGTCCAATGTGTAGCCAGCTATCGATAGCATGTTACTTGCTGTGCAGTTCATGAAAGAACTGTGTGTGTGTGTGTGTGTGTGTGTGTGTGTGTGTGTGTGTGTGTGTGTGTGTGTGTGTGTGTGTGTGTGTGTGTGTGTGTGTGTGTGTGTGTGTGTGTGTGTGTGCGTGCGCGCGCGCGCGTGTGTGTGTGAGTGTGTGTGTGTACGTGTATGTGTGTGTAAAGTTTATCTTGAGTGACATCATGGATGTACTGTAACATTGTGAGCTGTTATTGGTCTACTTTCATGAGAGACCATCTCTCTGTGTGAACCCATAGATTGCCCCTAGCCCTGGTCCAGGGCTTACAGCGAGTCTCTCTCTGTAAGCCCTCTGGTGATATTCTCACTCACGTGCGCAGGTTTTCAAATCCCAGCAAATAAACAAAACGACGTAACTACTCACCGAAACAAAGCCTGCTAGACCGTGGTAAAAGTCTATTCTCAAGCGTCTCAGCTCCCCAGTTTCTCTCTAAAATGCACTATTTTAATCATTAAATAAAATGAATCCAACCAGATCTGGATCAGGGCTGCGGAAGGGACTTCCACAGGGCGTCAGAGAGAGACTCGCTGTAAGCCCTGGACCAGGGCTAGATTGCCCCATCATGTCCTTTTAGGACTCTGCATTGTGGTGACACCATCACACCAACACACTTGACCTGGACAGCATTAACATAATACGAATGCGACCTAATGTTCTCTGGTGGCCCCTCTAATTTATGCCTGAGTTAGATTTAGTTGCACACCACTGATCTACAAGCTCACAGCACATCGCAGTGCGACTCGTTGTGAGCTTGTACAGTACAGTAGATCTGCTGTTTTTGGTGCATGGCACGCGCACACAACTAAGTATA
>NC_137869.1:32220269-32270269 GCF_963924005.1 Protomyctophum bolini | reverse complement strand
TGAGTATCAGTCTGTCTTTACGGCTGCTGGGGTCAAAGGTTCCATTAGTTAGAACGAGGCAGACTGTTACCGCGGTAACACGGGGCGAGGTCACTTCCTGTGACAAAACTTTCATCTCAGCGGGAGAGGAGGAGGAGGAGGTGGTGGAGGAGGAGGAAAGGAGAGAGAGAGGAGGGAGACCAAAGGAGAGGCTAAATAGAGGAGCTGACCTTGAGGAGATGATGGATGGAGGGAGTGAGGCGGCCTTGAAGAAAATATGAGGAGAGAGAGAGAGGCCTTTCAGAGGTAGGGGACAGGAGAGAGAGAGAGAGGCCTTTCAGAGGTAGGGGACAGGAGAGAGAGAGAGGCCTTTCAGAGGTAGGGGACAGGAGAGAGAGAGGCCTTTCAGAGGTAGGGGACAGGAGAGAGAGAGAGGTAGGGGACAGGAGAGAGAGAGAGGTAGGGGACAGGAGAGAGAGAGAGAGAGAGAGAGAGGCCTTTCAGAGGTAGGGGACAGGAGAGAGAGAGAGGTAGGGGACAGGAGAGAGAGAGAGAGAGAGGCCTTTCAGAGGTAGGGGACAGGAGAGAGAGAGAGAGAGAGGCCTTTCAGAGGTAGGGGACAGGAGAGAGAGAGAGAGAGAGGCCTTTCAGAGGTAGGGGACAGGAGAGAGAGAGAGGTAGGGGACAGGAGAGAGAGAGGTAGGGGACAGATGGAATGCTAGAAGGGTGGGCGGGGCCGTAGACACGTTGACCAGTGGCGGCCGTACGACAACACCGCCCCCATATTAAGCATGCAGGGCGGCTTGTCATAACTCCACTGCAAGAAACATATACTGCACGTATATGGTGTTTTTGTATGGAAACTCACAGTTTTTGACAACATATAGTATAACATAAATACATGTCTGACATTTATAATAATCCAAAATCGGCGGAGAATTCAGTGACTTTATGATGATTTTAATAGTGGAGAAACCTCCTGCTTCGATCGACATACATGGGCATCGGATTCTGGATTATTCGATTAACCTGCTGTACAGGTGTACATTGTCCAGGCCAACTAGTAGGACATTTACAGACTAGACTTGTTCAGTGAGATGTTTTGAAGGGCTGATGGAGGAATGAAAGGACAGAGGAATCCTGGTGGGACATACAGTAGAGACATAATAACAGGAGAGAAAGATCAGACAGAGACAAAAGGGTGGGAAAATGGAAATGGGAAGAAGATAAATGAAACGTTCTGCTATAAAACATGTTGTTTTGACATCATTTTGTTATTATTATCATACAGTGATTAGCTACAGTATATCAGAGGAGTCAGTATCACAATGACTCACATCGCTGCCAGCTCATTGACCAGGAAGTAATCTAACATGAATCATGTAATCAAGTAGCAGATGTTGGCCTATTTTAGCTGAATGTTCGCTGGCCCAAAATAGGGACGCCGGGGTTCATGTGGTTAAATCGCCTCTGAGGATTTTTTTACCCTCTACTGCTCCATTAATGGATAACGCAAGTTTCTACTCTGTTCAGTTTACAGACGTAACGGACCTTTACTGCACTATACAGTAACACCTGCACATATACGCACACACAAGACCCCCTCAGTTACCACACACACACACACACTCACACGCACACGCACGCACATAAACGCGCACACACACACACACACACACACGCGCACACGCATGCGCCTCAGTGAGGAGTTAGTTGCTTATTAGCCTGAGGTAATGTGTTTCTGGTTTCTGGTCTAGAGGGGCGGGTGGCGACAGAGATTTGCGCACGCTCTGATTGGATCTCACCGATCTGTCAGTCACCCCCGGCCCCTCCTCTCCCCCCCAGTGCAGCTCTACGTCACATCATTTGAAGTGACGCCCACCCTCCCACTTCCAGACCAGAGCGGCCAATGCGTTCCTCCCCACCCTCCCACTTCTAGACCAGAGCGGCCAATGCGTTCCTCCCCACCCTCCCACTTCTAGACCAGAGTGGCCAATGCGTTCCTCCCCACCCTCCCACTTCTAGACCAGAGCGGCCAATGCGTTCCTCCCCACCCTCCCACTTCTAGACCAGAGCGGCCAATGCGTTCCTCCCCACCCTCCCACTTCTAGACCAGAGCGGCCAATGCGTTCCTCCAGAGCGGCCAATGCGTTCCTCCAGAGCGGCCAATGCGTTCCTCCAGGCTTTCATTTTTTGAACAAAATAAAAGCCTAGAAATAACACGAGTTAGAATATGGAGATAAGAGCTTTCTGCCAGACAGCAATGTTATAAAACTGAGACTCACAAATGTATTCTCTCTTCAGCAGTCAGAAGAGAAGATGGATGGGATGGAATGGCAGTTAGTAATGTGGGAGGCATGAGTTGTGTGCTACAGTGTGCAGTACCAATTCAGCCTCCAAGCATTCGGAGAAAAAAGCAAGCTGCCCACAACCGCACCAATGGCAATGTGGCTGACACACGGCTGGGATTTATGTGTCTCATTTAATGTCCTGGAAATATAATAGTTATAATAAATAAAGCGGTCTGGGGAATTGGAGATATCACTTGTGCTCTGCTTTTAACAACACATTCACCTAATACTTTTGCCCGGGACCTGACAGCAATGAAAAAGAGGAAAACCCACACACTCAATGTTCAGAATACCACTGCTCCCCTTTAATTATTTACAGCAAAAGTGGTGGGCGGGGCCAAAGTTGGTCGAGGCAGATTCAGAACTGGTTTGACATTATTCCATGTTTTGCCTTCATTTAATGTCTATGATATTAATACATAACAAAATATTACACTGTTGTTTAAATTCTATTCCCGTTTATAAAGGCCTAAATTATAATGCTGAATTAGTTTAGCTATACAGTGCACATCATCAAAGCTGTGCCGTGTGTGCTACGAGGGAGGGAAGAGTTAGAGAGATGAGAGATTATCCTTTGTGAATACATTCCATGCGGCCTAACTTACAGCCTCAGGGTATTATGTCTCGGTGAGGAACATTAAACATACCCTTATGTGTTGCACACACGTGCGCTTTCAAGACATGAAGTGATCTGATCCTCTTTAATTGTTTGTGTGGTGACCCTGATCCTCTCCAATCAAAGTCATAAAATAGAGTTTTGTGTCGTACAAAAGTTTGTGTCGTACAAAAAATGAGCAGTTCATATTATTCACAGCAGAATCACCCTGTATGAATGTCTTTATTGTAGCCCAGTATAAGTCAATGGACCATGGTGGCTGTTCCTTTCTTTGCATAGTTCATTGGGTTAACAATGCTGTTAACTCTACCATGATATAGGATATTTGATTTCATGTATACAGTTCATTGGGCAGAACATCACAGGGATGTGGGTTGCATTCATACTTTGGTAATAAATATATGCAGTCGTGGCACTACTGTATATGCATGGAGCTCGAAGGTCTGTGTCATCTAACAGAACAGCCCAGCAACAATTAACCTAAAGAGACAGTTGTTCTTTTTTCCAAAGAATCGATACAGATCTTACAACATAGTTGGCCTGTATATGAAAGAAAAACTTGCCTCCCATGATAATCTGTGCTATACTTGCAGGTGTCACAATGCAAACAGCCGAGCTCACACACGTTGCAGCACAATGCATTGTTGTGGGATTGTAAATCTCATCCCGTGCGCAATACAAAGTATAAATTGTCTTATTGGTGCCTGGCTGGGTTGGGTTGTTGAACAAATACAATAATATATATACCCAAAACGTTAATGAACGTTTGATGGCAGAAAGTAGTCCTTCTTCAGCCCATTTAAATGCAAGTTCAGCCAGAAAACGACCTGGTGTAAACTGACTGGACCACTCAATAGCATGCATTTATACAGTGCAAGAGAACCAATCATCATCCACAGGCCCTAGTGTCAAGCATTTAGGTGGCCAGTGGTTCTCAAACTGGGATCCCCGGACCTCTCTGCTACTGCACATCATGAGTGTTTTTACTCATTTACAGTTACAACTACAGTTACAATCTAAGCTCCATCCGCTTAGATCTGCTTTCATGTACCTTTGGGGGATTATGTTGAATTCTACACACACATGAAGCAGCAATACACCACTATCCCACGTTGATATTACGATGATACATCATTGATATATCGTGCAGCCCTGACCGATAGGTCAATACAAATGAGTTACACAGTGAAGGAGCTCGATAGAGAGAGTATCCAACAAGCCATTGTTCCCACTTGGATTCAAATCCAGGTCTCCTGCTTAGGAAACCAAACATATGCCGCCGACTCAAAGGGGAATCCCCTTGCTAAAGAGAGCTATTATGCTTCTAGCCTTCATGCATGGCTACTCTGCTACACTCTGAACCTTTAGGGGGGCATCGTGTCCACAGAAACCGTTTATTGAGCTGCCAGCACTTTTCTGCTAAAGACACTCTTCCCAGCCCTGCACCGTGTTTCAGTGCTCCCGCCGCCCCAGTGTTTGGTGGAGCACCCTGGGCGGGGCACGCTGAGTAGAACATTGTTCAGCTTTTGGAGAGGGGCGCCGTTCAGCCATGTCACTTTCCTATGCATGTAGAGGGTTGGAGTGACATTGATTTGAGGGGTTTGTCATGTTGGGCGGGATATCAAAATGTATAAAAGACAACTATCTGGAGCCTCGAGCCTCGGGCCCTTGTAGACTCCCTGTTCTGTTTGTCTCTCTCGTCAGGTCTACCTGTCAGGCCGGTAACCTCCGCCTACTTTATGGGCGTCAGTACAACTCCAGACCCTTGTCACTCAAAAAATATCAAATCATAAACATAGTCTTTTAAACCCCCCCAAATAATAACAAACTCACAAAATAGACAGCACAGAATATATAGGACCTTTCCCTTGACAGATGGCGTTAACTCAGAAATATTAAATAATACAACATGCACTTTTAAATGTTAATATTAAAATAAATCAGGTATAACTTGTGTGGCAGTGCTACACCGTCTCTGCCTTAGGTTGTGACCAGGCTTTTCTCTTGGCAGATGAGTACGCTTGGGACCGAGGCTCAGGCTAGGGGTTTGTAGACCCTTACTCCTCGTACTCCTGGACTCTGTCTGCCTCTAACTGGGCCAAAATACCCAATCTAAAAGCTCACAATGTTTCATCGAAACGCGTGAGGTGAGGTTGTAGATCTGCTATTTCGAGCAGCTACTGTAAGTACAGTATAACAGGGCTTTGACCTCAGGACTGTAAGGCAGACAGAGAGACAGCTGGGTTGGCTACAGAGAGAAGATAGGAGGAGACAGGATCCTCCAACAGAAAATAGGACTGAAATGGCTGTGCAATGCTTAGCTATATGGGCAAATGAAACATTCAGATTACATTATGAGAACCCTACAGTAGAACTGTGATATTTCTTATTCTACAAAATCTAATATTATTGGACTAAGAGGCTCTCCAGCCATACTAAAATAAATCCTAATTAGATCGGTTAGGCTAATTAGCATGGTATCAGAGGGGCAAAACAGGTTAGCCAGTTTTATTACTTACTCTATTTGCTTTTATTTGTATGTACAGTATGTGCACTTCTTTGAAGAAAAGGTTTTAACTGGCATATGTTGAACCTTTGTGTATAAGCTGTAAAGTTCAAAAGGAATGGGACATTACAGCTGTAGGAGGAGGCAGCATCCTGAGACATGCACACAGGTTATGGCCACGCTGGGCAAGACCTACGCTGTGTAGACGCTATCATTTTCTGGGGGCGGAAGTAGCGGGATTTGGGCGGAAATACTGCTCAAGGAAATTACGTTGACGCTTTACAAATCTGTTTACATCGCCATGCATGAAACAAGTGTTGTGATTGGTCAAATATTCCAGCCGGACACTTCCGCCGATACCGTCTCTCCCTTAGGCTGTGACCAGGCTTTTCTCTTCGCAGATGAGTAAGGCTGGGACCGAGGCTATAGGTTATGGCAGGCCAGGTATTCACAATGTTGTGAATTTGAATCCAACTCTGCCTCTGAACATCTCATTATATCTTATCTCTCTTCACCACTGTTCCCATTCCCGTACAATTATCAGATAAAACCAACACGGCACTATCGTTCTATCATCCAATATGTAACCTTCTTTGGATTACAATAGGCTAGATGGAGCTTACATTATCACCACTGGGAAAATGTTAATATTCATAGTGTGTGCGTCTGCATGTGCCCTTGGGATGTGGATTGAGCTAAATCTATGGCGAGGCCCGAGGCAAAAGACAGCAGAAACGAGAGGATTCACGACACCTACGGTGCGGTATACTGATACTTGGAGTTTGTGTTAGAAAAATCTTGAAAGTGTGAGAAATACTGATTTTGAAGGAATTTATAGAATCGGCCCCCAGTCATAATGGGTTAAAAAAGAAACACTGAATGACTCAATGATTGACTGGCTGAATGAATACAGTTCCTAACACTATAGGCCTCAAGTAGACTTACTGTACATGTAGGAAGGTGATTGGCTGTCAGGTCATGGTGACTGACAGACGGAGCCACAGTACACACTGCTACACCTATAGGGGATCTACTCCTCCACTTCTCTAACTGCCCTTTGCTCTTCTGCTTGTATTCATCCCCCACCTTCTCTGCTCCTCTCACCACCCTCTCTGTAGCTCTGCTGCCCTCTCATGTTATCTGTTCTCCACTCTTCTGCACCACGCGGTGAGCCCTCATTCACATCCTCCTCTCCCCTTTGTTTGTGAAACCTCTGAGCCCACAGGGCACTTAAAGGCTCCCAGTCGGTTTAAAGGTCTGGCTAACGGGAGTTTCCACACTTTCTGCCGCTCTGGCTCTCTCTCTCTCTCTCTCTCTCTCTCTCTCTCTCTCTCTCTCTCTCTCTCTCCCCTCTGCTACAAACGCTTATCCACAGCAGGTTAGGAGTTCCATCATTAGGACTATTTGGACTCGAGATCTGCCTCACATGTAGCTCCTGCACTCACTTTTGCCGTCTTCTCCTGTCCGTGTGTGTGTGTGTGTGTGTGTGTGTGTGTGTGTGTGTGTGTGTGTGTGTCTATAGCACATGTTCAAGTAGTCTGCCTCGTGCGTGTGTGCGTGCATGTGTGTTTATGTGTATGTGTCTATGTCTGTGTGTGTGTTTATAGCACATGTTCAAACGTTCTGAGAGCGCCTGCACGTGCGTGCGTGTGTCTATACATGTTGCCAGTGCCACTGTGCTCACTTCTGTCTCTAGTCTACAAGCAAATTAAAAGTTTTTATAGCAGGATACCCTACTTCCATTACCTAGCAACCCAGGAATGTATTACAATGTGTCTGTCTCTGTGGCCAACAGCCTCCTCCTCTGTCTGGGTGAGCAGGAAACCCAGCGACAACATGCTAACGCTGCAACAATGTGCTGCAGCACATCTGTGCCCAGAGATGGGATAGTGATTACATCTGCCCCTGGAGCCCCGCGGAAGCATTAGGCTGCATGCGTCTATGCTATACTGTATCTGTAACCTGCCATTGATTACAATGAACGCTATACATTTGAAATGTGTCGTCTTGTTGTGATGAGTTCATTAAGGCTGAGCATCGGTCCAATACAGACACTGAATGAGACCTGAAATCTAAACGTCATGTCCTGTCCTCTCCTTACCAATGCCTTGCGACTTATTAGTAAAGATTTCGAAGGCCTCTGAATTGATATGACTCAAGCCCGTCTTGCATAAACACTCCTCCATCCAACAACCCATTGCAAAAAACAATGGGTTGCCTTGTCTAGATGTCTCAAAGCACAAACGTAGTGACTTAAGACTCACTAAGACAGGTGATGGCTGGGTGTTTCTCCTCCGCTACACTGTCTTCCTGCCTCCTCCGTTCCTCTCCATCCTCTCACGTCGTCTTCCTTTAGTATCACGTCACGCCTTCCCTTGTCTTGCTTCCAGTGTGCAGCGCAGGCTGTCACCTGCCATGTCAACACCTGGAAATCTCAAGATCTCACCTCCTCAGAAGCTCAGTGCCGCTTCAAAGTGAGAACATGATTAGAGGATTAAGTCAGAGGTACAGTAAAGATGTTTGGCTGCTGAAGAGACGAGAGAATGCTGGCCGCACGCTCCAGTGATCATAGCCAGCTCAACTACAAAGATCCCGACACTCCTGCACTTTAGAACAAAACAAACCCGACCCGAGAGGGACTTTTTATTTTCTTCCAAAAAACATGAATAATTCTGTACTTCCTACCCGTGACCTAAGTTAGATGGCCGTATTGTGCTTTGCCCCCCTTGCTGTTGTTTTGTAAGGGTGGTCTCAGACAGTATCTATCTACATGCCCACTGGTTTTGTAGTGGATGGTAAGTTTAATAAAGGGATGATTCAAGGAGGAAATGGAGTTACGCAGTGAACTAGCACATTTTTGTCTACACACATTCAGATCAGAAGTGTTAACTCTGTGTAAACTTGACCCGTAATTTGGTACATTTGTAGGCCTACTCTCTCTGAGTTCAGTTGATACCCAGATTTACTTCAGTTCACAACCCCTTTCACCTTCACCAATGGAAATTATGCTTTTTTGTGATTTATCCCTTTGCCTAAATATTTGTACAGATATGTACAAATATGTAGGCCTACCTTACAATGCATTATTGTCAATAAAAATGTCAATCAATCAATCAATCAATGAAGCGAGCAATCAAGTAAAGGAATACTAGAGCCACATGGACTAAGGGTAAGGCCTTTAGTGTGTCTGCACTGTAGACATTGTCCGTGATGTCAAATGGTGCACCAGCCTGTGGCAATGAAACATTCATGGAGCAGCGATGATGAAGGCATCCCCGCTTCTGCTCCACTTAGCATGGAGTACATATACGCACGCATGTGTGTATGGATGCACAAGGAGGACACACGCATGTGTGTATGGATGCACAAGGAGGACACACGCATGTGTGTATGGATGCACAAGGAGGACACACACACGTGTGTATGGATGCACAAGGAGGACACACGCACGTGTGTATGGATGCACAAGGAGGACACACGTGTTTGCACGCACACGTGGGAGTGGAGGCAGAGTTGGGGGTGCAGTCAGCCGTGGGGCACTTGCTGACCCCTAACCTTCCTAGACACACCCAGATACACACGCAAACACGCACGCGCGCGCAGAATGTTCCTGGGGCATCCAGTCTGTGTCAAGGGACTGATGCAGCAGACTGCTTTCTAGGCTGTCTGGCTGCCAATGTACAGTGTGTGTGTGTGTGTGTTCTGTGATTTTTGCTGTCTAAACGTGCCCACAAGTATGCGTATGCAGGTTTATCTGACCTCATGGTTCGTTATTTACACAGTGGCCATTTTGCTGTCATGTTAGACCTAAAGCTGAACTACGTAACTCTCCTGCTACATCGGATTTGAACCCGGGTCTTCTGTGCAAGTGCTGACCGTTTCACCACTGAGCCTGCCTGTTCGCTCTGGGGAGAAATAGAATTTGGACCCTCTCGTAAAATGTCTGTGTCAAACCAGAAACTAAAGGTTACTTTAGTATCTACAGTTACTAATGAGCAAATTAGTTCAAATGAGCAAAATGGTTTGCTTATGGGGCTACCCATGAGCGAACCATTTTGTGAAATGAAGATTAAAAGGACAGGATGGTGTGAACGTTTGTGTCCCACCTAGACACAAGATCTAAATGTCTGAATAGAAGAGCAGGGAGATGGTACAACCAACCACCCAAATTGTAGTAGTTATATTGTATGAACATACTCTACCGTACAAATAGCAAAATAAATTTTTATTCACAAAACAAAGTAGCAGAGCATATAGATTTGATATATTCTTTTTAAACGTTTGACAATGTTTTCTAAACTTTGAGTAATGGCCTTTTTGAGGGGCGCTAGCCCCTCCAATGGAAGGCGTTTGAAGATTACGTTATATGGCAGCCAAGCCTCTATGGACTTTGAGGATATCACAATGTTTGTTGAGAGCACTTTAGAGCCAGCCAAAAAGACTATGGACTCTAGACTTTAATGTATGTTTAGGGCTCTAAATGACGACATGACGTCATGTGGCCGATATAAATACTTTTGTTAACCTCTGTATTCTTGCGGTAGACAGACCTTGAATATTGGTCTGTCCACCAGTCCAGTCTTCATTGATCGTGCCAGACCTCTCTCGTCAGGTTATACGTATCAATAATACATTGATTTATTATACATTGTCTTGTCAAGGACCCCCGAATGTATGTTTTTGGCACGGACACCCGCATACATTTTATTCCTTCCTTCTTTTTTGGTCAAGGTTAAGGTTTGTCCAAAAAATAACCAAACTACAGGCTCACAAGTGTTTAAACTGTTTTTGCTGGGGACCCACTGGATCCCGACCCTCTATGAAAACCATAATTGAATATTTCTCTCTTCAGCCCTGCGGGTGCGCTGCAGTGGCACCTGCACAAATTGTGGTTGCTATGCTTGCACTTGCATGCACTTGCATGCCTGGCAATGGTTTGTCTTGTGTGTAACATTAGACCATACCTATGCTCAGCCTATATAAAGAGTAAAGATGATTTTAGGAATCTACTGTTTACATGTGACCAAGAGCGCCAGAGACTGATACATAGAGAGCTAGAAAAAGGCTAGTGAGTCAGCAGCAAATACAGATAGAGGCAGAGAATTTAGAATTGAGAAAGAACAGATCATATAAGGCCAACTCCTACAGCTCTTGTCTTCTGTTCTTTAGTGGTCATAAGCCTTCCTTGTCTCAGTCCTTCAACCATAAAAACGTGAAGAGCAACCACTGTGACATCTACTGTCAAATGATGAGTGGACATCAAATGATGAATGTAGAACCCCACCCTAGCTCTGTGACCAGACAAGAAGATGCAAACGAACGAGGATCTCATCAACGGCCTACCAAGAATGTAACGTGTGCGGGAGGAGTAAAGACCTGGCTGACCTACACAGCTGACCACATCTGTAAACCATGCGACAAGAGCTTCCAACGTTTAGATCATCTGACGTTACACCAGCGTATCCACACTGGAGAAAAACCTTACCACTGTAAACAGTGTGACAAGAGTTTAATTTGTTCAGGTGACTTGAAGAAACACCAGTGTATCCATACAGGAGAAAGAACATACCACTGTAAACCGTGCAACAAGAGTTTCAGTCAGTTAGTTAACTTGAAGATACATCAGCGTATCCATACAGGAGAAAAACCTTACCACTGTAAACAGTGTGACATGGGTTTCAATGACAACAGTAATCTAAGGAGACACCAACGTATCCACACTGGAGAAAAACTTTACCACTGTAAACAGTGTGACAAGAGTTTCAATGTGAGTGGTTCTCTGAAGTTACACCAGCGTGTCCACACAGGAGAGAAACCTTACCACTGTAAAGTGTGTGACAAGAGTTTCATTGACATGGGTAGCCTAAAGAAACACCAACGTATCCACACAGGAGAAAAACCTTATCACTGTAAACTGTGTGGCAAGAGTTTCAATGACATGGGTAGTCTGAAGAAACACCATCGTGTCCACACAGGAGAAAAACCATACCACTGTAAACAGTGTGACAAGAGTTTCATTTGGTCAGGTGACTTGAAGAGACACCAGCGTATCCATACAGGAGAAAAACCATACCACTGTAAACTGTGTGACAAGAGTTTCAATGTGATTGGTACTCTGAAGAAACACCAGCGTATCCATACTGGAGAGAAACCTTACCACTGTAAACAATGTGACAAGAGTTTCGGTCAGTTAGGTCACTTGAAGTCCCACCAGCGTATACATACAGGCCGCATGTCGGACTAGCGTCTGCTCCCGTGCTTGTTAGTCTGAACAACGTGGACGAATCTATTGGGGCTAGATCAAGTCAAACCAAGACTATAGGCAGATCTGGCCCAGTATATCAACATAAATTCTGCCCACTAAGACGGACTTCCCTGGATGAATCGGAGAGAGTCCGATCGAAGACAGATCAACTGGCCCATATCAATTTAACTGGTGAAGACGTCCTGGAAATGACGTAAAGATCATCTCCATAAGGGCTGTGATCTGGCCTAGTCATGAACGTCCTGAGGGTTACCGGAGGATGTCATCATAACGTCATCATGACGTCATTTGGCTTGCTGGGATACGTATGTTTCTTTCCTCCAGCATGGACACGCGCACATTGAAACTGTATACAGTGTGACAGGGGTTTCAGATAAAATGAAGCAGCACCAGTGTTTCCTCACAATAATTCCAGCACAAGTTTACCAGCAGCTGATTATCCCATGGAAGTGGTTCCCAAACATTTTAAATGTAAGGACTCCCATAACGCTGGGAGTATAGAAATGGAACCAAAATTTGGTTCCATTATGGGTCACATTTAATGTGACCCATAATGGAAGCCTGCCTTTCAAAAGGCAGGCTGTGACTCTCTCTGTTCGGGCTGGATGCCTTCTTTTTGTTTAGCTGTTTGTTTCACACACCGACTTCAAGGTGCTCCTCCTGACCTATAAAGCCCTAAACGGACTTGATGCACACAGCTTTGAGGGGCGCTAGCCCCTCCTATGCCCAGCTTTGTGTGTTTGTGTGTACCACATAGTGGTGATTTGATTTCACGGAATCGGAATGCGATGTATGATGATGTATGTATGATGATAAGAGCGTCCCTCACTTTACACTGCAAAGGAGGAGACAGAAGCCCCGGAGACCCCCAAATCCTGACAGTTTTCTGAAAAACGTATCAGTGGTGCACCGGTGCTCAAACTTTTTCATGTCAAGGACCCACAGAATTATCTGCATTTGGCCGCGGACCCCCACCTGAAAATATGTTGTTCCAGGGATCCTCCAAAAGCAGATATTTGAGTTAAAAACGTTCACTGTGAACGAAAGATTCTATATCATATATTCATATGAGATTAAAAGATACAGTATCTACAAGCTCGTAGCGCAGCACTCGGTACCGCGCTTGTAGAGCTGCCATTTTTCAACGGCTAAAGTTTAAAATAGTGGATAAAAAAAATCTATAAGGCGACACAGATCTAAATGGGTTAAACTTGTTTTGGTATTGCTCTACTTTTACTGATTTCTTCTTCCTTCCTCCCACCATGCAGGTGAGCACCTGAGGACGTGTCCCCAGGGCCCCACGTGTTGCATCAGCAGCATGGAGGAGAACCTGGCCGGCCTCAGCGCCAAGGAGACCGAGGGCCTGATCAAGGCAGCCGGGAGGTCACTGCAGGCTTCCTTCACCGCTCTGTACAGGAGCTATGACAGTAAGATGACCTGTCTGTCTGATTCCAGGTCATTGTTGTTGACCTGGCATCCTATAGTGTATAGTCAATGTACAGAAGATTATTTTCTTTGGATATTTATATAGGTTCTTCTTGGTTTACCTATGATCCTAGATTACTATTTATGCATTTGACGTATACCATGAGTTGTTCTTGCTTATTGTAAATCGCTCTGGATTAAGAATGTCTGCTAAATGCCTAAGTTGTAAAATTGGTTTGTAATGTATGTTGTATGCTTGTGAGTGTTTCCTCATGGGTGATTGTTTGTGTGTTTCCCTGACTGCACACTTTAAACAACATGTGCAATGCTTGCTGTGTGTGTGTGTGTGTGTGTGTGTGTGTGTGTGTGTGTGTGTGTGTGTGTGTGTGTGTGTGTGTGTGTGTGTGTGTGTGTGTGTGCATGCGTGTGAGCGTGTGTACATGCATGCTCGTGGCCATCAAGGCTACCCCTGACTGAGTGCTATAATGAGAACAGAGTGAGCCAGACACAATGAAATGTGATAAGCTGAACCCCACACACACACACACACACACACACACACACACACACACACACACACACACACACACACACACACAGAGAGAGAGAGGGGTATCCCTCGGGGCAGAGGCTGGCTCAGCTAATGAGCAGTTGACCCACTGAGGAGCCAAGTCTGCAGATTATTGTACATCACACAGAGGGCGGGGCTGATCGGAGGCGAGGTATGAGAAGGAGAGAGAGACAGACAGAGAGTAAGACAGTGACAGAGAGTAAGACAGTGTCAGAGAGTAAGACAGTGACAGAGAGTAAGACAGTGTCAGAGAGTAAGACAGTGTCAGAGAGTAAGACAGTGTCAGAGAGTAAGACAGTGACAGAGAGTAAGACAGTGACAGAGAGTAAGACAGTGTCAGAGAGTAAGACAGTGACAGAGAGTAAGACAGTGTCAGAGAGTAAGACAGTGTCAGAGAGTAAGACAGTGTTAAAAAGAGAGAAGGCTCAGCTCCACAGTGTTTCATTTATTTAAAAACGTGCGTGAGACGGCGGGTACTGTTCCGCGAGAACACAAGAGAGGGAAGTGCAGGTTGGATAGAGAAGGAAAAGATGGAGGAAGGGGACGGGGTTGTATGACAGATACAGTATACAGACACACGAAATCAAAGATGGCCCCTCTCATGTCTTATATTTGTATGGGGACAAAATATATAGGGTTGAATATTACTGTAACTCCACCTGTACACACACGCACACAGAGTCGCATGCACGCACGCACACACGCACGCACAGTCACACACACACACACACACACACACACACACACACACACACGCACACACACACGCGCACACACACACACACACACACACACACACACACGCACGAGAAGAAAGAAAGAAAGAAAGAAAGAATAAATGTGGAGCACAGTAGCTGTCCATCTGGTATAGCTTAAGGCTTGGACAGTTACACCAGGTATGATTTCATATAATGAGGAATTTGTCTCAGACAGGTTGGTCTTTGAGGCAGGAAGGAAAAGTCCCCCCCTCTCTCTCTGTCTCTCTCTCTTTCTGTCTCCCTCTCCACACGCACGCATGCACGCACACAGCCCAAACACACACACACACACGCTCACTTTCGTCCGTCTGTCTCTGGTCAGCCTACTTCACAGAGCTCCACAGCCGTTCGGAGCGTTCCCTGCAGGACGTGTTGGCCCCCCTGGGGCCCCTGTACTCCCAGAACACAGGCCTCTACGCTGACCTCTACGCTGACCTGCGCCGCTACTACAGAGGCTCCGCCCTCAACCTGGACGAGACCATGTCAGAGTTCTGGGCCCGCCTCCTGGAGCGGGCCTTCAAGAACAACATCCCTCCAGATGTAAATATATACAGTATGGCTATGGGAACCCCAGGGGTCCTTGAGAGGGGTTCCAGGGGGTCCCCAGCTAAATGGGGGCTCTGTGGCCACTGGCCAAATACACATTCATTTCGGGGTCCTTGACATAGAAAAGTTTGGGAACCACTTTTGATACGTGTAGCATTCCTATTTTGGGCATTACTGGTGAAAACTTCTCCAAAATAACAGATTTCTGAGTCCATATAGGTGTTTTCGTTACCGTACAGGCGTACAACAAAGCATAAAAATAGGGCCTAAGTGGTTAAATAACACAAAATAAATTGGAATTTCAATTGCCGTTTCAGAAATGCTTAATGTTAAATATTTTATATAAGCAAGTATTATCAGCAGTTGCATCCTTTGATTCTGGTCTGTCTGTCCCGTTGTAGTTGAATGAGGAGAATTTAATGGCTGCTTAAAAATATTCCTTCTTACAATCTCCCTTGGTAAAGTTCCTATTGCGAGACGAATCACTTGCACCATAAAACTAATCCCAATGCACTAATCCCAGTGCGTTCCATGCTTAATTCCCGAACACAGAAAGTATCTACAGTATTAATTTTAATTGACTACCGGTATTCTTTTGTCCAGGTCCATGTACACTCACTTTTATTACGTTCCATTTTCAACAGACCATAAAGATTTTATGAGGCTTTTTATTTGCTGAGGTTAGTCACCCGAGATCGGATGAAGACGAGGCATTGTTTGAAAAAGTAAAAGTAGCTCAAAGTTCATTGTGATATCATTTTATCGTTCTCCACAATCGTTCTATTACATAATTACACTATCAGTCTCTAGCCTGGCTTTTACATTCATAACAGCAACCAATTCTTGTTTTGAGCCTTCTCAGAATGTGGATACAGTATATTGCTTTTCTGTAAACCAGTGGTTCTCAAAGCGGGGTCCATTTGGTTCCATAACAGTTTTCCTAGAAAAGGAAGTAGCCAATAGGTCTATTCAGGATGCTTTCCTAAATAGCAGAGAGATTATTAATTAACACGCATTAAAAATGTACTCATTATGTTCTCTGACTGACAGGTCAGCCTATCGGAAGACTACCTGGAGTGCGTTGCCAAGCAACAGGAGACCCTGCGGCCGTTGGGCGAGGTTCAGAGGGACCTCAAGGTCAAGGTGACCAGGGCTTTTGTCACCGCCAGGTCCTTTGTCCAAGGACTCACCATCAGTGGAGAGGTGGTCCGCAAGGTCTCCCAGGTCAGTGTGTTCCAGTGTGTGGGTAGGAGAGAGAGATACAGTATGCATGGAGACAGAGAGAGAGAGAGGTGTGAGAGATACTGAGTTATTAATATCAAGAAATAAAACCACCGGTATGTGAGTAAGCAAGAGGGAGTGTGCGTGCGTACATGCGTACGTATACGTGCGGTACTACTAAGGCCTGTTGAGACCGGGAAAGAGCAGACATGGTGAATGTGGGGCTGACGCTCCCTAACTGCCTGTGAATGTCTCTCCACCCAAAAAACATCATTAGAAGTGAAGCGTCAGGCTCTGTCAAGAAAGTAACCATCTCAGATATATGACTGTGTGGTCGTCCAACCATGGGTGTGACAATGTACTCAGCTCATGATGCAACTACGTCTCTACATAAAGAAATTAGATGTGTGTGTCACTGTGTGTGTGTGTGTGTGTGTGTGTGTGTGTGTGTGTGTGTGTGTGTGTGTGTGTGTGTGTGTGTGTGTGTGTGTGTGCGCGTGCATGCGCGTGGTTATTGCTCCAAGTCTCCATCCACCAATCTTTTCATATTTTAGTACCAGGCATAAGTCTTTTCTTTTGTGGCACAATGTTATTGCTTGCTGAAAATGAGGGTTTTCCTTCGCGCCTCATTTTCACATGTAAATCTGTATCATTCTCTATGAGCGCCGCCATTGTATACAACAAATCCCATTGGGTTTTACATATTCATCTATCCTCCCAACCCTCTCACTACGACCTGATGTATACTTTTGCTTTGCCAATACAAATTGACCGCTACAATAATATCAGACCCGTCTGAACTGTGTGGTGCTGTACTACTGTACTATACTGTACTGTACAAGCCCTGTACAAGCCCCCTGTACAAGTGTGTGTGTGTGTGTGTGTGTGTGTGTGTGTGTGTGTGTGTGTGTGTGTCTGTGTGTGTGTGTGTGTGTGTGTGTGTGTGTGTGTGTGTGTGTGTGTGTGTGTGTGTGTGTGTGTGTGTGCGTGTGTGCGTGTGTGCGTGTGTGTGACGCTGATCAACAGTGCCATCCAGCGGTATTGCGATGGTACTTCTATGCTCATAGACAGACAGACAGACAGACAGACAGACAGACAGACAGACAGAATGGCACGTAATGGAGTGGTTAGCATCACTCAATAATAGAGAAAATACGGGGTGCATATAGTACTGCACCCAGAAAATACATCATAACTAAATACTGAAACCAAATACAGTTTATGCATGTACTATGTGTATTATATGTAAACTCTTAATTTCCATTTTCCAGCCATTCAATTGCAAAAAGAAAGAAAATTGCAGTACAGTGCTTAAGTAAATGTACTTAGTTACCAGTGGAGATTAGCATGTAGCTAACGCTATCCTGCTTGGCCCCTCAGGTCTCTCTGAGTGAAGAGTGCGTGCGGGCTCTGATGAAGCTGGTCTACTGCCCCCACTGCCTGGGGCTGCCCGCGGTCAAGCCCTGTTCCAACTACTGCGCCAACGTCATGAAAGGCTGCCTGGCCAACCAAGCTGACCTGGACGCAGAGTGGATGAACCTCATAGGTGAGCTGATAGTGATATGGACCGCGTCTACATGGAACGTTGAATGCACTGCATTTATACCAGTGGTTTCCAAACTTTTTCATGTCAAGGAATTGACACTAATTAGCCCGCGGACCCCCCCCCCCCCCATTTGAAAACATATGCCAGGGCCCTCATAAGATTTTTACAGCTTAGCAGTGATTCTCAACCTGTTTAATTAAAGGGCCCTCAGCTTGACATGCATTAGTCTACGGAGCCATATTTCTATCTCTGGGACCCCAATGTCTATTGTATGAAATCAAAGTTAATTTCACTCTGAGAGTGTACAAATGGAACCAAATGGACCCATGGTTCCATTTGTACAACTCTCAGAGTTATAGAACCATAAGGGTCCATTTGGTTCCTAACTATTAGCTGGGGACCCCCTGGAACTCCCTCAAGGACCCCTGGGGGTCCCCGGAAGCCATGCAAGGCACACCGACCTAAATGGAAGCAGTTAGGGGTTCACTGTCTTGCTAAAGGACACTTTGACACGCTTCCAGGAGGAGCCGCCGAGCCGGGAATCGAACCGGGAACCTTCCGACTCCAAGAAGGCGGCTAGCTACCTCCTGAGCCACGGCCCCTTTTCCACCATACTATATATTACATCTGCAATGCATCTTCCAGCCTGAATAGTGACACGCCCACTTTGGTTCCCACTTCAGGGCAAGAAGAAGTATTTTTTGGTTCCAGTTCCGAACAAACTATTAGGGATCTGATCTGAACCGATCAATTTGGTTCAAAATTAGGCGTGAAAAAAGAACAGAACCGGTTTAACCCCAGGTTTAACCTCTCCTCTCCTCTCCTCCCCTCAGAGACGATGATCCAGGTTGCGTCTAGTTTCACCACAGAGCCCAGTCTGGACGTTGTGCTCTCATCCATTCCTCTTCACATCTTTGAGGCTGTACGATACCTTCACAACAACATGGACACGTTCACTGCTAAAGTAAGACTTTCATCTGTTTATGTTTTACACGTTAATTAAAAATCCCAACAGAAATGTATTATGTTATATCTCTTCTCAGCATTGTTCCTGAAGCATTGAGGGCTTCGGTGTCAGGATGTATTTAGACATTAGTCAACTCTGAAGTCAATTCTGAATTCTTTAGCCTGTTGCTCCTCCCCTAACCTAATAATACTAAGAATATATATATATATATATATATATAGTATCAGTAAATGCTTTTCCAAGCACACTCACTGGAGTGATATGTGGCTCTATAGTGACATCTAGTGGAATCTACTCAAACTCACTAATATGGACATAAACTAAACCCTGAAAACAGGTCAATACCGGGACAAGTCAATACGGTGACAAGTCAATACGGGGACAAGTCAATACGGTGACAAGTCAATACGGGGACAGGTCAATACGGGGACAGGTCAATACGGGGACAGGTCAATACGGGGACAGGTCAATACTGGGACAGGTCAATACGGGGACAGGTCAATACGGGGACAGGTCAATACGGGGACAGGGGGCAGAGCCGCAGAGCGCATGATCGGACCCCCGGACAGAATGGGCCTGCTGACTACTGCTCATACAAAGAGGCAGGGCTTGATGGTGATAGGACAGAATGGGCCTGCTGACTACTGCTCATACAAAGAGGCAGGGCTTGATGGTGATAGGACAGAATGGGCCTGCTGACTACTGCTCATACAAAGAGGCAGGGCTTGATGGTGATAGGACAGAATGGGCCTGCTGACTACTGCTCATACAAAGAGGCAGGGCTTGCAAAGTGCGACCAAGTAAACGTCATGTGACTGTGTGATCGTAATCATCTGACAGCTGGAAGGCCGAGGCCCTGGAGTCACCGCCAGATCCCCCTGACCCCTGGTCGTGAATTAGTGTCATTAATCAATTGGCTATCGTGTGTGTGTGTGTGTGTCTCTGTGTCTCCCAGGTGTACCAAACGTGTGGACCTCCAGGTGAGACGGGAGCAGGAACTCCCAACCCTGAAGAGCACAGGCGTCGCAGTAATTCACTGACTGCTGCCGCTGAGTACAAACCCACTGCCACGGCTGAGCTCAGGCTGGAGATGCAGGTCAGGGTTATGTTCATGTGTATGTCGTTGGTCAGGCTTATGTTCATGTGTATGTCGTTGGTCAGGGTTATGTTCATGTGTATGTCGTTGGTCAGGCTTATGTTCATGTGTATGTCGTTGGTCAGGGTTATGTTCATGTGTATGTCGTTGGTCAGGGTTATGTTCATGTGTATGTCGTTGGTCAGGGTTATGTTCATGTGTATGTCGTTGGTCAGGGTTATGTTCATGTGTATGTCGTTGGTCAGGGTTATGTTCATGTGTATGTCGTTGGTCAGGGTTATGTTCATGTGTATGTCGTTGGTCAGGGTTATGTTCATGTGTATGTCGTTGGTCAGGGTTATGTTCATGTGTATGTCGTTGGTCAGGGTTATGTTCATGTGTATGTCGTTGGTCAGGGTTATGTTCATGTGTATGTCGTTGGTCAGGGTTATGTTCATGTGTATGTCGTTGGTCAGGGTTATGTTCATGTGTATGTCGTTGGTCAGGGTTATGTTCATGTGTATGTCGTTGGTCAGGCTTATGTTCATGTGTATGTCGTTGGTCAGGGTTATGTTCATGTGTATGTCGTTGGTCAGGGTTATGTTCATGTGTATGTCGTTGGTCAGGGTTATGTTCATGTGTATGTCGTTGGTCAGGGTTATGTTCATGTGTATGTCGTTGGTCAGGGTTATGTTCATGTGTATGTCGTTGGTCAGGGTTATGTTCATGTGTATGTCGTTGGTCAGGGTTATGTTCATGTGTATGTCGTTGGTCAGGGTTATGTTCATGTGTATGTCGTTGGTCAGGGTTATGTTCATGTGTATGTCGTTGGTCAGGGTTATGTTCATGTGTATGTCAGGGTTATGTTCATGTGTATGTCGTTGGTCAGGGTTATGTTCATGTGTATGTCAGGGTTATGTTCATGTGTATGTCGTTGGTCAGGGTTATGTTCATGTGTATGTCAGGGTTATGTTCATGTGTATGTCGTTGGTCAGGGTTATGTTCATGTGTATGTCGTTGGTCAGGGTTATGTTCATGTGTATGTCAGGGTTATGTTCATGTGTATGTCGTTGGTCAGGGTTATGTTCATGTGTATGTCGTTGGTCAGGGTTATGTTCATGTGTATGTCGTTGGTCAGGGTTATGTTCATGTGTATGTCGTTGGTCAGGGTTATGTTCATGTGTATGTCGTTGGTCAGGGTTATGTTCATGTGTATGTCGTTGGTCAGGGTTATGTTCATGTGTATGTCGTTGGTCAGGGTTATGTTCATGTGTATGTCGTTGCTGTCTCCATCTTCTAACTTTTCATGTTTTGTTTCGTTTTTTCATAAATTAATGTCCTGCTTGATCACAGTACAGTGCCACACAAAAGAATCAAAAGCAGCAGATGTGAAAGCTCGAAACGCGATCCGAGCTTGTAAATCTTTTTTTTTCCCTTCCTATTTTAGAATTTATCTTTGAAACATTTTAACAGCACAAATCTTGTATAGGGGTCTCTGGGCCCCAAAATATTTTCAGATGGGGGTCCGTGGCCAAATACATGATTAATTTGACAATGGAAAAGTTGTGTTAACCCATTCAATCATCATGGAAGTCATGGGAGGGAAACCTTCTGAAAGCTTCATGGGCAAAGATAATCAACTTCAAAATCTAAAAGAAACGGTCAAAATGACCTCTCAGACATGCTAGTGTTAGTTAAAAAGTAGTTAACAAGCCTGGACAGCTGGGCACCTAGGCTGCTCTGATGAATTTAGATGCGTGTCACCCCTCTCTGTCCCCATTCCGTCAGTCTACTGTATATCTATCAATAAAGGCAGAAAAAGCCAAAAAATATCTTAAAAAGAAAAGAAAAAAAGTAGTTAACTATATCATCACAATCATGTTAACCACTTCATCCATTATTGTATACTTGCCTGTTCAGCAACAAAGTCTTATGCACACCTGATAGGCTCAGAGACGGGTGCTTTTGGCTCTTAAAAAATGGCTCTTCAAAATGAGCAGATCACAGTTCACAGTGCATTCACTGTTCACAGTGCCTGCCAAGCTATGAACGCGGCAATCTTTGAATATATATATATTTTGAAAGCATCGACATGATATAGCAACAGAAAACCGATGACCCTTGTCTTGTCTGTCTGTCTCCCCATGCAGGTGTCAGACCTGTCCAGTAAGCTGAGGGCGATGCAGCAGTACTGGGTCCAGCTCCCTGCGGCGCTCTGTGTCAAGTTGGCCTCAGGCAACACCAATCAAGACAAATGCTGGAATGGCATGACCAAGGCTAGGTGGGTCACACTGAACCATGCCATACACCCAGGTTATCTAGGGCAGTGGTTCCCAAACTTTTTCATGACAAGGACCCCCAAATTGACACTAATTAGCCTGCGGACCCCCATTTGAAAAGATATGCCAGAGACCCTCCATAAGAGAAGGTTTTTACGGCTCTAGCAGTGATTCTCAACCCGTTTAATTTCAAGGACCCTCAGTTTGATATAAATATACTACAGACCCCCATTTAATGGCATTTCTATCTCTGGGACCCCAATTTATATTGTAAAATCAATGTTAATTTAACTTTGAGAGTATACAAATGGAACCGTTGGGGTCCATTTGTACACTCTCAGAGTTACAGACCCATAAGGGTTCATTTGGTTCCAAACTATAATTTAGCTGGGGACCCCCTGGAACTCCCTCAAGGACCCCTGGGGGTCCCCGGACCCCACTTTGGGAACCACTGATCTAGGGCTTAAACTATCGATTATTTTCTTCCTTTTTTTTAAAAGATATTTTTGGGGCTTTTTGCCTTCATGGATAGAATAAGTGGAGACAGACATAAACAAGGACAGAAACACGGGGACTCTGGGAGTGACAAACAGCAAAGTCAGGAGACGGGACTCAAACCAACAATACACTGCATACTGTAGGAGCCTGCTAGGTGCCCAGGCCGCTAGGCCGGCCCCCAACTATTGATTATTTTCTTACTACTGAACATTCTATTGCACTGCATGGTTCTCAAACTTTTTCATGTCATTGTCAAGTATCCATGAATTGACCCCGCGGACCCCCATCTGTGAAAAGGTGTGGGGGGTAGAAGAAGAAAAAAAAGAAAAGAAAATCTAAATTATTCTAAAATGTCAAAAAATATTTTTTTCAAAAATAGCATAATGTGCAAGCTCGCAGCCCAGCTCTCCAGCACAAAGTGCTGCATCTTGCATTGGCAAGTTGCTACTGTACATAGTAGAACGTTAGAAAGTTGCTGCATTGCGTCTGACAGCTGTGAGCAAGGCTTTGATTGATTGAATACTTTATTATAACAGTTTGCAAAAAAGGTACAGAGGTACAGTTATACAATAATGCCAAAGGCAGAACAAAAAAGCCTTCAGGCCTTCAGCTTTCATAGGACCATTGTGGTCCTATGTAGGCATCAGTGGTATTGCGACAGGATAGGTCTACTTCTTTTTTAAATGTGCAGAGAAATAAATGTCAGCGCATGTTGACATGGAGCAGGGTTTCTCAACCATGTCAGCTCGAGAGACCCAAAAGTCTCTCGAGTATAGATAAATATCATGTTGCCCCGGGACCCAAACTGAATGAATCACTATAAAAAATTAAATCGTAAAAATAGCTGATCTAAAAGCTGATAATTGCGACCTGTTTGCTTCTATATCTGCTGGGTTTTTTTTTGCTATTTCTTAACAAATAAATACAATTCATGGATAATTCTTTTATACATTTCTGAAATTCCTGACGTTTTTGCGTCCCATAGAAAACCCATTGTTTGGGTTGACAGCGAACATTGACATGGATGACAGCGAACATTGTTCAGCAGAACTGTACTACTAGGTTCCTGTATCATAATGTGTGAGGCAAGTCACGGCATGCTGCAGACTCAATAGCTGGCAGGGTTTAAGGGCTGCAGCTGTATTTCTGCATGCGGCATGAACAGTGAACACCACGAGACTTTTTGATCTTGGTAAGTAATCCTGCACCTGAAGATATGCAGACGTAAATCTCCACTGTCAGGCAGACACCTGTACTGCAATGTAAGAAATACTCCGGAATTAAAAATGTACTTGAGTAAAAGTACACAAGTATCGGCATCAAAATATACTTAAAGAAGGGGTAAAAAATCTCAACAATTTTTGTATGCTACTTTTGACTCATAATGTCATTTGAAAAATTTATAAAGAAACTTTGATCAAAAAATATATATGTACTTAAAATACCAAAAGTACTCATTGTGCAGAATATCCAATTTCACCTGAAGTTCAAAAAGTAGAAAACTAAAATCGTATGTGCTTGAACTGTTGTTCAAGCACAGTTCGTTCAGTTAGTGTGCTTTTTAGCTTTTGTTTTGTCAAAAGACAGACCTTTGTATTCATCACGTGTCACTTTAATGTATTTTGTTTTGTAATAATAATCACAATCTACAAAGTAACTAGTAACTACAGTAACGTTTTAAAATTATTGTAGTGGAGTAAAAGTACAATATTTGCCTCTGATATGTAGTGGAGTAGAAGTAAAAGTGTTGGAAATTGTTGGAAAGTAAAGTAGGCTACAAATACCTCAAAATTTTACTTGAGTAAATGTACTTGTGTATGCACATGCAGTCATGGACAAGGACAAATGCCACCGTGAGCCTGTCATCGTCAACACCACACAGGAACTACACAGCTTCCATTTAGACTTGACAGATTAGATTTTACACAGATCTAATCTTCAACATATGATGCTTCCATAACAGCCCTTTAACAGGCCCTAATCCATCCTCTGGTGTAGCGTAAATGGATTACAGCAATTTGATGCCATGTTGAAATATGCAGTCTTAAACACATGTCACACGCATGAATGCACAAACATTTTCCTCGTCTTGCCACGTGAACGGATCATTGAACACATACAGTATACATACTGTATGATAGATATACTGCAGGCTATAGTGTACGTATACAGTAAACCTGATTGGCTCAAGAATTCCAAACAGTGACACTTTTTCTGAGTAGATCATGCTGAGTTTGATTGTCAAAAGACATAAAATATAGATGGAGCGCTGCTGGTTATGTGCGTGTGTGTGTGTGCTGTGTGGGGGTGCGCGTGCGTGCGTGTGTGATAGAGAGAGAGTGCGAGTTTGCTGCTGAGATAACACTGAAATATTGACAATATGTGAACGTTCCGGTTATTAACCTGCAGCCCAAATGAATAGCGGTAATGAATATAAATACAGGCGTGCGTGCGCAGTTTGCGCACCACTGTATATGTGCGGTTTCTCATGTCAGCAGAAAATAATACATTTCATTTATTCATCGCAGAATTTATGAGAGCTGCAGCACATGTTTTCTCACTGTATACCATGTTATACTATCTTTGTTGGGGCGCTTATACTCTAATTTGGGGCCCCCTGCTGGTAAAGGTCATTAAGTCAGTTTACAATTATAAAAAGATTCAGGATTCGTCAGGTTTAGTGTTACGGTGAGAGGTTAAGGTACAGTACGTAATAATTCCAGGCTTAGGGCTAGGTTGTGGTTGTGGTTAGGTTGGGCCAGACCAGTTTTCATTTCCCCCATAACATAGTAAGACAGATATAGATATATATAGATATAGTATATAGTAAATGCGGCCTGTAGTCGCAATAAATGTATTTGTTTTGCTTCTGTTTTCCTTTTGCACGACAGTATTGGTTCTCCCTACTCTTACTCTATTACCTAAACCTAACCAAACTACCCCTGAATTGACTGCCACATGGTCACTATCGTGGTCAGTAACAGGTCAGTATCATGGTCAGTATGATGTCAGTATCAAGTCATTATCATGGTCAGTATGATGTCAGTATCATGGTCAGTATCAAGTCAGTCCACAGTCAATGCATCAATCATAATGAAAACCTCTCTTTATTATTCAGATACCTTCCAGAGGTGATGGGCGATGGCTTGGCAAATCAGATCAACAACCCAGAGGTGGAGCTTGACATCACCAAGCCAGACATGACCATCCGACAACAGATCATGGAGCTGAAAATTATGAGCAACAGGTTGAAAAATGCGCTGGAGGGAAATGACGTGGATTTCCAGGATGCAAGTGGGTCTCATTTCTGTATTTTTTCAGATTTAGGTATCTTATTTGGTGTGTGTGTGTGTGTGTGTGTGTGTGTGTGTGTGTGTGTGTGTGTGTGTGTGTGTGTGTGTGCGATTGTGTTTGTTTTTGTTTAGAGAGAGACAGTATGTACGGTATGCAGTTTTAACCCATTCAAACCGGGAAAGCATCCATGTCATTTTAGATTTTAGTGTTGGCTATTCAAAAATAGCAAATATACAAGCTCACAAAACGTCAGTTTGTGCCACACTGCAAGCTTGTACGTCTGATATTGATGTACGATGATAGGAGCGCCCCTCACTTCACACGGGTGTGATTTTTTTAAACTTTAATCTCGAGTTTAAGTGTGAGAATTACTGATTTAGAATTGGCCTCAGGTCTTAATGGGTCAGAGAAGTTGTCTTGAGCCCACTATCATCTCCACCTGTCTCTGATTGGTTACATAGGTGATGACATCAGCGGATCCGGGAGCGGGATGTGCACGGCCAGTCACTGTACTCGGAGCAAATCAGGCTTGTATCCCTACCCGCCCAACAACAATCGAGTGAGAGGCACAGCCACGCCCCAGACACGCCCCTACACCCTCCTACTGCTGCTGCCTTGGGCTACCCTGCTTCTCCAGCGATGATGGACAGCTGCAGTATCCAATCAGACGTCAAGAATTGTACAGTCTGGGCTGAACCATGGGAAGGACAGAGGTGGGGATAGAGGGGGGCTGCTGGTGGAAAGGTAACTTTGCCAAAACAAAAAAAAAGCGAAAAAAAGGAAAAAAAGAGGGCATGAATGGACTACATTTTCTTTTGACCAAGAGAAGCAACAATGAACATTGACAATATTCTACGTTTGGTTTTGCTGGGTTTTAATGTGTCATTGTTTGAATGTGATCCTGGTCTTTGACTTCTGTTGAGTCCTTTCCACAAGAAGAGGAAGAAGAAAAAAGGTAATGCTGACTCATGATGGTGAAGATTTCTTTTTTTCTTTTCTTTTTTTAACACGTAAATGAGTGTCCAGTCTGTAGACAGCTGTGTGACCATGCCAACTAGGCCACGGTCATGTCAGCTCACTAAGAGATCATGTTGGGAGTGCTGACCTTAAGTGCGTTCAACAAGGTATTTGGTTTGTGGACCTACAGTCAATCAACTTTGTCAATCAACAATGTCAGCATAGTCTAATATTGGGAGTATTAACCCATTTTGACCTGAGTTCAGATTCTAAAAATGTTTTCTACATCCTGACAGTTTTCTGAAAAAGCTATGTTTCTATGTCAGTCGTTCTTCGATGAGCTTGTATCTGCTATTTTTCAATAGCTAAAGCATAACATAATGCTAACACCAAAAGGGGTTCCCGCCCAAAATGGGTTAAATGTGAGATCATTCCTTTTCTGACCTGAAGGGTGAAACATTTGATAGCTAGATAAAGTACTTTCAGGCCGAAATTTATTTAAGTAATAATATTTGAACTGGTCCACTTTTTCAAATGTGTGCCATCAGCAAATGTAATGCTTAGACCAATCTATTTGGGATGTATCTGAAACATTGCTGTTAAAATGGAGCTCCAAAAATCTATGATCTGATTCTGATCTCCACAAGCATTCCAACGGCTTCGACTTTTGTCACGTCACTTTGCATTTCAAAAACAAAAGTTTAAAAAAGTGAAGGATTCTTTTTTTTAATATATTTAATTGTGTCAAAAATGAACTTTGAAACTGTATGGAATATGAATGCACTGTTAAACTAGCACAAAATAGCTGTTTCATAATGCCCAGTATTGCAAATTGCATTTTTAATGTTGGGATAATTGCAGAAAAACTCCACAAGAAACAGCAAAAAGGACTGCTTGTTGAACGCACATCTGTGTCAGCTTATTATATGGTATGGAATCATTTCTGAGATAATGTACAGCAGGTTGAACCAAAGCACTTCGTATATTATGTCTGTTTCCTGGAGAAACCCCATACTGTACATCTCCAGCATGGACAATAATGTGTTTACTTTTTTTGTACCTGACAGCAGGCATTGTCCCCTGCTCACGGAAGACGATCCATTACCCTGAGACCAAGTTGGTAATGCAGTGTAATGTGAAAATGCATGCATGGACATTACTAGGGCAGAATCAATCTGTTTCTTTATTCCTGAAAAGTAGAGGTTTCAGTGAGAACAATGACACAACTCTACACTTTTTTTTTGCTTATACAGTTACTCGTTATCCTCAGTCTGCATCTGTATACTTACTGTATGCCATATATGATATTAGGGACCTTTGAACCACTCAAACATTTATTAGGCTTAGGCTTCATTTACACACATATAATCACACACATTGAGGCTGCATTCTCGGCGATAACTAATCTGAAATTCTTCATTGGTGCATTTTAACATTTCATACTTTTAATAATATTTTAGTCTTTCCTCGGACAGTGACACAATACCAATGGCATGTTTACGTCTTCACCCCAAGGCCTTTGTGTTCTACAAAATGCCATTTCTGACCATTTATGATGCTGCTGTGTGTACTGTACATGTACCGTGGCATCTGCCCATTAATAATATAGCTAACATATAGACCCTATACAATTAAGGTCTTCCTGCCTACAGCCCTATCCCTCTCATCACCACCTCTGTGCCTGAGTCTCCTGGTCTGTCCATTGGGACTAAACAGGGCTCTCATATGAGCCTGAGCTAAACAGGGCTAGCCAGGATTCACTCATCACCGTGTGGGTTTCAACCATAGCGCCATACGAGACTCGCCAACTTGCCTGGTTTTCAACAATAAAGCCAGGGCTTTATTATTGTGCTCGGTACATCCTGGTCCCCCACAGCACCACGCTCACCACTCCAAGATGACACAATAAAATAATTTAAGTCAAAAATATTTTTGCCTCTTCTTGTCAACATAGTGGATTTGCCTATTGTGCTGTCACGGACATCTTGTGGTTTGCGGTGGTTCCTAGCCCTGATAAGCCCTATGTGACCCGCTGGAGAAACAGAGCTATGTTTGCAGTCGTAGTCAGCACACACTACTACTACTACAACAGGAGCAGCAACAACCAGATAAGTTATAAAGGTGCATTTTGCCTAAGATATGATACATCTGATCTGTATTTTGCCTCAGTCGTCAGTGTAACAGATTCTTTAAGAGTGTACTGTGTGTGTACTAGTACAGTGTGTGTAGCTTGTTAGGAATGTGGTTGTATTGATTGGATTGTATTTGAATTGAACTCTTTGTGAGGCCCTTATTCCACTGAAAAAGATATAACTCAATATAAATTTAAATCGATTTGTTTCCATCATCTCGTTCCTTTATCATTTCGGTCAATCCAATTCAATCCTGGTTTGGTATGTTTTTTTTCCTGATCACGTCCCAGAAGACAATTTAAAATTGTTTGATATACAAATGGTCTGCAGTTCTGGCGGTGCAGTATGTGTGCAGTACAAAACAAATCAATGCCATTCTTGGTGAAACGCCCTTTAAGTTTCTGAAAGGTTTCGTCATATTGGTGTTTGATATCTGGCACAACTGAACGAAACAGAAGCTCGCACACGATGCAAAGACACACACCCATACAGTACACAGAGTTTGGTTTGCCATGTACTGAAGCTCTACGCAGATAACATTTCACTTTAAACGTATCTGTGACTGAATGAAAGCCAACCCGACTTGAGCTGAGTGTCTTGTTTGTGAACGAGGAACTGAACCATTTGTACATGTCTTTCCTCCTACAGTGTGTGTCTAGTCATGTAATACGATGGTATTAATTATAATCTATAGAAATAAATGTCAAAGGCTGGACTGGATTGTTTTCAAAGGAAAAAAAGTCCCCACCCACTATCCTGGAGCTATCGCTTTTCAGGTCCTGTAGAGTGTATATGTCAAATGGACTTTTACTGAGATTGTACAGTTTACAATTAAGGCATTTAGCAGAGATTGTACTGTGAGATCTTGTCAACATAACTTTTGGATGCCCAAAAGCCTCCATTCATTCCCATGCAGCAATCTCACTGCAAACCATCCAAAGGGACTATTAGCTCCATGAACGAGGATGACATTTGGACCCTGTATGCTGGAAACCGTGTAATACACTAATTCAATCAAAGCATTTTGTATGTTGATGCAGTGTAGAGGAAGATTGGACCTGTGTATCTAAAGAGTTGGATACGCTCACTGTACAGATGTTCTCACATCTGTACAGTGGAGCAGATAAGAGATACTGTGGCGTATCCCATTCCCAAAAATGAATACAGGTGATTGTTGTAGTGGCATCCATTGTAACGTCATGTGTAACATCCATTGATCACTGATGAATGCTTATAAAATGTTTAGGTTGCGTTCTTTTTCCCAATGATGTATGCTCTCGTGGGGCTTGCTACCATGACATTAGAGGTAAGAGGACTGCGAGTGGATGCAGTGGTCCAGTCCAAAGCCCACTATTAAAGTCGTCAGCGTGTTGATTGAGAGAGATTCGTATAGGCAATGTCTCTGTGCTGCTTGTACTTATTGGCTGTTTTCATTTTTGTTTTGTTGGTAGCCATTGTATAGAGACAATTAATAAAGCAACCTTTCAGTCCATTCATGTGCAACATGTAAACTCGTAACATCATCATCATACTAAGTTGTCTGTGTTCCTCAAATGACTCAATAAGGAAGAAGATTCGTTAATGAAAGTATCACTCAGCCATTTTTAAACTTGATCTCTATGCATTTGTTGCTGTGAATGCGAGACATGAATAAAATATATGGCAACACCGGTATACAAGCTGATGTATTTTACCACGCACCCCCATTTTAAAATATTTTGTTCCAGAAACTCCTGGGACAAAAGATTTGTGTTGTTAATATTTTCCAAGTATTTTTTATTTTAAGATTAAAAAAAGAAAGAAAAGGAAAATAGCATGCGCTGCATTGTGAGCTTTTAGATGTGCAATTTTCGACTCGAGCTGCTTGAAGAATAAAATATTTAGTGTAAATTGCTGGTGCACCCCTGGAACCCCCCAAGGGCCCCTGGGAGGTCCCCAGGCCCCACTTTGAGAAGCACAGCAGAATTTGTACTGCCTGAGCTACGTAGTTCATTTTTGTAAGGTACCTTACAAATACATTGATGAGAGGAGGAGGTGAAGGCAACTGTGGATGCTGCCCTGGCTGAATGAGAGGAATCTGACACGTTTCAAGTCAGAACAGGTTGTGAAGCTAAAGTGAAGGATTCTGGGAATTGTATTATTCATTGTTTGGTACAGGGAAGGTTCCTGCAGTAAATCTGATACAGAGAAGATGGACAGGTACACTACAGAGATAGTTGTTGTTGTATGTACTTCAAATTGCTCCATATATGGAGATCTAAGGTTTTGATGAGGTCAGGTCAACATATGGAATTAATTCTGTACTGGCCATATATGGAGCTCCAGCCTCCATGTATGGCCATCCAGGGTTTGATGAGGTCAGTGTCGTGATCTTCATATATGGAGACGGCCATATATGGTGCGTGACGACATGCAAATGCAGGTTTTCATAGTAAACTGCAACCTACAGTCGCAATTAAAGTGAATATCTGTTTTCTCAAGCAGTGCATTCAATTGTATTTAACTTTAATCAAATAATATTTAATTTATGTTACAATTAAATGCTATATTATACAGCAGCTTGCCTAAAAATAAAGTGTACTCACTGAATGGTATGGTATAGAAAAAAGGTAATTTGTAAAGGCTAGTGGGCTATGAAAGACAAAAGTCCACAGAGTTGTTAAAAGGGGCCTTTTGCATACCGGGAGCCTGGAACAAGTCAATGCATACGAGATAGGGAAAATATAGAGATCCAAGTAAGAAGCCTAAATTCATGGGAATTGTATCAGACACGTATGGAAACTTATTGTGCCCAATTCTCATGAAAATGATACCGGGGGAAATCACATTAGCGTTCACTCGTCAAAGGCGGTGATGAGGATGGTATGGAACGAGCAATACGTTCAGTGTAAAAATGGACTCTGGTCCATGGTGTGAATGGAATCATCGTGCGTGCACATTATATGGCACATCTCTCTCATGTTTAGGTAATTGTCACGGAAGCCGTGGATATACACGGCTTGGGATATCCGTGGATATACACGGCTCAGCGAGTCAGCGCAATGGCCCGATTGTTATAATTCTAAGTGGTATATATTCCGTGAAGTTAATATTTTCATTGGGTGTACAAGTCATGTTTTTAATATGCCTTTATCAAATGATATAGAGAGGGGTAGTGCCCAAGCCCTGTTAGCCATGCAGCCTATATATGATCTGTGGTGCGCTTTCTAGGCCTACACTCTCAATTAGGGATTTTCCCAGAGGTTAACTTCACTGATGTGTACAACCTTTATTCAAATAGTTTAATTTGTATTGGAGTGTGAAGCTTGAACAATAGGTTAGTTGCGGGACCGCTACAGATAAACTGTGGATACCAATAAGGACCATAATGCCTACACCAACAAGTCTATGCGTGGCATGTGAAACTGCACCCCCCTTCTCCCCTCACTGTATATGTTTCTATAATAGAAGTGTCTATTGTCTCTAATTGTTTTGATGAATTGAACAGGTGGACCCTGTGTAATGCTTAATTGGGTCGTCCACTCACAGTTAACAGTCTTTGTATTGAGTTTGTGCTTGAAATGTACTGTAATTCTGCAAACTGTTAATAAATATTTCAATCAATCATCATTAAAGTTGCCCACTACACCCCTGAGCTAGCCTATTAATCTAATCATTTGCGGGGTGCAAACTTTCACCACGAGGTGGCACTGTCAGTCGTATATCTACCATATTTTGGTCCATTCCGTCCTTGGTCAGGTGGAAAAACCATAGACTGAAAACGAATGGGTTGTATGCGCCTATACTGTCTCCTGATTGGTCAAAAGGTGTGTAAGATGAGAGGAATCACAGGATGAGAGGTGCCCCCCCCCCTCCTCTCTCTCTCTCTCTCTCTGTCTCATCCTGCAACAGTCCCTTCATTCTATGCTTCAGTCCCCACACAGTCGTTGGTGGCGGTGCAGGTTTGCCATGATGCGGACTGGGATGTAGACAGCGTGTTAGATACAGTGGAGTAGTAGTAGGCATTTCTGTGGACTGGACTGGACGCTGAAAGGGATTTTCATTTAATACCCACTACCAGGGCTGGAGGATGATGGGAGAGGAGAAGCGGGGACTATTTTTGGACATGCCGCCCGCTTTCTTTATGGTGTTTCTCTGCGCAATTACTACGGCATATGCAGTGGAAGGTATGCTATAAAGCGAGGCAGTGTTTTGGATAACGCATGTATTCTGTCTGTGAGATGTAAAAAAAAATGTGGCAAAATTGAAGATTTGAAAGTAAATTGCATAAGACAAAGTTAATAGGTAGGCCTGCCATACGTACGAATGTCTTGTGAATGTGGACATAAATCTGTGTGAAGTGGACATGCATTGCAGACAGAACACCACCTTGGCTTGGAGAAATTGGGCAGTAGGTTACAGAAATGTCACGTATAGAAACAGACCTGTCCTGTGGGATCAAATACACGTGCACACTGCGCCTCATGTCACGTCTCTGTCTCTCTCTCGCTCTAATACACACATTGAAAGTGAGAATTAAACTGGCTGCTGAGTTTTGCAACTCAATGATCGATACAAATTATCTACACCCCGCCCCCCCCTCTTATTTGTGAAGTCCACCGGGCCAGTGGATCGAGACGCAAATAACAGTATCGGCATCGCACCTGTCCTCCTGATCACTCAAATTAAAAACAGACTAACAAAACTTCAGACAATATACAGGGCAGGCTAAAACTCCCATTCACCCAGAGGTTTATAGGAGGGGGACGTTAAAACTGCCATCAATTTGTTACAATTTGAGCAATCCACTGATGAAGAATTATGGATGTCAGAGATAGGCTAAAACCAAATGAAAGCAGTTTAAGCGTTGTCCATCAGTCAAAAGTTCACAACCTGCCATTCACCTGTCCTCGGATAATTGTAGTGTAGCCTATGTGTGTTCACACATTGCCTGTCCCTGCTGACCCCCGGCTTCTCCCGGCAGCCCGGCTCGCCTGCCTGCCTGCCTGCCGCGCCCCTTATGGGGCAATTTACCGCCGCTGCGTGTCAATGGTGCGCGTAATGACAGGCGGCGAGGCGACTAAGATATGATATGTAAATGTGCATGGAGACTTGGAGAGCACGTGACGTGCCTGTTTATTTGATTTGATCTATTAGTGTTCTGTCCCTGTGTGTGTGTGTGTGTGTGTGTGTGTGTGTGTGTGTGTGTGTGTGTGTGTGTGACTGTGTGTGTGTGTGTGTGTGTGTGTGTGTGTCTGTGTGTGTGTGTGTGTGTGTGTGTGTGTGTGTGAGTGAGAGAGAGAGAAATGACTGTTATGACAGCTGTTTCTGGTCATAGTGGATTTTTTTAATTAAGTTATGTAGGTCTGCTCAGTGGTGTATAACTCGGTATGATCTCTGTGTGTGTGTGTGTGTGTGTGTGTGTGTGTGTGTGTGTGTGTGTGTGTGTGTGTGTGTGTGTGTCCTTAAGTGAACATGAACTGTCAACCCCGTTATATTTGTTTCCTTGTCAAATTAATTGTAATTTGTGGATTCAAATAAAGAAATCGAAGTGTGTGTGTGTGTGTGTGTGTGTGTGTGTGTGTGTGTGTGTGTGTGTGTGTGTGTGTGTGTGTGAGAGAGAGAGAGAGAGAGAGAGAGAGGTACACTTGTTTCTGATACAGTGGCCTTGCCGTGTCATAGCTGCTCAGTCAACTGGTGTAACTCACGATTATCTAACTTCCTTATACTGCGATTATAGACCGTGACTGCTGCCACAGTCTCTTTACTCTTCAACATTTTACCATCCATTAATCTTATCGTTTTCAATCTTGTCCATCTCTCTTCCCTCTCTCCTTTTCTCCCTCTCATAATTCTTTGTCCTTTCCAGTTCCCATCTCTGTCTTTCTGTCTCATATCTTCTCAACAGAAGAGATACAAGGCCTACTTGTGTGTGAGATATAGGAATGATACTGTTGACTTTCAGCATGTTGCCAGTTCTTAACCACATTATCTGCATTCTAACTCTGGGGATGTCAGACTTTTACTTTTTACTTTATTTTGTTTATTTGGACAGGACAATGCATATTAATGGACGTCACATGGACGTAAATACACTGGATGTAGCACAGTTGCTAATTTTCATCCGCAGTCCTCACAGGAAACACAAAACAGAAAAACAGACAGTCAAACAGTGGAATTCATTTACATAACATTACATATAGGGAAGACTCATATATGGCCCTGGGTATATGCTATGCAATAAGCATGGCCTGTGGTTAAAGGTGATATTACACAATCAACTGCTGAGGAAAGGGAGACAGAGATTGGAGAGAAAAGCTGACTTCTCTTTTTTAATATTAGGCTTACGGTCGAACACCCCCAGCTACTTAAATTCCTGCTTAGTGAACACTGAACAGCTAAATATTTTTGCATTACCCATCTTCAAATGTCATTGCAAATCCCATCCTAGCACATATTATTGGATTGGGATGCTGGATTTCCCAATAAGAGCGCCAAGCCATCTGAGAATCAGCAGCACTGCCCCTGCATGTCAGCAGGCAGCACTTCTGTCACGCCAAAATGCTGATTTGTGGTCCGTTTGTTGAATGCTGAGGAGTTGATTGCTTCAGCTGGCTCCAAGAGATGAGAGCTGGAGTCCATTTGAGACGTCTAGGAGTTGGAAATGGGATTCACTACTCCTGACCTTTCAGTGGATGTGGCACGATGGTGTTGTACACTGTTTTTACAGCTCCTACTCTATTTCTCTCCCTCTCTCTCCCTAGCTCTCTCTCTCTCTCTCACACACACACACACACACACACACACACACACACACACACACACACACACACACACACACACACACACACACACACACACACACACACACACACACCTGTTATTGAGTGTTGTAGGAGTGCTAAATTGTAAATGTCAGGTTCCTGCTCTGTTTCAAGATACTAAATGCTGATATCATTGTCATGAAGACTAGTAGTGAGTATAAAGTATGCACACGTCTGTGTTTTGAGACTTATCTGCATATCTCTTTGCACCTGAGTGTCTCCCTGGGGAGATCTTATCCTTTCAACGCGTGCACACACACACACACACACACACACACACACACACACACGCACGCACACACAGAGAGAGAGAGAGACGGATGCAGACGATGCACGGCCAGTGCCATGCTCTGTCAGCTCATGTTTAAAAGATGAAGTTTATATATTCATATGATGACAGGTTATCATAGTGACAGACAGATAGTTGAGCTTCATGGGAAAACCAGGAGCTCGGCCAAGATCCTTCCCACTGGTCCTGAGGCTTATACTATTTTATGCAGGCCTGTTCCCCGGGGGTCCATCTTTAATTGACTATTAAATATGTATTACCAAACCTTTTGTTTTGTACATGTACACAAGGTATAGAATAATATAGGGTGAATGATAATTACCTTTTGCTGAAGTGCTGTTATAATCATGATCAAGACCTGTAATCATACATGTAATCATACATGTACATTACAATCATGTCAAGACTGTTTGTTTTTCGTCTGTGCGTTGTAATGTCTGTATTGTTTTCCTATGTTGCGTTTAAAAAATAAAAATGTGTGGTTCTATATACATTGAATAGTTGTGAAACTTCAGAGCCTCAATAAAAAGACATAATAGTCATGATCAAGGGGGGCCTGCGGATCAGACAGTTGGTGCACAGACCATATCATTGCTGTCGGGTAGAAACCTTGTATCTCCACATTTTAGGTTTTTTTTTGTTCAGCTATTGTTCATTTTGAAATTGTTTAAGTGTAAATAGTGAAGTCTGCAGGTTTTATAAATAATGAACCAATGAAAAGTATATTAACAAGAGCTTGTGACTAAATAATAACTACTGTGGATCCCTTAGTTGGAACATAAGTTGTTTTATTGTCCACTTTCTGAAGTTTTATTGTCCACTTTCTGAAAAGTAACAGTTTTGGACACACAAGGTTTCTATCCGACAGCGACGATATGCTCCTTCTTGTGAACGTGAAGACCTGTGTTCGATTTCTGGTCCCTGGCTTGTCTCACATGTCTCTCCTCTCTCCCTCCCTCTGCCCTTGGTTTCCTGTCTCTACAGTGACCTATCTGAAATAAGCACAACATAATAATGCCAGAAATAATGATCAGTCTGCATGCGAGACAGAGAGACTCATGGATACGTATTACTCATGGGTTCATGAACTCATGATGTTAATTTTAGTCCCACTAGCAAAAGGGTAGTCGTGTTGGTCCATCCATCCTTCCATCACTTTGGTCCCAAACAAGATATGTCAAAAATACTGGCTAGCTAGAATTGTCCATTCATGCTGGAAACAAGCTTCGGAAGTTTAATTCACAGCGCTTTTGAGTTTTGACACATACAGATTAGAAATGAAACTCCTTAGGGAATTGTTTGGTTTGAGAAACACTTCTGGCCATATTGGCATAACAAATCTGACTAAATGTGGATTCTATTTTCTGTATGTAAAATCACAATTAAGACTGTTTGAGGAATAGAGCATTGGTGCGCATTAAAAGAAAGGCAGAAAGAAAGAAATCTTTTGTTTTCAAATGCAAAATAACCTCCCCCAGCCTCCTCCTCTCTACCGTTTCTCTGGCTTTCATTATTCCGTGTGTTCAGCTAATTTACAGTTGTAAGAGTCACATCAATAACCTCCTGTCTCAGGCTGAATTGACTGCTACACTCCTTGTTCTTGTTCTTTATACTAAATTGATTGACCCTTTCAACAACGTTCGAGATAACATCAATTACTATTTGTTTCAGGCGAAAGGAAAACAAATGTCTTTCTTACAGTTCTTCTAATAGAGACTACAGCAATAGAACCCCAATTATCCGAACCTCAGACTTCACAACTCAACTATCTGAAAATCAGTTACAGTATATTCAATAGTTAGAACTGCACTGTAGACTAGCGTGTAGATACACCCATCCCATTCAGGACGGGAACCCCTTTTGGTGTTTTAAACATTATGTTATACTTTAGGTATTGAAAAATAGCAGATGTACAAGCTCATAGCGTGCCACCGAGTGCCGCGCTATGAGCTTGTAGATCTGCTATTTTTGAAAAATCGTGAACCTGTGGCGCAAATCTTTGAATGTATATTCTTTCAGACCGAATGTTTTTAGCTCAAGCCTTAGTTTTTCTGGAGGGACCCCTGAACAACATATTTTCAGATGGGGGTCCGTGGCTAATTACATATCATTTTTGGGGTCCTTGACATGAAATATTGAGCACCACTGATATAGAAACATAGGTATTTCAGAAAACTGTGAGCATTTAGAAGATTCTTTTTTTAAATTTCGAAGTCAGGCCTATGGGTTAAAGCTTTTGAACGTTCAAATGACACCGTACTGACTGAGCATATACCATGAATGTGTGTGAATGTTACAGGTTCAATTTCAACACACATCTGTGTTTTATATGTTTCATTCTGTGTTTTACATGTTTCATTCTAATTGAGGTGATCTCAGGATCCACATGGGAACAGCTTGGCTCCAATCTAAGTATTAAATATCTAATAGAGATCTAATATCTAGTAGAAAACATACAAAGTATACTGTATACGAGATACAAAAGAAAATCACGTATACTAGTATACGTGATTCTTTTGTGTAGAAGTGCTAAGTTAGCCTACTAGCAGACAGTGTGCAAAATAAATGGGGTGTTAGACAACCAGACACACGCACACACACACAGTCGTACACACACACACACACACACACACACACACACACACACACACACACACACGCACGCACAGATCCAGACATACCGTAGAGACGGCTATAGCCACCTGCAGAGCCACGCCATGAAATGTCTTTTGGCTGAATCTACTCGGTGAGCCGAGCAGCCAAATAACCCGTTTCCACATCAGTAATAAGCCACTTTTCAATTCTCTATTACCATACTCTGAGGTGAAGATGTGTGGGAGATCATTCAAGGCTATACCTCAGCATATGATTGAACATAATGGCCCACTCTTTATTTGCTGCTTTAGACCGGGCCCTGTGCCAGACACCTCAGGGGTCCTGCTGTGGCCATATGGTGTCACAAATAGTCATTATGGGTCTTACAGCAAGGCTGCTGTGCCTACCATCAGAGCAAAACAAAAGAACGGTACACGAGGGCTAACACACGCACGCACACACGCACGCACCAGTGTTACCCATTACCCATACCCTTGGGCAGGTGTGTTGGGTCACCTAAATGTCTTGGACAGGGACAAAAGAGAGCCAGGTCTGTGAGGATAGACTGACACACATATGTTAGCAACAACAGGGACAATGATTTGACTCTGCATGACGCCAGTCATCATGAAAGGTCCGATGTGAATGAGAATAAAGTGATGTGGGATAGAGAAGGACAAGTCTACACAGTACACAGTACACACACACACACACACACACACACACACACACACACACACACACACACACACACACACACACACACACACACACACACACACACACACACAGCTAGCCCCTCACAGTTGGATTGATGGACCAATAACCAATAACTGTCTGGAACCTCCTTTTACATTGTTTAACAAGCTCTCTGTATTTGATTGGCTGTTAGCAGGCTTGTAAAGCGGACCAATAATTTCTCATTTCTAACTTCCCCGTTTCACTGGCTGTGAAACTGCAGTGGGAGAAATGCTAGTAGTAGTATAGGCTAATACATAGGAGAAATGCTAGTAGTAGTATAGGCTAATACATTGTGCTAAATGCTAGTAGTAGTATAGGCTAATACATTGCAAAGGGGCGGTGGCTCAGGGGTAGAGAACCCACGGGCTCCCCCAGAGTTAGTGTCGAAGTGTTGAGCAAGACTCTGAACCCCTAATTGCTCCTGATGTGATGGTTGGTGCCTTGCATGGTTTCCACCGCCATCGGTGTGAATGTGCATGTGAATGGGTGAATGTAATGCACAATCTATGTAAAGCGGCGAAAAGCGCCTTGGATAAAGGCGCTATATAAATGCACCATTTACCAAAGAAAATACTTTTCAGGGTATTCTGCCTTATTAAATAGCACGTGGAGGGAACTGAAACAGTAACATTCATTATAAACTGTGTACCAAATGCAAATGCCCAACATTCCCGTTAGCCCATGATGTATGAAACCACATTATAGTAGTTGTAATTTTTGTTCATTCGTTTGTTGAGTAGCTAATACGTTTGAACACTTTGCCTTTTGCTTTTACTGTTCCTCTCCCCACACTTTTCTGTGTTGTCGTCACTGCTATTGTACCCTATTGAGTTAGGAGCCCCCAGCGGGAGGACATAGCACCTCCGTCCTACTCCTCCTGTTCAACATCCCCTGCTGCCAGGCGCTGCCCCAGCCTGTATAGAAGTCGCTAGGGCAGTGACAAAGATGGCCCTGATGGCATGATCCCTGCCTGTGGAGGGCAATTAGCTCTATTGTTAACTTCAAGGCCTCCATAAAGGGCTGGCTGAATAGCAGCTGGACCTAATTATAGCCACCAATTAGTTCAGTTGTGGCACGCTCCATTTACAGCAGTGGTTGTCAACCTTTTCTGGATCATTCAGGGCCTTCTTGGAAATCTCAAAAGTGTTAGTGGTGCAGGTCCTCCACCCATCTGACCACTTAACATGGCAGCCATTCAGCGGATGATTGCTCTGCGATTCTCTAGTAACTAGTTTATTGTAATTTGTTAATAACTTGTTAGTCCAATCAGCCGATTAATGCTGGTTGGCATAACTTCATCAGTCAGTCAGTCAGTCAGGATCCAGGATAGGACTTTTCAAACACCAAAGTACTCACTGATAGAAGTGGACGTCATCATCGGATTCGATGGACAACCATAAGCAGTAAGCAAGTGTGTGTGTGTGTGTGTGTGTGTGTGTATCCTTCAGTGAACATGAACTGTCAACCCCGTTATATAGATCACACCGAAGCAATGTAATGGACTAGACACCGAAGCAATGTAACTGACTAGACAACGTCAGCATCACTTGACTTTCATGACCCTCACACTGATCGAGAGAGAGAGAGAGAGAGAGAGAGAGAGAGAGAGAGAGAGAGAGAGAGAGAGAGAGAGAGAGAGAGAGAGAGAGAGAGAGAGAGATACACAGACAGAGGCATGGGCGCACGTACGTACAGCACCAGACAGATGATGAGTGCTGTTCCTATCAAAGTGACAGAGACAATGCTGCAGATGTTTGGTGGGAGAGAGTGGGTGTAATGGAAGACAAAGATGAGCAATATACTGTAGTAATTGTACAAGTTATTCTGCCTTTTTCTCTTTCTTTGAAGAAACATAAAGGACCATGTGTTTAGCCTACTGTCTACAGAAACATAAAGGACCATGTGTTTAGCCTACTGTCTACAGCTCAATTGACATACAGAGTATCAGAGATCTACCAATACATCTGGTATAATATGCAAGGTATTTATTTACCAAAACATCTGGTAGAATAATATGCAAGGCATTTATTTACTAGAACAGCAGCAGACAGTGGTGAAACTATGCTTACTGCTTTCGAAACCATTCCTGTGACAGCCCTAATATCAAGGACCGGCCTACAGTATATATCTGCAGGTTCTGCAATGCAGATTTGGATTCAATTCTCTAATAGTTTCCATATATATCGACAGTATTTATTGTGGTGCAGCAATTACTTCAAGTTCTCTATTTCTCGGGCTCAACTGATTGTTGGATTTGAAAGCATTGATTGAGTTGAAAAATCTAGTCTGAAAATAGCCCCTGCATAATCCAAATGTCCATGAATTATTAACTAAAAATTAAGTTCAGCCAGCATCGAGTCAGTTATTCAGCTAAGCTCATGGCATTGAAAAATAAAAAAATAAATCAAAGAAAGAAAGAAAGACAGAAAGAAAGAAAGAAAGAAAGAAAGAAAGAAAGAAAGCAAGCAGATCTATCTTTACAGGTATGATAGAAGCTATGAATGGAATGGACAAGGACGTATTAACACCAGGATGGTGTTTATAGGGTGTTTTATAGAATAAATAAATAAAATATGATCCATCATCTATGCACCCCCACCCCGCCCTTCCCTCCTTGGAACCCCACACCAACTGTTTCTCCTCAGATTTCTACCTCAAGGGGAAAATGAGCCAGCAAAAACCTTCCTTGCCCTTCCTCCCCACAGTTCCCAGGCTAAACATATCTCTCACATAGCTCAGATAGTTTAGGTGCGCTTGGCTTACCTTGGTTGGTTTGCGTGCAGGACGTACTATAAACATCGCTGCTGGCTCAGAACACAGCTGTGGAAGCTCACGGTATACCCAGGGAACCTTTAGCTGAACCCTTGTCGTCTCTGCCGTGCATTAAGGATTTACAGTTCTAACCTAAATCTGACCCCTCCATCCCCTCCCCCTACCTTCCTCGTGACACAACTCATACACACATGGCTCTCGAAATAAGAAAAAATACGATTATACACATACAAAACCAGTGTTAATTTAAAACATGTACTGCTAGACTTTCTTGTATAATGAGTAGCAAAAAAAAGCCGAACTAAAAGCTCACAACACGTGTGATGCGATGATTTAGTCTAATATAGATTTTTGAGGGGAACTAGCCCCTCCTATGCATAGCTTTGTGTGTGTGTTTATACCACGGAATGTGGTGATTTGATTAACCTACCTGACGTATGATGATAAGAGCCCCCTCACTGTGTGATTTTCTTTTACGGTTTGAAAATGTAGAAAATGCCCGATGGCCTCTAATGACATGCCACATGACATCAAGTTGAAAGTGCATGGTTTATTTAACACATCAGGAGCAACACAAATAAATTATTGAGATTATTTCACATCAAACGGTTATTTTGGTGAAGCCTCTTTCGTACAGGTCGATAATGTTATTCGTGCTGGAATGAAAATCAACCTCGTTTCGAAAAATGATTACAACGTCGCTTAATTGCCTCTTATAATCACGCCTCTGTGTGCATGTACTCATAACACAAACAGCTGTTTAAATTAATTCGAATTAATAACATTAGATAAACCCTCCTGGTGTCCAACGGACCTTGAGAAATTAAATTAACACCGATATAGATAGTGACCTGGTTTGTTGTACAATTCTGAGGTACTTTTACTTTACTGGAGTATTTCAAAATGTCAGTAGCCTACTTTTACTTCTACTCCACTACATCTTAGAGGCAAATATTGCTCTTTTACTCCACTACAATTATTTGAAAACTTTGTAGATTTAGATTATTATTACAAAATGTACATTAACCTCTTCAGACCTATATGCATTTCGGCCAATTGAAATGTGAAAATAGCAAATCTACAAGCTCACAATGCGTGGCATTGCGACACGTCATTGTGAGCTTGTAGAACTTGTAGAATCAAAATATTTGTGACATTTGAAATGGAACACGGCTGTAGAGCACCGAGTCGGTAACGATTGGAAGTGGGAGAGCCATGCCCACAATGCTTGTTCCACCCCTCTGTCTGTGCCCCTTTATGCCGTATATGGAGATTTCTGTATCTGTCTCTCTGTGTCCCTTTATTCCTATACAGTGTGTGTATTATATATATATATATATATACATACTGTATATATATATTATTATTTTTTCGCTCGAGTTACATACAGACGTACAGAGACATGGTACAATTATAGATGAGATGAGTACTTTTACTTTTGGTACTTTAAGTACATTTTGACTTTTGTACTTTTACTCATGTATTATATCAGTATTGATATACTTTCACTTATTTGAGTACTTTTTCCACCACTATTTGTTGGTGTCATTCGGACCTGGTGGCTGTTGTTGTGACAGTGTTTCACTGTGGCCATAAGCATTTCCAGCAAAATAACTTAGAACTGGTTCTGTTCTAGATTCTTAATTGGAACCTTGGTGCTTTCACGGAACCTGCAGACATCTTTTGGTTCCAGTTCCATACCAACTTTTAGGGTTCTGAACCAATTCATTCTCAGTGGAAACACTCTGAACTGGTTCAATATTAGGCGGGGAAAAAATAACTGAAGCGCTTCAACTCAAGCCCCCATGGAGGCTCTCAGATGTTGAAGCACTCGGCCGTAGTGGTTAGAGCATGAATTGCAGGCGGACCCGTGGATTTATGACGAGGAAACCCAGTGCAGCTGGGGTTTAACATTGAGCGCTCTGTTGCATTTCCGCATTTGACCACCAACTGTTGGTGAAATGTGTTCTTCCGGGTGCTTCAAAACGCCACTGAGCAAATTCCACTGAAATAAATAGCGGGGGGCGGGGCTGTCGCTCCGGTTCGGCCTCTATCCTTTTATTACTCTATGGTTCAAACTCCGGTGTAAAAGGGCCTGTGTGTTGGTGTGTGAGCGAGGCACGCCCATGGAGCTAACGTATGGCTACAGGCTACACGCTGACCTAGCCGAGCTACACGCTGAGCTAGCATGTGTCTGTAAGCCGCGCTGCACGCAGGTTTACATGATGCTTCACACTAAGCCAACGGATGTCTTCCACACTGTGGTCCTCAACAGAACACCTGTCAGCAGGCAGGCGCACGCACGCACGCACACACATGCACAGTTGCACACGTGCACGCACACATTAGATTGACACTATTTTCAGTCTACATTGACACAGCTCAAAACAAAACAAAAAGGTAAATTTGTTGTTTATGTTTTTCCTGTTTAATACACATTGTAGCCACAATCTGAGCGTTATGTATAATTCTGTATTTTCTTGTTCAATATTATCACTCATCTCTCAGTCCTGACCGGCAGCTGAATACATTCACCGTTTTGTTTTTTTAAACAAAGCCCTGTTGAATTTTGGCAGATGGTGCATAATGAATACGAGCTACAATTACGGCTTACCGACAGTGTGATATGGATTTCACATTAAATATTGAGCATGAACAGAGTTCAGTTCAGCTCGTGGTTTCAATACTACTAAAAATGGAACAAGTTCCAGCTCCTCCTAAAAAAAACAACAACAAAAGAAATACCAACTACACACACATCTGGCAGAATATCATTCAGATCCAGCTAACGTCTTAGTTCAGAGTTAAACAGAGTGATCGTGGCAGTATAGATTGATGCTTCCCGCGCTCACATCTCCCATCTAGAATCTAAAGTGAAAAAAGAGATCATATCAAGAGGACAATTTACGTTAACAAGTGTGTGCCATTCTCACTCACTGCTCTCCCTGGGTTTAACCCATTAACAGGGAAAGCATCATTTTAGATTTTAACCACTTTAACCGTTATTTCATACTTTGGCTATTCAATAATAGCAGATATATAATCTCATAGTACGTTGTTTTGTGCCACGACACGATCTTGCAGATCTGCTGTTTTAGAAAGAAATGTGAAAATGTGTGCAAATATTTGAATATATTGGGCCCCTATGTTGCGTCAGAGGCACTTTATCCGTAATATGGGGATTTAGCATTGTGTAAGAGGCCTTCCCCCGTGAAATTGGCTATCGTGTGCCACAGCCTAAAATCCTTAAAACACCACCGCTACCCGTTACATTATGCATAGGTGTGGTTTGGACGTTACAATAATTAAACCAATCACCGTGCTACCTGCCATTGCTTTTAAGAGATCCATTATCCATTACTCATTATGCCCAGTGATATCTTGCCTTGTACACTAGGGCCCATGGAAGAGAGATGCCTTGCTATATTTGATACAGAGAGGGTCCAGTAGCTCCTCTATCATCCACTCTGACCAACACAGTCTCACTGCAATAAAGCAGCGAAGCGAGCAGAGTGAGTAGAGTGAATCGCGCACAATGCGTCCTGGCACAAATAATCAATTGCATTTTTATAGCGCTTTTCCAAGTGCTCAAAGCGCTTTACAATGGTTCATTCATTCATACATTGGGAGGTGAAGCAGTCGACGCAAGCGTCCTCACTTTGACTAAACACATGGACACAAGGAATTGACACTCACAGTCTCACACACGCTGATTTTCCTGATTATAGGAAAATTATAATCACAGAGATTTGTGGAGAATTAAGACAAAACGAGACCTCTGAGCTGTGAATGTTCTGCAACATGCATCAAGCCAGGGCAGCTCCAACTCAGCAGCGCATTCTTTGATCAAATAATTCACATTACGGGTGGTTTGAGGAGGCGCTTTCTGTTGTCCTAAACCTGTGTGCATGTGATTATTAGGGAAATTAGGGAAAGCACATCAACATGCCTACAGACACACCTCCACCCACAAATAAAGGTGTCAGCATAATGGCCGCAAGATATACCGTTTGCGCATAGTAGAAGCTCCTAAATGCGTAATTCACAGAGAATAGTTAATGCATGTAAGGCATGGCATACCTTAAGAGCCCAATATTGTTTAAAGATAAACGTTTTAACTCAAATCTTCGCTTCTCTGTGGTGGAGGACCATGTAACTAAATATTTTGGGATGGGGGTCTGGCCCACGGCCAAATAGGCTAAATATATCATTTTGGTGGTCCTTCACATGAAAAGGTTTGGAAACCACAGACATTTGTAGAATGGGCCTGCAGGTCTTGGGTCTGGGTTATAACGTTCTGACTGGTGTTTCATATGTTGTTCACACAGACAAGACTGAGAGTTTTCCACCAGACCATTACAGAAATCTGACCTGCAGTAAAAAATATATATATATTAAGAAAAATCCCTATTTTGTTCTAAAATAATCCCCCTCACCAATTTCTATCTATCTAATCATGAGTTTATCAATGCATCAAACATTTTATATTATATGTAACTGTTTACTCATATATATTTTTCATGACAAAATAAGCACTGACATCTATTGTAACATGTAACGTCTTCTCAACTCGTCTCTATCCTGAAAAGAAGTCCCATTCGGTGTGATTATGGTGACATATTGCTGTCTGTCTGCCAGGCCGACAGAATGGGTGCTTCATCAACCAACAAGGTCAGCCAGGGGCTTTGTTGAGGTGAGAAAACATGGTTTTCTCTTCATGTTTTAAAGCTTTCTTTACGTGTGTGTGTGTGCGTGCACAATGCATGCCTGTATGTGCACGCGCACACGTCCGTGTCTTATGTAGTGAGAAAAGATGGCATGTCATGTTAGATTTATTTCATGCCCGAGTGCTGATCGCTTAGTTCTAAAAATACAAACATAAGTTGTACTGTATGTCTGTCCCTCCATCTAGTTGTACTGTAGGCTACTGTACGTATGTCTGTCCCTCCATCTAGTTGTACTGTACTGTATGTCTGTCCCTCCATCTAGCCTACTTGACAAAATACTGCTCTGTTCTTTTTTGTTTTGTTTTAACTTGACACAATTGATTAGCTATATCTGTATGGTCACAGACGTCTCCTGTGACAAGTTTATTCTGAAGGAGAACAGTTTATGACAGGGGTGGGGGGGGGGGCTGTGTGTGACAATCATACCCTGGTGTATAAATTATCTATTGTCTTGTTTATATAGAGAACATTTCTGTCCTGTGCCATGAGGTTGTATTGTATAAAGGTGTTATGGTGACAAATGACAAACCAGTGTCATTCAAAAGTTGCTGCATGTTTCTAGAGGTGCAAGGTTTCTGTATAGATGAATCAATACTGAGGTGTCAAGCTGCGCTTAATGGTACACCTCAGCTATGGCTGACATGATCATGGTAATTTATTTTAAACAGTTTATTACTGAAACAGTCACAAGCCTGTCCTGTTTCATTATGTGAAATTGTGAATCCACGAAGCCACACATTTTCTAGGTCACGGCTGTCAACGAAACAATACGCAGAACGAGACAAAAGGAAGAGAGAGGAGATAAATTGATGGATCAGGGAGAGAGAGAGAGAGAGAGAGAGAAAGATAGAGAGACAAATACAACAGGACAATGTGAGACCACACAGATAATAGAGATAAGAGACAGCGAGACTGCAGACTGCAGAAGCACTGATACAGAATTGTGTGTGTGTGTGTGTGTGTGTGTGTGTGTGTGTGTGTGTGTGTGTGTGTGTGTGTGTGTGTGTGTGTGTGTGTGTTGTACACGTGCGTGCGTGCAAAGAAAGTGTGACACAGATGAGTGCTCATGTGTGACAGCTCGGTTGTCTTTTTTAACACAGCGGTGCTGTGTTGCTCCTCATATCGCTTCCATTCACAACAACATGCCATCAATGAGCAGAGCAGCTTACTGCCTCAACGCACCACGCTTACACTTTATTAACTGGCTATTCATTGATTCATGGGATCTGGTCATGAAGCACCGCTGCTGTGCGTGCGTGGGTTCTCATGTCTGTCGTGGGTTAGCGGTCCTGGTCCCATTACTTTAGTGACCAAACATGTTTTGGAAAAGAACGTGTGCATGGATTGTAATTAGCAGATTCAGTGGGTTGCATCCACAGGGTTAGTTGCTGCAGTGTCTGAATGTGATTGAATTGTCTCTGTATGACGTATGACGGGGGGTATGACGTCTGTGTGTGTGTGTGTGTGTGTGTGTCGTACTGTATGTGTGTGTACAGTACGTGTGTGTGTGTGTGTGTGTGCCGTATGTGTACAGTACATGTGTGTGTGAATGCCGTATGTGTACAGTACACGTGTGAGTGAGTGTCTTTTCATTTGGTGCCTTATACCAGAGGTTCTCAAACTAGGGTCCCACTAACCACCCGGTATCGCCCAAAAATCTTTTCACGTGACGTTCCTCCGCCCACTTTTCGATTATAGGCCATTCGCCTGATATCGCCGGTAGTCGCCGGGTCCCATAGACAAATAATGCACTTCCGGAAAATTCATTTGGCTGTCGCCCACTGTTAAAACGTACTGTTACATTACGTTTTAACAGCGGTAGACCTTAGAGACTAACGGCGAGCGTCGCTTGAATTTCATTGGCTATCGCCCAATCGCCCACTATCACCGGGGCGACGTCGCCCAAAAGATGAATTATTTTTATGTTTTCGGCCGACATTCCTCCGCCCACTTTTCGACCATCGCCTGTTCACCTGCTATCGCCTCTATCGCCAGTAGTTGCCGGGTCGCTTTGACAAATAATGCACTTCCGGAAAATTCGCCCAATGTTAAAACGTTAAGCTTGGGCTGGGCTACAGGCAGGGCTACTCTGCAGTGTTACACTTGCAAACAAATCAGATTGTCCTACAGTAGGACTGGTTCTATTTCCTTCCTTCACGTCATTGTGTTAAAGGCCTTTCTCTACCACTGAGTCACAGTTAAGCTAATGGTCAGCCCCATGCCAAACTGACACACACATTTACGATCTGTGAGTGTTACAAGTGCAATAATCTGGTATGGCTAATTAACATTTAACCACATACTGTAGATGTACGGGCCGTGCACACAGGCACGCATATGCGCACACACGCACGCACACACACACACACACACACACACACACACACACACACACACACACACACACACACACACACACACACACACACACACACACACACACACACACACACACACACACACACACACACACGGAGCGGAGAGATCAGGAGACCATATAGAGATACTCTTAAATCAGCAGCTGTGATGGAAATAGCTTCATCGCTCCCCTGGGGGCCAGATAAAAGCTATAACAGCCTAGCTGCTACAATATGGAATGGATTTACCTGCTGTTTCTGCCAAGCCGCAATAAGGCGTTTACTTCCACATAGTGCGGGCAGGATGGCTTTTGTTTAGTGGTTTGTAGTAGTTGTTGACATGCTGCGTCAATGCTGAGGAAAATCGGGGGGATTTGTAGGCCTATGTAATCCCTTGCAAATTGTCAATTGTAATTAGGCCAATAGTTGAATATATTATTATGCACATGCAGAGAGAGACGGAGGTGGGTACGCTGTGACACCACATCATTCAGTGCTGATTATACATGTTGTGATTGTACGTATCACTGGAGCAGCGTTTTACAGTCATCAACAGTCACATATTGTTTGTTTGCCCTCTTCTTCCTATGGCAGCCTGGACACTAAGAAGCACTGTTTGCACTCACACCGTTTGGACCAGTTAGGCTGATTTGCAGTAAATCAGGATACTCAGCCTGTGTGGGTGAATTAAATGATAGCACTTTGTGTTGTAGGCCTCTTTCTGAATCAG
>NC_137869.1:32197769-32215269 GCF_963924005.1 Protomyctophum bolini | reverse complement strand
TTGATGAGATTTTAGCCTCTCAGGTTTTGTAACTACAAAAATGTAACTCTTTAGAGCGTACAATGAAAACAAATGCACCTTTACGGGTCCATTTGGGTCCCGTGCCCATCCCCGATTTTTTCATCCTTGAGTCTTAGCTCAGTGTTTCTCAAACTTTCAAGGACATTGATATTAAATTGGCCGCGGACTCCTATCTGAAAAGGTTTTGTGCAAGGGGCCCCAGAAGAGAATATATTTATGCTTCAAAATATATTCATAAAAAATATATATATATTTTTTTACATTTTTCCAAAAATAGCAGACCAGCTCGCAGCTTTGCATATATCTGCATATCTTTTTAAATGATTGTGATGCTGTATTAACTAATTTAGCTGGGGACCCTCCGAAACTCTGAGAATCAATTAGCTGACCGATTAGCGATGTTTTGACCATTGGATCAAAAGGCGCTAAAATCAACTACATAAAAAAAGAAATAGAAAATAGAAAATAACAGGTTGAAAGAGGTTACAAATCCAGATACGCCATAATTCCAGATACGGACGTGGCCAGTAAAGTCAAATAACAGCCGATATATAATCCACCAGAGCGATATATTGGTCTGGCTTTATAACAGGACAAGGACTGGACACAGACAGACGGCTAGGGAGAGAGAGAGGCTGACAAAGAGACAATCACCCACAGACTGACGAGAACCAAGCCAGATGAACCCAGACAGCGATATAGCAGACAGATGGATAGGATGATGAAAGAGAGAGAAAGCTTTGTAAAGATGAGCAGACAGATTGACCCGAGACACAGACAGTGAGGTTGTTAACCCATTTTCACCTAAAAATGTCTTCTACATCCTGACAGTTTTCTGAAAAAGCTATGTTTCTATGTCAGTCGAATCTGCTATTTTTCAATAGCTGAAGCATAACGTAATGCTAACACCAAAACAGGTTCCCGCCCAAAATGGGTTAAGGAGTCCGAGGGGGGGGGGGGCTTCAGTGACCTTCACAGTGATACTCAAAGTACTCAAATGTTTTACATCAATGCCACAATGGGCTGGAGCAAAGGTACAAAAGTATTGCCATCAAAATATACTGAAAGTACTCAAAGTAAACGTAGTCAGACTCATTTGTATACTTGTCCTATTTCTCAGTTTGTAGATTAGCTATTTTTAAATAGCTGAAGAAGATGTAGGGTTGAAGTGGTTTATGTACGTTTTGTAATACTTTTCAAATAATTGTAGTGAAGTAATAGTATATTATTTGCCTCAGAGATGTAGTGGAATAGAAGTAAAAGTATAGAAAAAAATATTAATAATAATATATATATATATATATATATATATATATATATATATATATATATATATATATATATATATATATATATAAATATAATTCTCTCTCTCTCTCGGCACACCAAACCCACAGGTAGACACCATCGCGGCGGATGAGAGCTTCTCCCAGGTGGACTTTGGGGGGAGGCTGATGAAGGTGAACACGGAGGTGCGGAGCTTCGGGCCGCTGTCCCGAGGGAAGGGCTTCCACCTGGCCTTCCAGGACCTGGGCGCCTGCATGTCCCTGCTGGCCGTCAGGGTGTTCTACAAGAAGTGTCCCAGCGTGGTGCAGAACTTTGCCCTCTTCCCCGAGGTATGGATGGACCAACCAAACACCAGGATGTTGGGGAATGACTGAATTTACCAGTGGTGGGAAAAGTGCTTTTTTGTCAATTAAAGGGACACTTCACCCTTTTTGCAAAAGAATATATGTTAATGACATTTAGAATATTCAGAACACTTTCCTGGGGGTCTTTATGTGTTTAATGTGTGGTTTTAGATATTTTAGGTTTTAGCAGTGAGCCCAGTGTCTCACACTGGGCTCACTAACTTCCTGGGATACATGTTGTCTCAGTAAGACAGCCCTCCCCCTATCCACAAGGAGGAGCAGTGCACCAAAGCATTATGGGAATTGTAGTCCAGGAAGAAAGTAAGTGAGCGAGTAAGTGAGCTCATTACCACTGCACTCTACTATACAGGCCCCTGCAGATGATTGGGGTCATTTACAGTGAGCAGTCAGCTAATTGGGGCCGCATTGGGGTCACACACACTGCACCGCTCAGTTCACACGTTGGTGTGAGTTTTCTTTAAAGAACGCCTGACAATAAAAATTATCTGGTTTGCGGTGTGTGTGTGTGTATGTGCGTGTGCGTGCGTGCAGACGCTGACGGGGGCAGAGTCCACCTCACTGGTCATCGCCAGAGGAAGCTGCATCTCCAACGCGGAGGAAGTGGACGTGCCTATCAAGCTGTACTGCAATGGCGACGGCGAGTGGATGGTGCCCATTGGCAGCTGCAGCTGCAAGGCCGGCTTCGAACCCGACAACGGGAACGTGTGCAGAGGTCCGTATGTCAGTGTTTCTTACACTTTTACATTTCAAGCTCTCCCCTTGAAACATTTGTTTACTGTCAGAGAGTTAGAGACTTGTGTGGGAATTCAAAAAAGTACAACGTTAAAGTAGCAAAAGTAGAAAGTATACTCATTATGCAGAATGTCCCATTTCACAAGTTTTAAAAATAGCAGATCTACAAGCTCACATTGATTCGCGATGTGGCGCATTGTGATCTTGTAGATCGGCTATTTTCAAATGGCCAAAAATATATACCGTAAATATTAATCCAATCAAGTAAAAGTACCTCAAAATTGCACTTAAGTTCGGTAACAGTTACAAAGTCAAAATGATGAACCAACAGACAGACCAACCGGCAGATTGGTTTATGGGATGCGTGATATAATGGTTCTCTATTGAAAGTAGCAAACCTTTAAGCACATATTAACTAATGCAAAATAAATTATAATTAGAGTTCTAAGTCATTAATGTATAATCTTATGTCAATTCATATTATGTATATATTTTCTGCGTGGCGGTGCAGACCACAATGCTTTGTATGTTAATATTAAGAGAAGCAGGAGGACAATGGTACCAAAATAGCTCCTCTTCTCTCCTCCATCTCTTTCCCTATTTCTTTCATTTTTTCATTTGCCCTCCTTCCCCATTTGCTCATGGTATCCAATCAGTTCTGTAGTCTCCCCAGAGACTGTCATCCATTGTGTGTGTGTGTGTGTGTGTGTGTGTGTGTGTGTGTGTGCGCACGCACGTGCTAGCGTGTGTGTGATCTATGTGTACAATGTGGTTGAATGATAACTGAGGTCAGTTCATCCCATGTTAATTAGCCTTGCGTGTTCCAAGAAGATTACCCCACTTCAAATGACTTCATGAGGTACCAAGATATAGAAAGAGAGAGAAAAGGGGAGGGGAAGAAAGAAAGAAAGAAAGAAATTTGGATATTATTAGTTATTTTTGAGCTGTAACCACCTTCATTAACTGGGAAAGCATCTGTGTCATTTTACATTTTAACCAGTATTTTATACTTTGGCCATTCAAAACATAGTAGATATATAAGCTCATAGCCGTCACTCAAGCCCCCAGTAAGGCTATCCAAGGCTAGGCTAAACTTCCGGTACTTCCGCTCCAGTACAGTACAGTACAGTACAGTACAGTACAGTACAGTACAGTACAGTACAGTACAGTACAGTACAGTAGGCCTACAGTACAGTACAGTACAGTACAGTACAGTACAGTACAGGGAGCGGTAACTCTGTCATTTCTCAACTGTTTGGGACGCGGGGCAGCCCGCCGGAACCGGCCCGTTCCCCTGGGTGCGTTCCTGGGATTCTGGATGTTCCGGGGACCCCCAGGGACCACCACACGGTAACTCTGTCATTTCTCGACCGTTTCGGACGTGGGCCGGCTATAGAGTCGGCCTCAGGTTAAAGAAACAAGTGTATGACCTGTTAGAACTTGGCTGTATATTCCACGATGGTGTCCCATTACCACCATGCTATTCCGAGCCGTGTGCTGCAGATGACAATGACATTCTTATGCTGATTTGGGTCGTTGAATATTTAACAGGTGCAATATTTGTGGTCCGAGTAACCACTGTGGGCAGGTTTGACAGACACAACGCTCGAGGCATGTACAGTAACTGTAACAAAGCCGGGCTGGAATGCCATGATGGATGCCCCGTGACACCCTGTAACGTGATTAGTTGGGGCATTTGTAATACCGAGACATTCTTTCACCTACATAATTTGACCAGAAATTGTGGGAATGCTCCATCTGAACGGATCACCAGAGGTGTTTGGTCCTCCCACTGTGGTGGGAATTATCTTTGCAACAAAGCAACAAATGCAATGTACAGTACGTGATCAACTGAGGGCAGTAGCAGAAACACCAAACCGGTCTCACACAAACACGGTGAAATAGCACGGATTGGCATTTCTGTACATTCTGTACATTTCTGTACACGCCTAGAAAACCCCCAAATCCCTGCAGACTGTATTACACTGACATCCTCCCCATAGACTGTATTACACTGACATCCTCCCCATAGACTGTATTACACTGACATCCTCCCCATAGACTGTATTACACTGACATCCTCCCCATAGACTGTGACGGAGGGGCACCGTCTTCGCAACGCTCGACACGGCAACTCGCTCGCTCGATGGTGTCTCTCGTGGCTCAAGTTGGCAATTCCGTGCATACAATTCTAGTGAAAGCCGTCGCGGTCAAAACAGTAGTAGTATAAATATAAGGGTCCATTAGGCCATGCGGGCCATGGCCCAGTCACTTTAGAACTTGCCCAGTCTAACTTTGAAGAGAGGGGGCGAAAAAAAAAAAGAAAAAAAGATGCCCATGTGCATGCAAATTCCTGTTAGTAGCAAACCACAGCATGCAAGCCACCTAATTTGCGACACACGCAGCCAGAAGGAGCCGGGGATCGAACCGGGAACCTTCCAAATACCAAGACGGCCGCTCTACTGAGCCATTACTACCCGCTCTAGATCGGGCCGGTGTTGTGAGATGAATAGCCATACGTGCAACTCGCTGGGTCTGTCTGGTACGGCAAATACTAATTACAGTGAGAGAGAGAGACAGCAGAGACAGATGCAGTGTATCCAACATTATATGCAGAGTTAATAGAGCTTGCTCACATATGAGTGAGTCACACCCATCATGGGACTGAGGCCAGCCAGTCTTTGGTGTGAGTCTCTGCCAGTCAGCTGATAACAACTTGGCAGAAAAACTGGACGTCGCTATTGGAACAGATGGCTGTGTGTGTGTGTGTGTGTGTGTGTGTGTGTGTGTGTGTGTGTGTGTGTGTGTGTGTGTGTGAGAGAGAGAGAGAGAGAGAGAGAGAGAGAGCGAGAGAGAGAGAGATGGACAGAGCCAGAATCAGGCTACAGAGACTGTTTATTTTCACTGTATCATACAAGCTGGTCACATTGTTCTAACCATGAGGCAAAATTGGCATAACATTAAAGTACAGTGTGTGTGTGTGTGTGTGTGTGTGTGTGTGTGTGTGTGTGTGTGTGTGTGTGTGTGTGTGTGTGTGTGCATTTGTGTGTTAGTGAGCACATATGAACAAGAGCCTCTTGTCAAAAATCTAATTCCTATTAGCACTCACTATCAAAACAGTGAAAACACCATGCTAGCTTTCTCCCTCCCACTCTAAAGTCACGCGCGCACACACACACACACACACACACACACACGTGTGCAAACACACGCGTGCGCGCACGTATGTTGAAACTAAAAGCCACAACTCCTGCTGTTAAGCCCAAGTCTTTTCGATTTATTTTGTTCTGAAATCAGAGCAACCATTTAGCACATGAATGCACGCGCACACACACTCACACACACACACACACACACACACACACACACACACACACACACACACACACACACACACACACGCACACACACACACACACACGCACACACACACACACACACACACACACACACACACACACACACACACTTTTCACAGTAGTGCCATGCAAGGGTTTAATAATTGATCAGAACATCATCTCTATCATTACTGGTTGGCTAGCTCAGCACAGCTGGACACTATAGGCATGGGAAAGAAAATGTCTTCTTTCTTATTAGTTTTTTCTTCTTTCTCTGATCGTTCCTCTGTCTCTCCAACAATTGCCTCTACAATATATTTTACATTCGTTTTATCTTGTTTGGAATATGCAAATTCACACACAGGGACACAATTTTGTTCCTCTAGTCTAATGCATAATTTATAATTCACCGTATGACCACGTCCCCCTGCCAAAAATACCAGATGTTTACGTGCGTCAGGATGGTGACTTTAAAATCAATTGTCTTCAGCAAGCGGCGCGGCCGCAGGACGAAATATAAATTAGGCTTTATAACTCCTCTCTCTCTCTCTCTCTCGTTAAGCACAGAAACATCAACAGCTTGGAAACACTGACAGCTGGACAGGTAAAGATGGAGCAGAGAGCGAGCGAGGTTTAGACATAATGGCTAGATAAAGAGGGAGCGAGACTTGTTGCCATGGTGACATATACACCCCATGTGTGTATGAGCAAGGTTTTTGAATAGATGACCTTGGCATGCCAGATGTCTAGAGTCCTATTCACACACGCACACACACACACACACACACACACACACACACACACACACACACACACACACACACACACACACACACACACACACGTCGGCACAAGTTTGTCAAGCCACTGACAGTTCATGGGCAACAGAGAGAGGAATTATATCTTAATCAAGGATGAAGAGACAGATGGAGAGAAACATAATGATGGCTGGCAGACATACAGTACATGTGCTTCTTTCCTGTCTGTCATTACAGGGAACACTTTCAGAAATCCTCAGAAGAAACGTTAACAAGATTTCCCAAATAGTTTTTCAACATTTCAAAAGGGTAATTTGATGAGGTCTGGAGGTGGCTGGATTGGAGGTGCCATCTCCTGTTCCTCCTGGTTCTGTCCCAGTGCCTTTGAGCAAGACCCTTTTTATATATATGTTAATGACGTTTAGAACATTTAGAACACTTTCCTGGGGGTCTTTATGTGTGTAATGTGTGGTTTTAGATATTTTAGATTTAAGCAGTGAGCCCAGTGTCTCTGATGTCATCGACACTGGGTTCACTTACTTCCTGGACTACATGTTGTCTCAGTAAGACCATAGATATTATAAACTATGCACAGTGTCTATGGTGTTAAATATCAAGTAATAGAACGGACTTGAGGATGCTGTGTGTGTGTGTGTGTGTGTGTGTGTGTGTGTGTGTGTGTGTGTGTGTGTGTGTGTGTGTGTGTGTGTGTGTTTGTGTGTGTGTGTGTGTGTGTGTGTTTGTGTGTGTGTGTGTGTGACAGGCGAGACACTCATATCTACAAGTATGAGTATACTATAATAGATATAGTACTATTTGCTACTTTTGAATAGCCACGGTAAAAAGAATGGCTAAAATCTAAAATTAATCCTGGATAATCCTGGAAAAAACATTTGCTCTGGTTATTCTCTCATCCACTGCTTCTATTCTTTAGTTGTATTTTCATTGACTCACTGTCAAACAAATGTTTTTAATACTATTTACACCCCCCCCCCCCCCCCCGCCCCCCCATATTCCCTTGTTTTACAACAGCATGACTTCATGTTGGATGTTCGTTTCTTTTCAGGCATTTAGCTTGTCATTCAGCACAACTCAAGGTGCAAATAATAGCCAATAGTATTCATTTGAACCAGTAACGTAACAAAGTGCAACTAGGAGATGGCAGAATCGTGCTGAGATCCAACTAAACCCAGAAAATAACATCAAAGTGCATCATTTAGTTTTACTCAATCATTTGACAGCCTGTAGTTACTCTCCTTCATACCCAGCCCTGTTCATCCTATACCGTGTTCACATTGATTCTACAAGAGACGTGTGGAAAGTACAGGTACACAGCTATAGCTTATACAGGTTTCACTGCCACCAACACATGTCCAGCCTCAGACTTCGAGTAAGGTTTGTCTTCACTTCAGACATAGAGACATACTGCAGTCTGCAGCTATAATTGGGGTATTAAAGAGTTGAATCCTTAGAAGAAAATGCTAAATGTAGGAAGGCAAATTAGTAACACAATGAGTCAACAGCTATCTTTAAATTGATCTTAAACAAGTCGTAAGTAAGGCTTGCCATGAGGCCCATATAGGGCACGAGCCTATCTCCTGTTTATATAGCGTGAGGCAGCTTGATGTATAGTACACCCCCTGGACATGCTTATATGTCACAGGGACTTACCCCCAATCCAATACAACCCTTGATGCTGAGTGACAAGCAGGGAAGCACTGGGTCCCATTTTTCACAGTCTTTGGTATGACCCGGCCGGGGATCGAACTCCGACCTCCCAGTCCCAGGGCGGACACTCTAACCACAGAGATCCCAGACAAACCTTCACTCCGTGGCACGTAACACCACTGAGCTGGTTGATCTTAAACAAACCTTTTCATAACTTCCACAGTATCAACAGTAGACAAAACGTAGTGCAGCTGGGCAGCCTTGTCTAGTTGCATTGTATGTAGTTATGCACATGAAGCATCAGGGTTGAGCTAAAAGATATATCATTCATACAGTCTCAGGCATCATGTAACACCAAGGATTTTACTTATTTGTCAGTGGGAGAAACTCACTTCCCAATCAGTGAACCGAACCTCAAGTTTGGAGGCGTTTGAAATAAGAGTTTTATTTTTTTTTATGCCCCAGATGTATCTGATTGTAACCTTACCAGTCCTGAAATGGAAACCCTTAATCCCCCGGCGTCTCTGTTCTCCAGACAAACCCCACTGTGCTGTCTCTGTTTTCCTCTCTCTCTCCGCAGCCTGTCCTCAGGGCACCTTTAAGTCTGCTCAGGGAGCGGGCCTGTGCCAGCAGTGCCCTCTGTACAGCCGCTCCACTGTGGAGGCCGCCACGCTCTGCGGCTGCCGCAACGGCTACTACCGCGGCGACATGGACAAACCGGAGGACGCGTGCACCAGTGAGTCCCTCCACTTTGGTCTCTCGAAAACAAAACAGGTGTTAGAGTAGGGGGAGAGCGCTACGAATTCTGTTTACAAACAGGTTTTAGAGCAGAGGGAGAGCGCGACGAATTCTATTACACATTTTCAGAGTAGAGGGAGAGCGCCACATTTTCGTTGCAGCTGCAGCAGCCGTTCGTTGCCCAAGAGAGACGGTAAAAGTAGGTTGAGACATGAATCAGCTCCGTCGGTCTCTTCCAGGCAGATTCATACGCTGTGTGTGTGTGTGTGTGTGTGTGTGTGTGTGTGTGTGTGTGTGTGTGTGTGTGTGCGCATGTGAATGTGCATGCATCTAAGTGACCTGGATACGACGGTTCGGGGTGGGCGGGGGTAACATTTTGTATTCATTCATACTGTAGATGGGTCAATAAGACACTGTTTTAGATTCATGAATGGACCTCTCAGGACAGAAAAATAAGTGTCAATGGCAGCCAGTTGATGCTCACAGCTATTAGGTCCTGGGTTCGATGCCCGCTGGGGACGCTGTGGGCACTGGGGCGTGTTCCTTCCTCCACCTTTGGCCATCAAAAGGTGAGAACTCTACTGACGAGAGCTACAATGACTTGAAAAATACATGATCGAATATGTTCGTACGTAGCAGTAAAAGATAATGTTGAAGATAACTTGGCCTGTATTTTCTGTATTTTCACTCACTCTCTGTCTGTCTCTCTCACTCCTCAACTTGTTCTGTCTCTCTGTCTGACTGTCCAGGCGTTCCCTCAGCGCCTCGCAACGTGGTGTCGGTGGTCAACGAGACCTCTGTGGTCCTGGAATGGCACGCTCCCCGGGACACCGGCCACCGCGACGACCTGGCCTACAACGTCCTGTGTCGCCGCTGCCGCAGCGGAGAGCGCCGGGCATGCCAGCCGTGTGACGACAGTGGCGTGGCGTTTTCTCCGGGCAGGCAGGGGTTAAGGGAGACATGGGTGGAGATCAGCAAGCTGTGGGCCCACACGCCCTACACCTTCCACATACAGGTTAGGAGACATGCCGCACATCGCTGTTACCGGGGAGTAACCTCTTATCTCCATATTTTAACCTTTTGTATCACACAAAAGCATCAAAAGTGGCAGTTCGATAAAAATGTAAATATTGGGAAAAAAATATCGGGAAGAATCGGCATCGGCAGATACTGGGAATCCGCTCAGGAGCAAAACAACTTGATCTTAATATGAAACAAATCATATGGTGCTCTGATTGGCTCCAAGTCCAACCCAATCAGATATATGCTGCGGTTCTCTCACTATAATGGTAACCGTTAGAGTAGCGGTCTGGGCAGGGAGACCCATTAAGACCTGACACCAGATTCTACAAATGTCTTCATCTAAATCATAGACAGTTTTCTGACGGTCCTATGATTCTATGTCAGTGGTTCTCAAACTAGTTCATGTCAAGGACCCTCAGAATTATCTGTATTTTGGCCGTGACCCCCATCTAGAAAATATTTGGTTCCAGAAGCAAATATTTGAGTTAAAAACAACTATATATTGAAAGATTTGCACACGATTTCACAATTTTTCTAAAATAGCAGATCTACAAAGCTCGTAGAGCTTGTAGAAAAAAACTAAAGTTGTCCTTTAATATTGGTGCATCTAAAAGCCTTAATTGAAAACAATGTTGTGCTTGTTAATTATGACAATAACAATTTGTTTTACAATCTGTGAAGTGGAATTATTGACCAGTTAACTTTGCATGCTGTTAATTTACCATGTGGGTTTTCTTTTGTTCCCTCCATACAGGCAGTAAACGGAGTATCAAACAAAAGCCCGTACCCTGCACAGCAGCTGTCAATCAACATTACGACCAATCAGGCTGGTGAGTGTAAAACAGTCCAGTCTGTGTGTATAATAATGCATGCATGTGCACATGAGCGTGTGTGTGTGCGTGTATTGATGTGCACCTGCATAGCACAATACAGTGTCTTACAATGTCACAGTGGATTCAAAGGGAGGCTGAAGACATGGGAGAGGAGAGGGGCTTTCAGAAGGAGGTGCTGATTGGGAGAGGAGAGAGTGCGTGCGTGCATGAACCTGTTATGCAGTGGTGGGAAGTAAAGTACATTTACTCAAGTAAAGTACTTAAAGAACCACTTCACCACTTTTCAACCTATCTATCTAGGTCCTCACTAATAATCATGATAAAATGGCACGATTTCTTTTACTCAGTCCTGTTGTGAGCTTGATGCATTTTTGAAAACGTATGGACATTCTGCATAATGAATACTTAGTACTTAAGAATTATTTTGATTCCAAATGCTTTTGTCCTTTTACTCAAGTGAATTTGGAATAACGGAGCAACTTTTTACAACGTTGTATTGAGATACCTTTACTGTACGTACTGTAAATAAAACGTCTGAGTACTTTTTCCCACCACACTGGTGACAGCTGGGAGAGGTTTGAGGCGGAGGCGGTGGCTGGGAGAGGAGGAGAGAGGGTAGTGTTCACTGTGCAGTGAACCTATTGAACCTGTTCTAAGCATGTCATCTCTCCCTCGTCGTTTCTCCAGTCTATCAACATCTCCGTCGCTCCCTCTCCCTCTCCCTCTGTTTATCTTCCTGCGCCGCCCCTCTGCGTTTCTTTCCTCATCCCTCTCTTTGATCCATCTTTTGTTGCCCTCCCCATCGCTCTCTCCCTCTGCCTCCGCTTCCTGTCTAGTGTCTCTTTCTCATCCCCTGCACTGACAGAGTAATTCTCAGAGACCATAAAAGGGGGAGCTGACTTACCGCTCCATCAATATTTTATGGAGACAAGGCACAAGTGATATTTTCCCCTCGCTACTGCAACTTAGATTTAAAAGGCGCTTTCGCTTTCATAGAAAACACATCATTTACCTCAACCAGGGCACACGTGTGCTCGTTCCTAATGGAAATGATGATTGATTGGTCGTGCCGCTTGCTGTGCAGCAGGTTGCACAGCCGGCCACTGTTGGCTGAAATCCTCCCTCTTCCCACCGGTACGCTTGGGGGAGTTTTAGAAACAACAGTTTTATTGTCCGTTCAACTTGCAACGGTATTTAATTCTGATAGGTCCCTGACTGACTAACCAGCAGGCGCTTTCTGCCTTGTTCTGCCTTATGGTTGAATTTGCTAAAACCTTTAAAAAAGTGTCAATTCAATTCAATACCTAAATGTGTTAAGTGGGAGTTACAATTTTCACGTGGCAGCTGTGTTATGCTGCTGGGACAATGAGTAAACAGTTTGTAATAATTTGGCACATGAAATACATAAAACATTTTTAGCAGGCCCTACAGTATATGCATCGTGGTGATTAAGAAATCTGACTCAGGGCTATTGTTGTTCCTCGTTTATTTTCGTGATTTTAGGTCCCAGGAGGTTGTATAGGAATCCCTACAAATGTATCATGAAAACATATTGTTAAGATTGCAATTGTTAGACATATTGACAGCCTCTCTCTCTGTGTGTGTGTGTGTGTGTGTGTGTGTGTGTGTGTGTGTGTGTGTGTGTGTGTGTGTGTGTGTGTGTGTGTGTGTGTGTGTGTGTGTGTGTGTGTGCGTGTGTGTGAACAGCTCCTTCAGTAGTTCCCATAATGCACCAAGTGAGCTCAACAAGCCGCAGTTTCTCACTTTCATGGCCACCGCCTGAGCAGCCCAACGGGATTATCCTGGACTACGAGATACGGTACTATGACAAGGTAGGGATCACAGAATCAGTGTGTGTGTGTGTGTGTGTGTGTGTGTGTGTGTGTGTGTGAGCATTTTTATCTGCACGTTCATGTTCACCAAGATATGTCTGCAACCATGCAAGAGAGAGTTATGAAACAGCTATTATTTTCACTGTGACTATGGGACAAAAATAATCTATCCACGACCTTGACCTAGTAACATACAGTAAACCATGTATTAACCATGGGTGCTGAAATGCTGTTATGAATTACAAGGGCCAAGGTGACGCGCTCCCCTGGCTGCTTTGTTCTCCCCTTTTTCCAGTCGACTTCACTTGATGAAGCCGAGAGGCGTCAAAATATTTCAATATTTCAATTAAAAACCACCCACGAGAAAGAACATAAACATGTTCATTTATGTAGATTGGAAATAGATATGCATGAGAGACACAATGGCTAGAGGCTGCTTGCTGATGCTGATCTGGAGTCTAATGGAGTCTTAATACTGTTATGGTCATTGGTCACGCTGAGTCTAATCCAGACAAAGATGTATTGTGTTGTTCTTTGAGAAAGCTCTATATTATAATCTAAGCCGACTGAAAAACACAAAACTAAAAACATCTAATTGTAGCTCAGATCCAAGTCAAAAGAAGTCCTCAACTATAGTTTATATATATATATATAGACGGCTAGCTTCTCTGCCTCTCCCTTCCTCTCTCCTCCCTCCATCACATTTTACTATTCATCATTTCTCCAGTCCAAACGATTTCTAAACGATTTTCTCCTCTCCTCTCCTCCTGCCCTATACCTCCACACACCCCTCCTTTCTAGCATACTAATGATAACCAGGTTTGAATGCAGTGAATTAGATGTGGCAGTGGGAGACAAGGTTCTTCAATCTTCTGGCCCCCCGTTACTTATCTCCGTCGACCAGGCATGCCTAGACCGACTACTGCCTCTAACCAACCCCCCCAACCCTAAATCCTTTCCCTTCCCCTGAGCTCAGCCTTCCTAGCTTCACCTCCCAGCACAACCCTGTCATCTTAATTCCTCTGCGCAGGTATAGTAGTTACAGTGATGTTGAAGGTTCTGGGCTACACTGCCAGCAACAGCATGCTAAATGAAACACAAGAGCCTCCTGGGGATGTTGCGATATCAAACATTGTGGTTCACAATCCCCCCTCCAACCCCCAACCCCCCCCCCCACACACACACACACACACACACACACACACACACACACACACACACACACACACACACACACACACACACACACACACACACACACACACACACACACACACACACACACACACACACACACACACACACACTCACACACACACACACACACACACACACACACACACACACACACTATTTACATCTTTTTTCTTTGCCTTCCTCACATCTCCCTGCAGTATCTGTGCCATTTCTTTTCAACATTTCCAATTCAAGCTCAAAGTTCAAACTAAGAACTAACCGTAGTACTTCGTCTCGGTTGAAAAACCACACATATCAAAAACTGTTACTTTTCAAGATTCAAATAATGACACGGTTAAAGTGCTCCTCTTTGCGCCACGTTTTTGAGCTTGTATATCTGCTAATTGTGATGGTTTTGATGGCTGTAGTATCATCAATTACTGTACGGCCTTAATTAAAAAAACGAAATAATATCTATGCGACAGCAACAACTTATTATGCACTTAGTAGGGGGGGGGGGGGGGGGTCCCTGGGCCCCATCACATTGACCTTCACTTTATGTGAGGACTGTGCGCAGGCCCTGCCCCTTTGGCATGTCGGATGGGCCCATGAAATGGAACACATTGGTTTTAAAGGTGATTCATTGTGGCTTTTAAACCGTTGCCACCATACCCTCAGTTACTGCATTCAACTGTATAGGCCTATGGGATTATAGTCCTAAATGGACATAACTGATTTGCGTCACGACCACAGATAGATAAAAGGAAATAAATAGATAATATTAAAATGTAGTTTAGCATGAGTAGTTATTTGCAGTTAAGTTACCTTACAACATGCACATTTACAATTGAATCGCCTCCTTTGTCTTTGGGCACAATTGGCATCCAAAAAGTCCACTGCCGGACAGGATACTACAGGATACTACATCATCATCATCAACAGTGAGTGCAGGTGCAGCACTGCAGCAACGTCAACGTAGGGAGCAGATCATGAGCAGAATTGGCGGATATAAACACAAGAGTGGAGCTAAAAAGCGTGTTCTGTTCTGTTCTGTTCTGTTCTGTTCTGTTCTGTTCTGGGACCCAGGGACACACATGCTGTCTATAGGAGTGGTTGCAAGTAACACTCAAAAAGGGGAACAAGCAATGTCTAAAAGTTTGCCCCCATCCCCCACCTGGCGTCAGCGATAATGCACACTGCACTTGCCACTGGTACTTAAGTCAACAAAGCACTGCGGTTTTACTTAAGTACTTAACACCTCTGCCTCCCAATGCAGTGTCAGTGTGCCACATACTGTAACCCCATTAGGCTTTGCCTCCCCCTTTCTCCTGACCTGTCCCCACCATCCCTACCATCCCTTTCTCCTGACCTGTCCCCACCATCCCTTTCTCCTGACCTGTCCCCACCATCCCTTTCTCCTGACCTGTCCCCACCATCCCTTTCTCCTGACCTGTCCCCACCATCCCTTTCTCCTGACCTGTACCCACCATCCCTTTCTCCTGACCTGTACCCACCATCCCTTTCTCCTGACCTGTCCCCACCATCCCTTTCTCCTGACCTGTACCCACCATCCCTTTCTCCTGACCTGTACCCACCATCCCTTTCTCCTGACCTGTACCCACCATCCCTTTCTCCTGACCTGTACCCACCATCCCTTTCTCCTGACCTGTCCCCACCATCCCTTTCTCCTGACCTGTCCCCATCATCCCTTTCTCCTGACCTGTCCCCACCATCCCTTTCTCCTGACCTGTACCCACCATCCCTTTCTCCTGACCTGTACCCACCATCCCTTTCTCCTGACCTGTCCCCACCATCCCTTTCTCCTGACCTGTACCCACCATCCCTTTCTCCTGACCTGTCCCCACCATCCCTTTCTCCTGACCTGTCCCCACCATCCCTTTCTCCTGACCTGTCCCCACCATCCCTTTCTCCTGACCTGTCCCCACCATCCCTTTCTCCTGACCTGTCCCCACCATCCCTTTCTCCTGACCTGTCCCCACCATCCCTTTCTCCTGACCTGTCCCCACCATCCCTTTCTCCTGACCTGTCCCCACCATCCCTTTCTCCTGACCTGTCCCCACCATCCCTTTCTCCTGACCTGTCCCCATCATCCCTTTCTCCTGACCTGTCCCCATCATCCCTTTCTCCTGACCTGTCCCCACCATCCCTTTCTCCTGACCTGTCCCCACCATCCCTTTCTCCTGACCTGTCCCCACCATTCCTTCTCCTTTATCTCACCATCATCATCGTCTGACGCTCCTGTGTCCTCGACCAGTGGTGTATTCTAGGCTTTTCAGGCGGTGTACATAATTATTCCCTCTCACACACGGCACTTGCACACATACTGTATATACACGCGAGTGACGCGTGCGTGATCACAGAATGAAATATCCTCAAACCCTTATACCACTTCTAACATTCAGCAGGCCCCTCCCCCTCCCCCTGGCCTTATCTACCTTTCTTGTCTCTCTATCAGGGCGCCATACAGTAGTGAATCCTCATTATCGTTAGGAGGAGGAGGAGGAGAGAGAGGGGAGCAGAGAACGAATGTGTGTGTGTGTGTGTGTGTGTGTGTGTGGGGGGGGGGGGGGGGGGGGGGGTTGCAAGTAGGGGGAAGGTGAGGTGAAAGGTCCGTTGTCTATAATGAGCTACATGAAAACTCAATCTCAAGAACATTTTTTACGGTATAGGATGTGTGGGTGTTTATGAATGTGTGACTGTGCATGCTTGCATTTGTGTGTGTGTGTGTGTGTGTGTGTGTGTGTGTGTGTGTGTGTGTGTGTGTGTGTGTGTGTGTGTGTGTGTGGTAGGGTGCTGTGTTTTGTTTGTCTGACGGTCTTTCTTTAGGGGGAAAGGAAGGGAAGGTAGATGAGGGTAAACCAGACAAGAGAGAGAGAGAGAGCAAGCAGACAAAGAACGAGAGAGAGAGAGGATACAGTTGGTAGATGGATGAAAGTTAATGAAGGCAGCTGGAGGGCCTGACAGTGAGAATAGAGGAATAAGGATGGAGCAAAGAGGTACAATGAACAGGCAGTCATACAGAGACCATAAGATTAAAATGATATAATATACCGTAGACAGTATATAAACATGGTTATCGTCGCAGTCTAACTTTGTGTTTTTTCGTAAATTAACACCCTACTTGTTCATAGCGTTACACAAAAGCATCAAAAGAAGCAAATATACAAGTTCGAAATGCAGTGCAAAGAGACAGTTTTTGAGCTCGTCGGTCGGCTGCTTTTGATTATTATTTCAGTTTTTGTGGGGTTTCCACCCGACAGAGACGTTATGTAATGTGAATCACTACTGTTCAAAGTAAACGGAACGGTCCAGAAACTACCTGGCTTGAAGCTGGTGATTGGACCACTTCAATAGCTAAAACCAATCAGGCAAGCAAATCATAATTCACACAGCATAATGTCAAGTGTTTACATGGCATACTCAACCCCACTGATGATAACTGTGAGGCTGCTCTCCTGCTGCTGCTCCGTGATTCATCATCAGTTTGGAGGCTTAACATTCACCCATCTCCTCCCCAGCTCCATCCGGATTATGGGCACATTCAGAGTTTGAATCAAACTGACTCAGTGTGAATCTGCCCTGTGTTACTCTTGGCCAAATTCTATGCACTCGCATGCAACAGCGAGCCATAAAAGCAGACCTACTGTAGTCAAATTCGCAAATAAATTTCTCACATTATTGTCACGTGTTTAATTGTATTATAATCTC
>NC_137869.1:32025269-32192769 GCF_963924005.1 Protomyctophum bolini | reverse complement strand
TCTACACACTTTCTGCAAAAATAAATAAAAAATACTATGCGAGATTTGAAATGAAGGCCTACAATACATGGCAACTCAAAGCTCCATGGCAGCTCTCACCTGCTGCAGTATGAGAGCCTCCCTCTCATACTGCAGCTACCTCTCTATTCTATTCTCTCTGTTTATTATCTCCCTCTGTCTCTGCCATTCCATCCTTTTCTGTTGCTGTAACCAATCACCTTCACCTCTCTCTCTCTCTCTCTCTCTCTCTGATTGTGCACTGAAAGAAACCCACCTCCATCACCCCCGCGAGGTTCTGCCACTTAGAGCATGTCTGTGCATATAAAATGCTAAAAACTCACAAATGCAAGTGAAGATAAAATGTGATTGTGCAGGTGAGATAAAAATCCCCAAAGGGCTTATAAAAACCTCCCTCTCTGCCGTCTCTTCTGTTATTATTTTGCATCTCTCTCTCTCTCTCTCTCTCTGTGCTCTGACGTCACTCACTTTACCTCTGCTTTTTCAACCCAGCTTTTGCAGCTTCCGTTTCTCAAATCCGCCATTACTCACTCCCTCCGTCTAAAAAGTCTATTTCTCTTCAGAAGCGCTAATATAGTAACCGTCCCCGACATAGTCAATTATCCCAGAACGTCTGCGTTCTGTTCAATCACTGGCCGCGGATGCAGCCTATATTCCACGGCGCTGCAGAAACAGGAACTGGACGCCTGTGTGTCCTTCTTCCGATTGGCTACGGCCGATCACGTTACACGCAAGTCGAGGCGGTAGGGTTACAGGTGCATGATGGGTGCGTATACATTTGAAAACTGGGACATTCTGCATAATGAGTACTTTCTACTTGGTGCATTGTTTTGGGCTTATTTCTAAAGGGTAGTTGCTGATTTGGCCTTTATTCCTAATGTTGTTTAACACAATCGCGGGACCTCATTTTTCTCTTCATGTTACAACAGCTGTATGGGGGATATACGTCCTGGTTAGTCACAAGGAAGCTTAGAGAAGGTTCCTTGTGAAAGTCAGGTAACTGGGCACTTTCATGGGAGCCAAATCTCGCACCGGAAGTTCCATGAATACCTGGCAGTGAATGGAGCCGGCTGGATCCGCTCAAAACAAACATTATTTATGAACAATTGAGACCTGTACAGTATTTTCACTGTATTGAAAATAGCCAATCTATGTGGTGTCACGGTGTGAGCTTGTAGATCACTTATTTTCAAAAAGCCGTAGCCCTAGTCGCTCCTTTTAGCTTGCTTATTATTTATCTTGCAAAACACTTGCAACACTGGCTCTCACCGCCTCTTTACCCATCCACCCTTCTCCTGCTCATTCCTTCCATCCAGCCATCCCTCCGTCTCTGTCGTGTTGTTTTTAATGAGCTGTGAGATGTGGAGCAGAGATCAGAGTGGGAGCGAATGACACAGCCTGTCATCCAACTCCCATCTCTCATACATTATTCACATACCCCCATTTTATCTCTGGAACTAGAGCTTTTATTTTGAAGTGACACATATCACACACACACACACACACACACAGCATGGGGCGCTTTTATTTTGACAAAATGTATATCCCTGTCTCCTACTGTGGACGTAAATTCAAGGTCAAGGCACTGAATATGCTCAAAGCGGTGAGGACTCACAGAAATCCAATGCTTTCTTGATCGCAACTTGACTTGTGTGATCATGACATGAGAACAGAGACGGGTCGAGATCTGGCCTTTGATCTGACTTGAGGCGAACTGAATTGTCATTTAAATAATAACAAAAGGAGAGATGGAAGAGGACACGGCACATGAATTGAGCCAGCACTTCCAAGCTGCAGTCATTTTCCACCCAGTGACATCAGAGAGAACAATTGGCCCAGCAGACACAATCTTCTTTTTCACTATATCGTTCGTCACTGTCTGGTGGAAACCCAAAAATGTTACTTTTCAGGATTCAAATTCAAAAATAGCAAAAGTGGTAGATCGACAAGCTCAAAGCGTGTTTCGAGATTGCGGATCTGCTACTGTTGAAGCTTTTGCAGTATGATCAAGTGGGGCGTTAATTTACGAAAGAAACACGAAAAGTGAAAATAATTGGGCAATAAGATGTAGAGAAGTAGTTGGGGAAATAAATAAAGTGGTGCTCTCCTTTCAGCTGCTATCAAAGTGCCTTTGAACAAGGCGCTGAACTCCCTGTTCCTCCAGGGAGGCGTCTGTCCAGTGTTGACCAGACTGTGGTCAACTGGGCAGCTCCCACATGACAACGTGTATATTTGTATCACTCTCCCTGCCCTGGAAAACCTCTCTTCTAGCTGTTGCTGTAAATAACAATCTGTCCTCTTGTAGCATCGCAAAACATATGTATTGATTTGGAGCCGTGTAATGGGTGTGTAATGCAGCTTTGGTACACAATTGTTGTGAAAGCCCATTTCAGGGTTGCAAGTAAATGTATCGGTAATGATTTTTTTTCATTTGCTACAAAATTTTTTATTGTCATTTCAAAAGATTTCCAAAAATATACACGCCCGAGAGGCATCCTAACCAGATGCACGAACCACCTAAGCTAGCTCCTTTCCAGGCGAAGAAGCAGCGACTCTACTCTGAATCTCTCTCTCTCACCCTATCTCTAAGGGAGATGCCAGCCAGCCGTCCAATAAAACTGAATGTAATAATACATCTGGGTCCCACTGAGACATTAATGCATTTGGGAAGCCCTATACACTAGTTTATGCATTGTGCCTTCTCAGGGGAGTTCGGGGAGGTGTACAAGGGTCGCCTGAAGCTGGTGGGGAAGAAGGAGCTGCCCGTGGCCATCAAGACCATGAAGGTGGGCTACTCCGAGAGGCAGAGGCGGGACTTCCTGTCCGAGGCGTCCATCATGGGCCAGTTTGACCAGCCCAACATCATCAGGCTGGAGGGCGTGGTCACCAAGAGCCGGCCCACAATGATCATCACCGAGTTCATGGAGAACGGTGCGCTGGACTCATTCCTCAGGGTGAGTCTCACACACACACACACACACACACACACACACACACACCTATATATTTTATATTGACACAATAGATGGATGGATAGAAAGAGAAATACAAGCATGATCTCTTGTCTCTTTAAATGTCTGTCTGTCTGTCTGTCTGTCTGTCTGTCTGTCTGTCTGTCTGTCTGTCTGTCTGTCTGTCTGTCTGTCTGTCTGTCTGTCTGTCTGTCTGTCTGTCCGTCCGTCCATCCATCTCTTTGATCCTGCCCTCCTTTCTCTTTAACTGTCGGGAGACAGAAAAAGCAACACTTTGATGTTCATGTCTCACAGTATGACCTCTTTTGACTCAGAAATCCTCTGCCAACACACACACACACACACACACACACACACACACACACACACACTAGGATCGATCCCAGCGCTGTTCCTTTCCTTGTGTGACCATCCTGCATGCTCAAGACCCAGAGGATCAATGTGTGTGTGTGTGTGTGTGTGTGTGTGTGTGTGTGTGTGTGTGTGTGTGTGTGTGTGTGCGTGCGTGCGTGCGTGCGTGCGTGCGTGTGTGTGTGTGCGTGCGTGCGCACTTGTTTGTTTGTGAGTACCTAGAAGAGAGCTTTGCCTGCCGAGGATTAGTCCATAGAAGCATCAAAGGCATGGTTGGATCTGCAAATTGCACATACACAACAACAAACGCACACACACACAGCTCTACAACGAGGCACGAATAAAAATGCACAGACACACACACACACACACACACACACACACACACACACACAATACAATGTGGCTGTGTCAGTAGTGACATTGAGGGTATTTATAGGAGCGTGTCTAGTGCAGAAGTCTCACAGTAGAACAGTAAAATGGCAAATGTTTTGGCAAAGAGAATACAGGCCTTTAGTGACTCACATTTAGTAGTCCGGCAGCGTGGAGTAGGAAAATCGTTCTTTTTTTATGGGGCTAAAATAAGTTTATATGTGACCATACCATTAACCTACTGTATATAAGGAAAATATTTCAAAATTTGTGATGTGTCAAACTGGTGGTTTCATGATTTTGAATCCATTGCAAGCATTCTTCGTTTTTTTGCACGAAAAACACTCCTTGTGCTAAAAACGGCCATACTGTATAATAATGCTTGGAATGTCTTCAAAATCCTAACAGTTGTCTGAAAAGCTTTATTATTATTTTTTTGACTAACTTTTTCATGCCAAGGATCCCCAAAATGATATGTACTGCCCATCTCAAAAGATTTTGTTCAAGTTGAAAATGTTGTATTCTCCTGTAGTGATTAAGCATGAAAAATGTCAATCAAACTAATCCTGTGTCTCATATCTTTTTACAGCAAAATGACGGACAGTTCCCTGTCATCCAGCTGGTTGGGATGCTGAGGGGTATTGCATCTGGCATGAGGTATACAACACAACACAACATGCACACACACACACACACACACACACACACACACACACACACACACACACACACACACACACACACACACACACACACACACACACTCACACTCAATACGGCTGGGGTTTCCTTGCAGGTACCTGGCAGAGATGAGCTATGTGCATCGAGACCTGGCAGCTAGAAACATCCTGGTCAACAGTAACCTGGTGTGCAAGGTGTCTGACTTTGGCTTATCACGCTATCTGGAGGAGGACAACTCTGACCCCACCTACACCAGCTCACTGGTACGTGTGCGCACACACACACACACACACACACACACACACACACACACACACACACACACACACACACTCTGTCCCCACCTACACCAGCTCACTGGTACGTGTGCACACACACACACACACACTCTGACCCCACCTACACCAGCTCACTGGTACGTGTACAGTACACACACACACACACACACACACACACAATTAGGAATTCATTTATGAAAAAACATAAAAAACATGAAATACGGAGATAGACCTGCAGTAGGTTTCTCCCCAACAGCGATGATATTTACCATATGACAAGAGAGTGTAAGTGTAACCCGTCTTCTCTCTCTCTCTCTCTCTCTCTCTGTCTCTCTCTGTCTCTGTCTCTCTCTCTCTCTCTCTCTCTCTCTCTCTCTCTCTCTCTCTCTCTCTCTGTCTCTCTCTCTCTGTGTCTCTCTCTCTCTCTCTCAGGGAGGTAAGATCCCAGTGAGGTGGACCGCTCCGGAGGCTATAGCCTACAGGAAGTTCACTTCAGCCTCAGATGTGTGGAGTTATGGCATCGTCACCTGGGAGGTGATGTCATACGGAGAGAGGCCTTACTGGGACATGAGCAACCAGGATGTACGTCACCGCACGCACCGTGTGTGTGTGTGTGTGTGTGTGTGTGTGTGTGTGTGTGTGTGTGTGTGTGTGTGTGTGTGTGTGTGCGTGTGTGTGTGTGTGTGTGTCTGAGTGTGCGTGTTTCCTCTGTTGTCAGTCACAGCATGGTTTCCACATAGTTTCAGAACAGCCTTGATGTTTAAACCACTTCAACCCTAAACTTGGTTGACTGCAGACTCTCAGGGCTCAATACTAGGGTTTTCTCTACACTTTAAATATCTCATCAGGCCTGGGCCGGCTTAGCGGTCCGGGCACCTATAGGCTGGTAATCCAGCCTTTGCTGCCTGTCTTTCCCCCCATCTCTCTCCCCGTTTCCTGTCAACCTATCAATAAAGGCAAAAAGCCCCAGAACTATCTTAAAAAAAATCTAAATAGCTCATCTACAAGCTCATCTACAAGCTCACAGCGCGATGCGCCGAGTTTGTATGTTTGTCATACAAACTGTATTTACCCCCGCAGCTGACGGGGACTGCCCATAACTCCGACTACAGTACATGGCTTCACGTGCGGTCAGGGATAGGGTTAGTAATGCACGAGTCGGACCAATGGAATAATAAGCCATTGTCTAATGACACGGCACCGCAGCTGACGCTGCACCCCCCTGGTATCAGTGCCGTCGCTACCTATACGCGCAATATGCACTGTGCGTAGGGCAACACGCCAAGTGCCAAGCCGACCCTCAAAATAACAATTGTCTCCGCTGCGTAATAACGAGCGTCCTTGCAAACAGCAAAAATAGCCGATTTGCATGAGGAAACACGGTGCTCTCGTTGGGAGGGGGGGCAGCACAAATATCCTACGAGTAGGGCAACCAAATGGTCAGCTCTGTCCCTGCCTGGTAGGTAAACAGTGTCTCTATAGTGTGGTCAGCTACGTCCCTGCCTGGTATAGGTAAACAGTGTCTCTAGTGTGATTATTGTGTTTCAACATCACACTCCCTTAACCCGCCCAAAATGGGTTAAAATAGGGCCATATATAAAGAAATTGAAATGTGAGTACTTTGTCCACCATTTATTAAAATTTTGGATGGGCTACATTTTGGGATGTTTTTAAATTCCTATTTTTTTATGTATACTGGATTTGGGTTTAGCACTCCACTGAAAACCATTGATGATGCGCAACCTCCTTTTCTCATTTATCACACTCCCTTAGTGTTTTCATGTGTTACTCATTCCACATTTATTTTCGTCACTTAACACCAACTGCAATTAGCCAGGCCTTGACATCTTTTGAGACCAATCTGATCCCCCAGTAATCAGACTGATACGTGTGGATGCTGCATCTGGTAAATCCCCAAGTGAAACAAAAACAAGAAAATCCCTCCCCCACTTTTATTTTTTTCAGCTTAGTATTTAATTCAGTTGAAGCTGGATTGAAGCCTTAAATCATTTTCTTTTTGATTACATTTTCATTCCTAACTGAGAAAATTACAATTATGCACTGATTAAAGTAATTGCTTCGTTTGTAAAAGCTTTGACGCTATGGGGGAGGGCGAATGTTCAGGAAATCAGTTCCCAAATGCCAAATGCATTGGCTAACCGTTAGCCAATACATTTGGCATTTGTGAAAGGAAAGACAAAGCAGATGCGCACACACACACTCCCTCTCTTTGGGTGTGTAGTGTTAGTCTGGCGTATAGGCCGACATTACTATCCCTAGCTCTAACCCTAACTGCACGTGGAAGCCAGTAAGCCACGGTGAGTCTTAACCGGCTACGTATGTCGGACTACGGGACGTCAGACTAAAGGCTCATACATAGTCTGGATTTTCGGTGGTTAGGTGACCACCGAACTACAATTTGACGTCACGAACCGCGGTGAAGAGCAAACCACCGCGACCGCTCCAGCCCTTCTCTCTGTTTTTACTCACCACCGCTCAACGTTTTCAGCTCCGGTGGTCAGCTCACCACCGGAGCGGTGGTCACCTCACCACAGAAAATCCAGACTATGAATAGGCCTTAAGGCGTGCCCCCAGCTCTCTCCTTCCCCACCTCCCCACCTCTCTCCTTCCCAAACTCCCCACCTCTCTCCTTCCCAAACTCCCCACCTCTCTCCTTCCCCAACTCCCCACCTCTCTCCTTCCCAAACTCCCCACCTCTCTCCTTCCCAAACTCCCCACCTCTCTCCTTCCCAAACTCCCCACCTCTCTCCTTCCCCAACTCCCCACCTCTCTCCTTCCCAAACTCCCCACCTCTCTCCTTCCCAAACTCCCCACCTCTCTCCTTCCCCAACTCCCCACCTCTCTCCTTCCCAAACTCCCCACCTCTCTCCTTCCCAAACTCCCCACCTCTCTCCTTCCCCAACTCCCCACCTCTCTCCTTCCCAAACTCCCCACCTCTCTCCTTCCCCAACTCCCCACCTCTCTCCTTCCCAAACTCCCCACCTCTCTCCTTCCCCAACTCCCCACCTCTCTCCTTCCCCAACTCCCCACCTCTCTCCTTCCCAAACTCCCCACCTCTCTCCTTCCCAAACTCCCCACCTCTCTCCTTCCCCAACTCCCCACCTCTCTCCTTCCCAAACTCCCCACCTCTCTCCTTCCCAAACTCCCCACCTCTCTCCTTCCCCAACTCCCCACCTCTCTCCTTCCCAAACTCCCCACCTCTCTCCTTCCCCAACTCCCCACCTCTCTCCTTCCCAAACTCCCCACCTCTCTCCTTCCCCAACTCCCCACCTCTCTCCTTCCCAAACTCCCCACCTCTCTCCTTCCCAAACTCCCCACCTCTCTCCTTCCCCAACTCCCCACCTCTCTCCTTCCCAAACTCCACCTCGGATCCTCTCTAAATGTGGCAGGAGACAAAGACCTCGTATAAGGATGGGCAAGCTTTCATAAAAATAAAAAAACAACATTTATTTTCCAAACATTTTCAGAACAAAACACATTGCGTTGTGTGAGGCTGTTATTGTTGAAATGTGGCATACTGTAAGTGATTCATTCATAGTGCATTTGTATACGTTTTAATCCCAGATGAGACAAAAAAAGTCTCAAGCTGAAAAAAAACTTTTGTGCACCTGTTTCATAAGATGGTGCAGAAGGTGCATATAATGATGGAGGAAAGTGTGTGTGTGGAGGCTGCCTTCCGCAGCATGGGTCTGCTGTAGCATTAACTATGCATGAACCCATCCACACATAATCTAGTACACACACACAGACGCACATAGTATACACACGCACACAGCCATGCCAGGCACACACGAGAATACATGCTACAGTACATGCAAGCGTACACATGCTTTCATGGAACAAAGACCAGTCTATTGTCAGAGGAATCACTACAGGTGCTGTGGTCGACATAAATTAACCATGAAAGAGACGTGTGATGTCGCACCACACAAGCTGCCGAGGCTACGTATGTCTTGATTGACAAGCGGTGCTTAGAGAGAAATTATGCGGCACAAAGCCATAAAAAGTGTGTGGGGGGTCAACCAGAGTTCACATGGCGAGGAGACGAATCCACCTAGCACAGCACTTTGTGGACGTGCCACTCTCTGCCAGCTTACTGTTAGCTAAAGCTTTATAGGTATGCTGACGGGGGCACTAAAATGAAAAAATTTACTTGAGATGTTGGGAAGAAAATGTTTAGAATGCGTTTTTTTTATGGTGTTATTGCTTTGTTCAAATATGAGAGGGAGAAAGAGAAAGAGAGAGAGAGAGAGAAAGAGAGAGACACACACAGAGAAAGAGAGAGGGAGAGAGATGAAGAGTAAGAGATAGAGAGGGAATGCTGTGAGATGCAATATTGTCACCAAAGAAACCTTGACACTGGGTTTAAAACTATTTCAGACCGTAGTTATGGGAAACGGCAAAAGGCTTATATACATAATGTTCTAGGATTCTGTTCTATTCTGCAATGTCAATCATTTGTGGCACAAGCAATGAGTCAATTAACCTGCAGGCTTTCCAGGGTTATCTCTGTTTACCTTGTGAATGGCAAAGTAAACCGTCACTGTCAGGCACAAACCTCTCCATATTTCTACCCCCGTAAATTAATTACTATTACTATATATTAAACGGTCACCATACTACATTTTCTCTCTAAAGTTACAAAAATAGCCAATCTGCAAGCTCATAACACGCCAATTAAATCAAGTAAAATTGAAAGTGGTTATGTGTTCAATTACGTATTAATATTGAACCAATGAAACGTATTAACAAGAGCTTGTGACTAAATAAAAACTAAATTGGATCCATTGGAATACAGGTTCCTGTTTCCACTCGAGTTTTCAGCTGCATTGATGTAGACCTAATGAATGCACAAAGCCAAATGCAAATGAAACACTCAGCGCAGCTCAGTGATGAATAAAATTATACCCACCGTGTCTTCGCAAAGTGAAATTCAAAGGTAAATCATTTCAATTATGCTATTTGGAAAAGTGTTTCAAAACAAGATGGTAGGCGGCCGTTACAAATCTTTATTCATCTTTTCTCTGTTTAAATTGTGACCCTAACTTTTAACTCAAAATGATACACAGCAGGCCTGGGCCATGGCAATGGTCCAGGCACCATTAAAAAAATGTATACACAGCAAAATTGTCAATGTTAATTTGTAACTACGGCAGTGTCAGTGTACAAGTGTAGTCAACACAGAGGATTTTACTGTGCAGTTCTGTTGAAATCTCACGTCATCTCATTATTACAACTCTGTCGCCTCATTCTCCTCTCCCTCTCCCTCTCTCTCTCTCAGGTAATAAATGCCATAGAACAGGACTTCAGGCTTCCAGCTCCAATGGACTGTCCACTAGTGCTACACCAGCTCATGCTAGACTGCTGGCAGAAGGACAGGAACACCAGGCCAAAGTTCCCCGACATCGTCAGCATGCTAGACAAGATGATGCGAAACCCTGCATCTCTCAAAGCAGGCCTCAACAACATGTCTGATGGGTGAGTACAGAGAGAGAGAGAGAGAGAGAGAGAGAGAGAGAGAGAGAGAGATCACCAACACGGTACACCGATCACCAAAGTTATACATGAGCACAATTCACAAGCAAATAATCACAGACATGTCTGTGGCTTGCTCACCTCTGTTAGTGACAACTCTTTTCTCCCCCCCCCCCCCCCTCACACACACTGTACAGTTCTACCAACAACCATCCCTTGTTGGACCGTGGAGCTCCAGACCTAAGCAGGGTGAGTTCAGTGGAAGACTGGCTGGCCGCGCTGAAGATGACCCAGTACCGTGACTCCTTCCTGGGCTTAGGGTTCACCTCTCTGCCCCTCATCAGTGAACTCACTGCCGAGTAGGTCCACCTGTCTGTCTGTCTGTCTGTCTGTCTGTCTGTGCATCATCCTATAACACAGTATCTATAGGGTGCAGTGCTGCACCCACTATATATTGGTCTATTGGTGCATGTATTGTCCCTGTGCTTATGTCTTAAACTTGTTGTATGTATCGGCCACAAATCGGTATTGGCCAATATTTGCTGTTATCGCCATCGGTCGTTATCGGTATCAGCAAATAAAACTGACATTAACCGATGGCAGTAGCCGATATTTATCTGTTGTTGATAAGCATAGAGTACATCAGCATTGGCTATCAGCTGAATTGTTCAGTATCGGTTGCATCCCTACTTTGTATTTTTCTGAATTCGGTATTGAATCCGATCAAAGCGACCTCTCTTTCGCACATGGGTATAGGTTAGCCACTAGCCATAGTATTCCCAGTACAGAAGAATGCCATATTGTATCGACCCCAAAAGCTCATCTGCATTTTCTTGCATGTTTCACCAGGGACCTTCAGAGGATCGGAGTGTCCCTGGCCGGACACCAGAAGAAAATCCTGACCAGCGTCCAGTCAATGCAAAACCACATTGATGACCAGTCTCCCACTGACTCAGTGTAACTAACCACAGCAGCATCTGTCAGTACATGATGTGATGAAGAGGACGTGAAAACGTGAAAAGTCTTACCAAGTCCCCTGTCTCTGTTAAACCACATCAGAGACAGAGGGCTCCTTCTCAGTTCAGTTTAACCCTCCTACAGAGGCATACTCACCTCCCAAGAGGAGGTTACCTCAAACCGCCGACCGCAGATTTATTTGACCAATGTCTGATTTATACCCGGATACTCATCGTATCGTGCACTGAGAAGAGCTGATCCACAATCTCAAAACACGCCACTGCGCAGGCATCGCAGCTTGTAGATCTGCAATTATTTGTGTGTGACAACGGCGCACACTTAGTCAGTCTCAAATTCACCCAAATGAATTACTCTAAAACAAATTTGCATTGCGAGGGATGCTCGATGGCTGCTGAAGAACGGTGGCAGACTGAATGACATGGACCGAAACCAAAAATACACTCAAGTTCTATCCCTGTCTTTTAGGCTAAATATACAGATCAGTTTTGGTAATGGCTGTGGCACGTTGTGGCCTATGCACTGTCCCACAGCAGACACTACAGGGAAGCAATTATTAACTAAATACAACACAACAGTGGAGGAGAACTTTCTTCAGAACAGTTCTTTAGCAAAGGACAAAAGAGTGACGGTGAGCCAATTGTTTACAAGAAGAATGCTGGGCTTCTGTTCTGTCTGTCATCACTCTTACCACCGTGACCATGTTGGATTCATGGATGACATGGCCTACTAGTTTTAATGTGAAAGCAGCCGTCGATACTGCTTCAATGAAGAGTAACAGTCAGTCAAATAAAGAGACACAAGCTATAACCATTTTTTTTAAACATGGCGGAGGAACTGGGAAACCAAAAATAGGCCATGTTATTATTAGTCTGCTTAAAGCCTGTTTAGTGTTTGGCTTGCTTCCTGGGACGTAAATGTCCAGAACCTTGTAAGAATAAGGTAGGAAGTTATGCTCTTCTTATAGGTTTAAAGCATGTTGGCCAAAAAGCACTGATCTTTTTGAATACTGGAAGTTAGCCCAATCGAGGAACTTTTTAGCCAACAGACAGAATGGACTCTGAATCGCTGTCTTCATATTGAAGTGTTTGTATATATTATGAAATGGGATGTTTTCTTCCTTGCTTACATTTTTGCCAACAGCACAGCACAATTAATCGTCACTGGAGTGTGTGTGGGGTCTGTTATTTCCCTGCCATTATCTCCCTCTGCATGACTTGTCATTTTAGCAAAGTTAGATGTTTTGTGGTTTGCACTTTGCAGTCAAAGTCTCAGTTTTGTACATTTCCTATATACTCATGAAATGAGAAACACTATTGGGGACTTACTTCCATAATCTTAATGCGCAATTCAAAAGGAATTAAGCAATAATATCCCCAGACTCTTTACACTCTGAATCCGCTGCATCCGTTTAATTAACTTTTTAATAAAACAATCAACATCAAATCAGCATCCAACATGAGGCGGATGCTGAACATCAGCATAGTATAAAAGCAACAAGACAAGAAGGAATCAAGCAATCACGCTACGGGTAACTTAGACGGCATTGCAATGCGTAGTTGCATGACACCATGCGCAACACTGTGCACATCACCGCACACAACAAAATACTGTATATCACGCCAATAAGTAACTGCTGGCTTCTCTGCTGTATAAGGATGTGTCACGGCTGCACGATAAAGTGCTTTACACACAGGATGTTGTTTATATTTATCACCAATGATACTACTGTGTACCCCCCCTCCCCTATACCCCCTATAATATTGAGAGGCCTTGAACTATTTTAAAATCTCCAGTGACTTTCACATCCCTGGAAGTAAATGTTGTTTCTATAGCCAACTGTAGCCAATACCAGTTTTTGCTCACTGTGTAAGCAAATGTATCTGTTGCCTGGCAACAATGGCGTATTGAAAAGTTGGTCAGGAAGTATTGACGATTGGGACTCCGTTGAAGCTTCAGTTGCATAAATCTTGCTGAATATTATACCTCCAGAGAGACCTACAGCACTAGCTGTAGAGAGACCTACAGCACTAGCTTGGAGGTTGAATAAAGAGAGATAACATACTAGTCTGGAATCTCATACCGCTGCATTGCACGGTTGGCACCTACAAAACAGCATGCGGAAGAAAAGCACAAAACTCCATTCAGTCATCTCACCGATACAGGCAGTCCCATAACAGGGTCATTTTATTTTAATGTTTGACACAAAGGTATAAGCGGGCAGTATGAACTTTCACTTCACAGTCCGTCTTTCAGACATTACTGTGTACTGTTCATGTGTGTGAATATATGAAGAGACGATTGTTGCCTTTGGCAGACAACTGAACTACAACTTGTCTTGTATGTGTTTCTAATGGCTTGGGTTGAGTACCAATAGACAGCATGCAGACCATGATTATCTCGGGAAGCGAAAAAGATCAGAGAGTCAAAGAGTTGGTGCTTTTCCTACATGAAGAGGTTCTTTTGTGAACATGCATTAAACAGTGCTACATTTGTGCATGAACCATCTAAAACTAGAGACGTTATAGATAAATAATTGGAGACAGTTTAAAAGAGGAAGCAGTCGGCAGTCGCACACCCCTAGCCTAGCGTCAATGTAATGTGGATTTATCAAACAGAAACAAATGTTTGAACAAAGTCTTCTTCAGGGTATGAAAAATAATTGGAACCAGACATAGTATCTGTATGACAAACCTTTCTACATATGGGTACATTATTTGGCTGAATATATATATATACACACACACACACACACACACACACACACACACACACACACACACACACACACACACAGTAGAGTGGTTTCAGAAACATGGACAAGAGTATCGAGAGTCTGCTTGAACTGAAGGTTTGAAAGAGGTGGGGGTCATGGAAGAATGTGTCTAAATCATCCAGGACATTACATATCTCCAAGTTTGCCATTTCTGTTTGTTTTCATGGAAATTGAGAGATCACACTGTTTGTCATGTGAAAAGAATGTACCATCATGGGACCAAATCAAAGGGATAAGCAGGAGAGGAGAGGAGAAGTGCCGTACAGTATAGACAGTCGAAGCAACTGTTGACATCGATGTTTGAATAAGAATGATACTGGGTGTGGAGAGACGTCTCTTTGTCTGATTCTCTCCATCTACTTCCTCCTCAGCCCCACCTAAAGTATTATATATTTATATACATGTCTCGCTCTCTTTATGTTCTGCATTTCAACCTTCTCCTTTATTGGCATGAGAAAACATACGTTTACATGACTAAAGCAAGTGTTAGGAGCGTGTACAGCATTGTGTAAACAGAGCTTTGTCACATTGCGTCGTTATACAGTATACATGATACAGTATACAGGGTATACACCTTTTTTGTAAACAAATAGCAGCAATAAACAAGAAATGATGACAGCCATATTATCACCAGCTGCTATGTAAGTGCAGTAGTGGCATATAGTATAGTAGGCTACTGCTGCTATGTTATTATCACAGCATAAAATTATGTCATGATTTCGACCCACTCAGACCCCCACACGTAGAACCCCATGATGAGACAATGGCTTTCTTTAACCAGCAGCTAAAGCAGCTGGTAAAAAGCCTCAGATTTAAAATGTCTTTAAAGGTAGCAGCTCTGTTTACATGTGCAATAGGTCTAGAAGTCTACTTGCTACAGGTAGTCCTTAGGGTGGCTGTATTCCATTGGCTAACCTTCTTTTATCGCAACAGTTCACAAATCTTGCTGCTGTGTTTGCACATTGTTGTATTTCTCCCAATAGGTGTGGGAGTTTTTGTGTCGTTTGTCATAGTTTCAAACTCACTTTGGGTGTGTGTAATCTGTGTCTCTGATGTCTTGGTATAGTGGGCAGGTGGATAGACAGTGTAGTTCTGTTTCCACCACTTTCTGACTTTCTGTGTGCAGTGGGTGCATATATAGTCTGTCTTCCCTTGGGAGCGGGGTATGTCTGTGGTGCATAGTCTGTCTTCCCTTGGGAGCGGGGTATGTCTGTGGTGCATAGTCTGTCTTCCCTTGGGAGCGGGGTATGTCTGTGGTGCATAGTCTGTCTTCCCTTGGGAGCGGGGTATGTCTGTGGTGCATAGTCTGTCTTCCCTTGGGAGCGGGGTATGTCTGTGGTGCATATATAGTCTGTCTTCCCTTGGGAGCGGGGTATGTCTGTGGTGGCCTTTCTCTATTGCAAGGCTGTGTTCACTGAGTCTGTACCTATAGTCAAGGCTTTCCTAAATGTTGGGTCGTTGCTCGGGTTGCCCGTGCTCGGTGGTTCAGCCAATGTATATTCTCTTTTTAGTGATAGATAGCATTCGACTTTGCTTTGGTTTTGGGTTGCCTCTTTCCAGTCAGGTAGCTTTATTTTTGTTTTCTTATAATCTGGTTAAATCCAGTGAGTTCTCTGTCTGGTGGTTGTGCTTGCGTCCCTGGACCAGCTATCTAAGGGTAGACTGGAAACCAGACGAATCTGCCACAGGAAGAAAAAAAATGCCCTGAGCAGATATTGGTCTGGCATTCCTCAGTTTGAATAGGGGGGATTCACACTATGGTCCCAGATGCGCACTCGGGACCACTTGGCAGAAGTTATGGATGTGTGAATGCTGCGTACCGTTCCCGTGGGAGCAGATCACCCAGGGACCTGGGACCGCATCGGGACCGATTGAAGTGTACTCGGATACAGATCGATGAAAGCATTGAATACAATTGAATGAAGTGTACTCAAGTGCGGAATAATCAAGGCCAATGTGAATCAGCGGGGACCAGGCAACCGTATTCGGGAACAGTTCGAATCAATCGGACTCAGTCCGTCTCAGTGTGAATCCCCTATAAGAGTTTTCTGTATGATTGAGGGCTATGTTATGGAGCGTGTCTGGATTGCTTTCATTTAGGTGGTTATGAAAGTTAAAAGCGTCTACTCTTCAAGCAGTCTATTCTAACCTAACAAAGAATTCTCTCAAATGCTCAATTGTCTCAAGATAGTTTTGATCTATCATTTCACCCAGTGATGTTGTGTCCAAGCTGAAAACGATACCAAATGACCAAAGAAGGAGCAGATCTACAACCTCACATTGAGTTGCTCTGGTAATGCACTGTGAGCTTGTAGATCAGCAATTTTCGTTATTCGTCATACATACCATGATTAAGGCTTAAGTAGTTAAGTTGCAGTGGGTTTCTAGTACACCCAGCAAGTCAATTTAATCTGTCTATGATGTGTCACTCAACTGAAAAGAACAGATTTCTAAACGTTTTCCGGTTGAAAATCACTTATTCTCAGCAAGTGTCACCATCATCTGACAAAGTTCAAAGAAAGTGTTAACAGACGACTGATGCTGAACACAAAAGGGTGACATCATCACTGTCGGGCGGAAACCATGTACTTTTATGTCAAAACTGTACAGTCACAACAAGCTCTCATTCATACTTTTTACTGGTTCAATATTTATGAAAACTCAACGGGGAGAGAGAGAGATGGGTGAGTGACACGCAGCAAAGGTCGCCGCCGGCACTGGGACTCAAACCCGCGGCACTCTGTCAGGCTACATTGAGTCTATACTGTAGGTGCCCAGACCACTACGCCAGCTGTCGGGACTACTTTTTGGTACTTTCGTGTGACACGCTTTTGTGACAAAGTAGGGCATTCATTTACAAAAAACATATGTTTAATTGGAGAGCAATTAAAGCAATGATTCTGCCTGACAACAACAATATGCTAATCAGAGTTAAACCCACCTCCAGTTGTCTTACATATCATCGCAGCTTCCCAGAGAGGACCAGCAGTTTATTCACGCTGTTTTCTCAAAACAGCACTGGCCGACAGAACGGGTTTTATCTGCACATGACTTTCTTAAATACTCCTGCTCACCATTCTGTACAGGATGTTTGTATAGTTTTGATTGAAGAAAAGATGTAGCTGACATGAAACCATGTTTTTCATGGGGGTCAGTCAGTGTTTCAGTAGAGCAGCTAGCCGCTGGCGCTGCCTTGATCTGTGTTTACCTACAATATTGTCAAAGGTGTTACTGCTCACATGGTCAGAGCACAGGCCCACTGTATAATATTGTAACATACTGTAAGGTGTGTGTGTGTGTGTGTGTGTGTGTGTGTGTGTGTGTGTGTGTGTGTGTGTGTGTGTGCGCGTGCGTGTTTGCGTGTGCACGCGTGCGTGCTGTTCACTGTACAATGGAAAATGTTTGTATTGTGAATGTGACAACTGTGAGAGTTTATAGCCGTTACTTTCTGAATCTTGCTATTATGATGCACTGTTTGTGAATAAACAAAAGGAAAACCCCAAACTGATGAGTGTTGTTGTTGTTGTTGTTGTTGATAACTGACATGCCTGAGGTAGGCCGAAAGGCCGAAACGTTCCTACGACTCTTATCAAAATAAACGTATTGAACCAGCAAGTGGCAGTGTGCGGGTCTGTCCTCCTTCCTTAAAACGTTTGCTGCTCTGACAGGACCTATACGCACCTGCTATAAAATTGAACCGGGTGTGCGGAAGTCATCTCTCGGATAACTGACAGTCAAAATGTGATTATTAACCACATTCAGTAGCATCCCTATTCTGGGCATGTTATAATACAAACAAACTGTCGGCCAAAATATCTGATCTACAAGCTAACAGCACGTCACAAGGCAACGTGTTATGAGCTTATACAATTCTCGGCTAAGAGATGTTGGTGTAGAGCAGGGATTCTCAACGTTTTTGGCTGGGGAAATGCTTTGGCCATGTCTCGCGACCCCCGCCCTGCCCCCCTCCCGAGTCCCCACCACCAATACAAATTGACCACTACAATAACCTAGAGGAAATACATCATAAATATATATACTGAAACCAGATCATTCAGGAAAGTTTATGCATGTACTATGTGTACTATGTAAACATTTTCCAGCCATTCCCGAGGTGTCACGACCCCCAGGTTGAGCAGATCTACAAGCTTGTATATCTGCTATTTATTTTAGCCAACCAATGTGCTGTATATACTGTACTTTCCCGGTTTTAATGGGGAAAGTCAGTTTATGAATCAATCTCTTCTCCCAAGTTGGAATGGTGCAATGGTAACGTAACATTGATGAAAAACAACTGTGATATTTAGTGTAACAAAATGACCATTATCAAAAGCAAGTCTCAGGTCCCTGCAAATTGATTTCGGTAATGAACGGAAATGAATGGAAAGCTGCTGGTGGCTTGGCTTCCATAATGACCAAACACTCCACTAGGTGATTTGGACAATGGTCTGCACTAATGTCACATACACTGAGTCATACTGTATGCAATAAGATGACAATACCGATGATATTAAATTCCATATGAGTTTCATTCCAGTGATTTGAATTTGTTGTACGTGTGTATGTATGTGTAGTTTTTTCCCCCCACCACATTGTTTGAGTAATTGTCGGTAGATGATGCTACAAATAATTACAATAAATCTGCATGAATTTGAATTTTATAGTGCTTTTCAACATGCTCAAGCTGCAAGCATTTATAATGGCCGAAATGAAAAACATACAAAGTCATAAGCAAAAACACTGACTGATTCACTGAAAGAGAAACCAATTAAACGAGAGCCTGTGGGTGGCAATGTATCCTCCTCCTAATAACGCAAACTCCCATTTGTATGAAGTAGATTAACGGCATTGGAGCGGTTTCAATTGGCTAATGGGTGCTATGAATACTCGTTAGGAGTAGCGAAATGAAGAAATGGACGTTTGATTGAGATGAAGCACTAGTCTGTCACGCTGAGGTAAGAAATACATTCCATAGCCTACCTTTTAACTTGAAACTGAATTCTAAATGGGTTTACTAACTCCCACCAGCCCTCCAACTCCAACAGTACATAAAGTAATAATAAGCACATAGACCGTAGAGAATGTACATTGAAGAGAATATATCTCTGTTCGAGTCCATGTACTCGAAAGCCTCCATCCTTTCATCATAGAGGTATTGCATGATTGTATTCAGATCATAGAAGCTGGATAGAGGAGGAGAGTGGTGTTCATCATATCTTATGGATGATTGCGTGCCTCCAGCCCAGGCAGACCCCATTCTGCTCTCAGGGGTTAATAGCTCTCTGAGCGCCAACAGATCCAAACCATGGCCAGACATGACAGCAGGGCACACAGCGCAGGGCGTGGTGGCATGACTTCATCTACGGCTGGAATAAAGTCCGTTAGGCGGGCATGCAGGCCAAGAGAAAGAAAGACTGAATATGAATCTCCGGGGAAAAATAATGAGACTCTACGAGATCCCATTCTATGCATAATGTGTGTGTGTGTGTGTGTGTGTGTGTGTGTGTGTGTGTGTGTGTGTGTGTGTATGAATCATCCTCACGTCACCTCATCATTACAGCTCTGTCACCTCATTCTTCCCCCTCACTCCATATCTCTCTCAATCTTTCTTTCTCTCCCTCCACCCCCCCCCCCCTCTCTCTCTCTATCTCTATCGGAAGTTGTAGATAAATAATTGACTGCCTCTTACACCACAGTGGTTTAGTGAGGTATTGCATTTTGCTCTCTAGACCACATTCCTGGCACTCTGCCTCTCTCGCACGCACGCAGGCAGGCAGGCAGGCAGGCAGGCAGGCACGCGCACACACACACACACACACACACACACACACACACACACACACACAGAGAGAGAGAGAGAGAGAGAGAGCGAGAGTGTGCTGGAGCTGGCACATTTTTTCTTTTAAGAATGAATGGTTATCTATTATTAAGTAGCATTCAGCAGTAGCTGTCTCTGTCGACTAGGCTGCTTAAATAAATATGACACATTAGTGATCTGGCAGCGCTCAGTTGTGTACCGAGCACTTACTGTCAACACAAGACTGTTGGAACCAATAACTCAAAGCAGTCTAATATCTCCACTATTGAAGGCCATGGCTCTCCACACAGGAAAATAGCTTTTTATGCCTTAGAGGAAATTATAATTTATAAATTACAAGTTTGGGGTTACCTAGTAAATTCAGCAGTGGAGATTAGATCTAGAGATTAGATTAGATCTGCTTTGAAAATAAATAAAATAATGACTCATTAGTTACAGCAATGTCCCGGGTTGCAGCTGTAACTGTATTATTGTAAGGTTAAATAAGGTTTTGTAATGTGGTGTGGTTACACCCTCATATAAAAAGGAACTCCTCGAAGGCAGTGGTTCTCAACATATTCTGGATCAGGGCCCACTTGAAAATGTTGAAAGCGTTTGTGGCCCACCCACCTGACTTGCTGTCAGATGGGTGGGCCGCATGCATTTTCATAGCATGTTTATTTTCAATCAATTGATTGTGTTCAGGCTTGAAATGAAAAACAAACAAACAAATTAAACCAACATAGTATACTTTAAGTTCCTATTTCACTATAAATTTCACCAAAATAAAAAAAGAAAATCTTTTTTCATATTAATGTTATATTATCATAAAAAACTTTGTGTTTTGTCAATACTTTGGGGGCTCCACTTGCAGAATACTCGCGGCCCACTGGTTGACAATCACAGCTCTAATGTCCACATGCAGGTCTCCTGCGTCAGTAGTTCACTGCGTGTTTGTTTGGTGCACAACAGTGCAAATACATTTTACATCTTGCATGCGCGTCACACCGGAGGTTGCAGCGGAGTGCTGCTAAAGTGTATTTTAGCAGGGCTCTTTATGAAGCCCAGAGGACATTCCTAGAAACAATAACAGTAGTAAATTATGACTCGGACTGACACCGTACTGACCTCGACTCAGCAGGGAGCTAACACCTTTTTTAAAAGGCAGTTTTTATGGCATTAGTAGTTAAGTTAAATTTAAAGAGCACTGGGAAGCATGGCCAAGTCAAGGAACGAAGTGTATAGTATAACGTCTTCTTTCTCTTTTTTTGTCCTGCTTTGAGGGTGCATGTAAACACAAACATTGTCCTAACACAAATATTAAATGCCATTGAAAAGGAATGGCCATTTCTTTGTTACGTAAACACAAACATTGAAGACAAAAGTGAGTGCGCAAATTGTGATTGGCCGGAATGAGATGAAGTATGATGATGTACGATGATAAGAGCGCCCCTCACTGAGTCACTTCACACAGGTTCAATTGTTTTTAACCTCCATCAGATGTGATGGAATGACTCAGTTGATATTAACATTAACAGAGATCTGAACTTTAGAGTTTATGTATATGGTAGGATAGAGAGTAACTAGGATAGAGTTATCGCTCTATCAATAACACCTGTCCTCTACTTACAGTAAGATGGTCTTGGCAAAATAGCCCATAGACTCTCATCCAATGTTTATTTTCTCAGTCAGAAACACTCAGCGTGATCCAAATGGAATTGATCAGCATCTATGTTTGTGTTATTATGATATCCCTTGGCCAGAGCAGCCAGAGGCATTATGTTTTCAGGTGGTTTTCAAGTGGGGGCCTGGCAGACAGTGCGACATGCAAGTGCGGTGACCCTGCCGACCATATAATCACCACCTATAGGGCCAGTTGGACCTCTGACATTACACGAAAGAATATGTTTGCAGGTTGTCGGTCCATCTCTCCGCCCATCCATACAGCTCGATGTGCTATTTTATTGTAGCCTACAGCTGAACTTAACGTCCCTCAAGATCCAAGGTGAGATAACGAGGTGTATGCTACTGTAGGCCAGTGGAATGCAAATGATATGCCGACACTTGCATCTCTTCTGAGACATACTCTCAAATTGAGAGTATGTCAGGCGCAGCTCGCTGCTACGTATGTTGTTATTGGAGTGTCATTAAACCACCAATTAGAAATTGGGAGTCTCATATACGTGTTTTTCTAGTGATGTTTTAATCAATAAGCTCGTGACTTGTATGGGCAGTTGGGCACCGTTCATGCAGTTCATACAAAGTTACTGTACGTATTTTCATTATGTCGTTAACTCCGTTCTGTCCTCCCTCATCCCCCATACCTTCCCTCCTTCATTTACATCTTTCCGTTTCCCTCCACCCTATACCATCTCACCTTCCTCCAGCCCTCCGTTTCCTGAACGCCATTGTCCTTTTCTCCCCCCAAACGGCTTCTGAAGTCTATATTTAGCCCAGACTCTCGGCCGAGAGGAGTAAGATGTGTTGCATTCCTAAAATGCTATTAGTGGCATGATTATTTGTTGGAAGCAGTTCAGCCCAATCTCATTTTATGGTTGGGTTTTTTCCTTTACTGCATGGTCCCGAAGGAGGCTAGCCATCTATACGCTTTTGTGTGTGTGTGTGTGTGTGTGTGTGTGTGTGTGTGTGTGTGTGTGTGTGTGTGTGTGTGTGTGTCTCACTGCTAGTGTTATTTTGGCTCTGTGCTTTGTATTATGCCCACTTCAGCCATTTCCAACCGCAGGAAATGGTGGTAATAAAGCTTGCTTTGGTTAGTCCATTTAGCTCGACACCATTTTATACAACTCTCTAATGCTGTTGCTTTCACCTCTCTGTGAACTTGCTGCTGTATTAAGGTCTTTCAGTTCTTAACATAACACCTGGTAGAAGATTGAAACATCTGCACCCTGGTTTAAAGCACCCAAAACAATCGTATTAACAGTGCAACGTTTCAATGTGATTGGTCTTCTTCATCAGGCATTCATTAATGAAGACCTTTACGGTCATAATGTTGCACCATTAATAAAAAGCTTTAAATCAAGATGTTTTAACCTACTATCTGATTGCTTGTTATAACCATACGCAGAATGAGGAAATCAGATAAAGGTGTTCACATGACCATTTCATTTATCGCAGCACCAGATGCAGAATTAACAACAACAACAATCATTTTCAATCCCAAAGGAGATATTCTGAAAACTACTGGCTGGAATGTTCCCTAGAGCAGTGATTCTCAAACGTTTTAATTCCAAGAGATTTGGTATTTTGGTATTAGGCCAAATGGAACCATTTCTTGTTACCAGTTGTACACTCTCAGATTTACAGGTAATGTAATAGTCAATTTGGTCCTTAAGTATGAATCTTGTAGCTGTGGGACCCCCTGGAACACGTTCAAGGACACCTGGGGGTCCCCAGACCCCACTTTGAGAACCACTGCCCTAGAGGAAGAATGCTATTGATTTTAGTGACCTCGTGGCCTGTCCTCTAGCGCCACCCATAGGCCAGATTTCCCCCTTGCTCACAGGATAATATCTCCAAATGGATTGGGTGAACTGCTGAGTGAGGATGAGGCCTATAACCAACTGAATGGTCCTTTATTCTAGCTGTCAACATGCCATGGAAGAGAGCTCATAATCTCTTTGTAGCTTTTGAATTATGGTGCATTATATAGTTGTATAGTAAGGGGGGGGGGGGGGGGGGGGGTCAAAATATAAAAATAAATAATGATATTTATATAATTATGCATCTTTATATTTTTACTATACAGCATAAGGTATATCAAACAAAACTTTCACTATAGCTGGACAAATGTTTACTGCATTCTAAATGCAACGAGAACATTGAAGGCACATCTCCATATTGTAGCTCTCTCCTTCATAAAGGCTAAGATAACGGATGGCTTCTGCTTGCCTTGGCTCATATGCTGGGCACAATGGAACTGTGTCTGATAAATGCTTTTCATGGGCCCAGCGCCAGACATATTAACGGCATTTGTCATTTCCTCCCAAGTTAATGACATCATCTGCTCTTCATGGTGCTCAGTCTATTTGTGGTACATTAATAGATTTATTGTTGACAATTCGATCTGCACCCCCTTTACAAGGATATCAGTTTGACCTTGGGAGAGATATCAAGAGGCTCTTTCTCCATGACACTGTGTTAACGAAGAGCAGTCATTTGATTGGTCACGACTGAATCCACCTCCAACACCACACCCACTGACATTATATGCTCAGTCGTATCCACCAATCACGCCACTACGCCATGGGTTCTGCTTCCCCATTCCACTGTGCATGGGTTCTGCTTCCCCATTCCACTGTGCATGGGTTCTGCTTCCCCATTCCACTGTGCATGGGTTCTGTTCCCCCCATGCCACTGTGCATGGGTTCTGTTCCCCCCATGCCACTGTGCATGGGTTCTGTTCCCCCCATGCCACTGCTCCATGGGTTCTGCTTCCCCATTCCACTGTGCATGGGTTCTGCTTCCCCCATTCCACTGTCCATGGGTTCTGCTTCCCCATTCCACTGTGCATGGGTTCTGCTTCCCCCATTCCACTGTGCATGGGTTCTGCTTCCCCATTCCACTGTGCATGGGTTCTGCTTCCCCATTCCACTGTGCATGGGTTCTGCTTCCCCCATTCCACTGTCCATGGGTTCTGCTTCCCCATTCCACTGTGCATGGGTTCTGCTTCCCCATTCCACTGTGCATGGGTTCTGCTTCCCCCATTCCACTGTGCATGGGTTCTGCTTCCCCCATTCCACTGTGCATGGGTTCTGCTTCCCCCATTCCACTGTGCATGGGTTCTGCTTCCCCCATTCCACTGAGCATGGGTTCTGCTTCCCCCATTCCACTGTGCATGGGTTCCGCTTCCCCCATTCCACTGTGCATGGGTTCTGTTCCCCCCATGCCACTGAGCATGGGTTCTGTTCCCCCCATGCCACTGAGCATGGGTTCTGTTCCCCCCATGCCACTGTGCATGGGTTCTGCTTCCCCATGCCACTGAGCATGGGTTCTGCTTCCCCCATGCCACTGAGCATGCCATGGGTTCTGCTTCCCCATGCCACTGAGCATGGGTTCTGCTTCCCCCATGCCACTGTGCAAGCCATGGGTTCTGCTTCCCTTCCTTTTTTTTTAAATCAAGCATAATTTATTTTCTCTTCTACTTTTATCAACATTAAAAAAGGCAAATGCCTCTTGAAATGTATGTAAATCTATTCCTGGATTTGTGAAAAGCTGAGCTTTAGGAGATACACGGTTTACACTCCCCAATAGGGGCAGATATCCCTGACAGGATATCGCACAGCTTATTTATTCACCTACTGTCACTGAACAAAAGTAACAGCAGCAAGGGGGAGGGAGGCACAGCACTGAAAGATCTCACACACACACACACACACACACACACACACACACACAGCAGGTAGTAGTGCCTCCGTGTTCGGGACCACATCTAAAGTACATGTGTGATTTGGCTGAATTGGCTCCATGAAAGAGAGACATTTTGTATTGCCATGGCAACGAGGTTGTCGAGAAACGCATTTCTGCCTTTTAATCTCTTTTTTTCCCGAAATCATCTTTGAAAAGACGTGATGGCTCAAGGCCTCACAGCCACAGAGAAGACCGCACCCTGTGGCAATATGAATCCCACAGAGAGGGGAGGGGGAGAGAGAGAGAGAGAGAGAGAGAGAGGGAGACACGGAGACAGAAGGGGAGACAGGAAGCACCAGTATGTGATGATGATGGCTAGTTTGGCTACACAGTCTAGAGGGAGGTTGCACAAGTACAAGAGAAGGTAAAAGAAAAGAGGCAGAGAATGAGAGAATGCACTCACTGACTTTTCTTGTAAACGTGTATATATATATAAAATATAAATATAGTTATATTTCGTTTTTGTTTTTATTCTACAGCTTGGTAGGCTGCAGACCTACACACCAACATAGCCAACGCAAAATGTATGTTTATCAACAAGAGATAAATATCGGCTAGTGCCATCGGTTAATGTCAGTTTTATTGACCGATAACAGCAAATAGGCCCTTAGTCTTGTTTACTTTTGTGGCTCATTTCTCTTCTACTTTTATCAACATTAAAAATTAAAATAAAAAGCCAAATGTATATGTAAATTAATGTAAATGTATTCCTGGGTTTGTGAAAAGCTGAGCTTTAGAAGATACACGGTTTACACTTACTCCAGTATAGGGCAGGATCCCTGACAGGATATCACACTACTAAGCTTATGTATTCACGAAAAGCACGAAAGACGTAAGCAACGATGTGTGGCCGATACATCGGTGCATCCCTATTATTCACACGTTAGAACAGGTGCTGGGTCGCAAGAGTTCCTTTTTTCCTTTTTATTTTCTTTACAACATGGGCTATCCTGCCGTCGTCAGTGTGTGCACTGCACGCACTCACACAAACGCATAGCTGTGATAACTATTACAGGTACCTGTAACAGTAAATACCTGTTGTTGATATGTATTATTGTGTTATTTTCATGCTATGTTGATCAAGTGAAATGGAAACAAGTCCCCAGAACTGTTTTTGCGTTATCCTTTTAGCCTGACTGTACCTCATGCCGTTTGCATTTCTGACTAATCAATCAATCAAAATATACTGTAGCCAATCATTGTCATAGTAAGAGTGAAACAATAACTAAAGCACTTTCTTTCACTCTTTCACTCACAACGATAATCTCACAAGATCTATCTACAGCAGTGGTTCTCAACCTGTGGTCAGCATGGGTTATTTTGATCAACGTTTTGCCCAAGATCTTATCCAACGACAACTAAATATTTTTTTCGTTTTGCGTCTGAGAGGCTAAATCTCATCAAATGGCCGTCTGTAGCTCAAAGGCCAAATAAATAATGGGCCTCGATATGAAAAAGGTTGAAAACCACTGACCTATAATACAGCATCTATATGTCACATGTATTTACATACTGTACAGTACTTCTCCCTATACCACTCTCAACACCCTACCTCTGTTCTGTCCCATTTGTCACTAATATAGATTTCCTCTTGATGCCGGCCTTGTCTCTCTCTGCATAACATTGTGTTTCAGAATAGCAATGAGCCTGCCCCATTGCCCCCCCTGTCTATATACAGTGCACTGTATACCAGAGAATTATGTCTGCTCACTTCCCTGTAGATTTGCTCAACTCAGCTTTGTGGGATGAATTGGGATATTAAAGTGAACTTTGTTGGAACGAAGTCAAGACAAAAATAAATGTCACTGTGCTAGGATAATTTATACTGCACGTACTCAATTGTTAAATCATCACTTTCTCCCTCCAACTCTGCCCCCCTCTCTCTCTCTCTCTCTCTCGCTCTCTCTCGCTCTCTCTCTCATCCTGCATGTGACTGCTGGTCTGTTTGTTTTCAAATAATAAGAAACATCAGTGTAACAAGAATTATCCTTAAACCCGTCAAAACCAGGAAAGCATCTGTGTCATAGTATTAAAAAATAGAAGATCTACAAGCTCACAACTAGTCACTTTATGCTGCGCTGTGAGCTTGTAAATCTGCTATTTTTTTAGTTGAAAGATCTTGAAACTACTGATTTAGAAGGCATTTGTAGAATCTGTCTCAGGTCTTGGGTTGACCACGCACCGTGGAGACTGCAGTTCGAATCCTTGTGCGTTCCAACAAACACAGTTGGTCATGTTCACGGGTGGGCCAACATGGGAGCTATAGGGGGAGCTCTGTGGCTGCACCAGTGACGGTAACAGGTTGGTCCAGGAATCAGGACACATGTTCAGAGCAAAGAACTGGGAGTGTTTCGCTGCATGTGTTATCCCTCCCGGTGAAACTCCTCAGTGTGACAAACAAGTGTTGGCAGTAACAGGTCGAAACCACGCACGCACACACGCACACACCTACCTCTATCTAATTGTATTTCCCCAATTTGATTTTAGTTTAGAGAAGCCAATTATTTTAAAAACCACCTGCCAGTGAGGAGCCCCCACCGGGAAGACACCTCCGTCCTACTCCTCCTGTCCAACATGGCCTGCTGACAGGTGCTGCCCCAGCCCATAGGAGTCGCTGACTCGCTAGCGCAGCGATACAGATCAACCTTCCCACACATGCACACACGCCATTTGGAAAGAACTTCCCTTCCCTACTTCCTTCACAGGTGTTACCGATGATAATAATGAAGGCTTCTGTTCCATTCTGGTCAAACAGAGTCAGGGTGCATGTTGTATATAGTGCATGTTGGCTCACTGGAAACACTCTGCTACACCAGTGGTTCTCAAAGAGCGTTTCCACCGGTTGGTTCCCAATGGAAACCGCGGTTCAGTTCTTTGAACCGCGGTTCAGTTCTTTTTGGCAAGAGCTCCAAACTTGGAACGTTAATTATGAATTGAGTGGGCAAAACCATACCTATTAGATATATTAGATTGTTATCACCATGAAAATTCCCCAGTTGATTACTTACATGAAGACAATGATTTATTGTATTACACATTTAAAAAGGTTATTTTAAATATGCAAATCAGGCGTTATATAGGAAAGTGTGCAAAAAATTGAAAATATGAAAAAGATACTACTGAGGAAGTAGATCATATATTAATTTACTTATATTGATCCTATAGACAATTTAATATGGGTATAGTTTTGCCCACTCAATTCATAATTAATTGTTTGTGTAGAAGAGTTATTCTGTGTGCACAGAGCCCATTGTTTGTGTAGAAGAGTTATTCTGTGTGCATAGAGCCCATTGTTTGTGTAGAAGAGTTATTCTGTGTGCACAGAGCCCATTGTTTGTGTAGAAGAGTTATTCTGTGTGCATAGAGCCCATTGTTTGTGTAGAAGAGTTATTCTGTGTGCATAGAGCCCATTGTTTGTGTAGAAGAGTTATTCTGTGTGCACAGAGCCCATTGTTTGTGTAGAAGAGTTATTCTGTGTGCACAGAGCCCATTGTTTGTGTAGAAGAGTTATTCTGTGTGCACAGAGCCCATTGTTTGTGTAGAAGAGTTATTCTGTGTGCACAGAGCCCATTGTTTGTGTAGAAGAGTTATTCTGTGTGCATAGAGCCCATTGTTTGTGTAGAAGAGTTATTCTGTGTGCACAGAGCCCATTGTTTGTGTAGAAGAGTTATTCTGTGTGCACAGAGCCCATTGTTTGTGTAGAAGAGTTATTCTGTGTGCATAGAGCCCATTGTTTGTGTAGAAGAGTTATTCTGTGTGCACAGAGCCCATTGTTTGTGTAGAAGAGTTATTCTGTGTGCACAGAGCCCATTGTTTGTGTAGAAGAGTTATTCTGTGTGCACAGAGCCCATTGTTTGTGTAGAAGAGTTATTCTGTGTGCACAGAGCCCATTGTTTGTGTAGAAGAGTTATTCTGTGTGCACAGAGCCCATTGTTTGTGTAGAAGAGTTATTCTGTGTGCATAGAGCCCATTGTTTGTGTAGAAGAGTTATTATGTGTGCACAGAGCCCATTGTTTGTGTAGAAGAGTTATTCTGTGTGCACAGAGCCCATTGTTTGTGTAGAAGAGTTATTCTGTTTGCACAGAGCCCATTGTTTGTGTAGAAGAGTTATTCTGTGTGCACAGAGCCCATTGTTTGTGTAGAAGAGTTATTCTGTGTGCATACTGCATAGAGCCCATTGTTTGTGTAGAAGAGTTATTCTGTGTGCACAGAGCCCATTGTTTGTGTAGAAGAGTTATTCTGTGTGCACAGAGCCCATTGTTTGTGTAGAAGAGTTATTCTGTGTGCATAGAGCCCATTGTTTGTGTAGAAGAGTTATTCTGTGTGCACAGAGCCCATTGTTTGTGTAGAAGAGTTATTCTGTGTGCATAGAGCCCATTGTTTGTGTAGAAGCTAGGGCTGCTTTGCTAATTTGCATGTCTGGAACAAAGAAAGCGCTAAACAGAAAGCGCTACAGTACAAAGCATCTGACCCAAATTGGGACTATTTGTACACTCTCGAGTATAAAACTAACACTGAAGATCTGTCTAATGTGAGAATATGTGAGGATAATTTATTTTATTTTATTAGAAAATAAATGTAATTCTCTGTATGATCTGTGTTGGTCTGTCTCCATTGCAGCAGTGTTGCATCATGCTACACCACTGAGCTCAGAATGAATGAATGGGTTTTTCAAAACTGATTATCTGCCTACATTCTCCACTGGCTTACACCTTTCAGCCGTATTTATGACAGGTTATTTTGCCAATGTTGTTAACAACTTAAACCCTTAATTGACCATGCAGGGTCACCCAGGCTCTATACTAAATCCCTCCTTTTTCCCCCCTCAGCACCAAATATAGCCCATCTTGTAGATGTAGGCTATTATTTTTGCAGAATCTTCACCCCAGCATATAGCATTCGTGTACCGTTGTGTACCCTGTACAGTTTTGTATAGTAAGTAGTAACTGCATGTGAAAACTCAACTTATTTTGTTTCCTCCCAGCGTTAAGTCTCTGTACGTGCCTTCACGGTCTTGATATAATGCAGCAAGGTCCCCGTGCACAGTCCCCATCCCCAGCCTTGTGAATATTTCACATGGAGAGCAGCCAGTACAGAGGCGGCGGCCTGGTTGTTCCCCTAAAGGAAAGCTGTCTCCTCATTTAACCTCCATGCAGCCACCAATCTCCATACTAACCAGCACAGCGTAGCGCTTGGCTAGAGACTCAGAGGGACTGAGTTTGGTCAGCTTGTACTATTGAGGCAACACAGTTGAGTCTTGAACTGGAACGAGGTGAGATTGTAACCAATCTAAAGTTAAGAGAGTAGCTGCCATAGAGTGATGAGATTGATTGTAGAAATCAAGATGGGCCCATGGATCATGGAACAATCATAGCAGCCACTGTATGGAGGAGTGGCCAATGGCCATACTAAAGCTCTGGCTGAATCAGACCAGCTGTACTACGTGACCGGACTGAATGGCTCATGACTGAATGCTTATTTGAAAGAAAAAATCATCACGCATTATCATATTCCAGTCAATCACAATTTGCGTCCTCACTTTTCCTTCTTCACTTTTCTGCCTTCACCTTTAGCTTCAAATATGTACTTTGCTCAGCCTGGGAAATTAAATTCATTTTACTTTAAAACACTTCTGGGGTATAGGGCTGCACGATATGGACAAAATGTTATATCTCATTCTCAGTATTTATGCCTAATATTATATCGATACAATATAGAATATTAACGTTCAGTTTTCATATTCTATATTTGAAGTGCTGCGACATCAAACATTAAGCATTATTCATAAACCTGCATAACAACAAGTCAATATCACTCACATTTTCAGCAGTGAATGAGCGGGGAAATTAATGTTGCCCATAACGTTGCCATGTTCATACCGAGATAACGATACGATATATTGTGCAGCCTAGTATAGTCATACAGTGTACACATATATACTGTATGTGTATACAGCCGTGTGTGTGTGTATACAGTACTGTACACAATATGAGTCTCATAGAGAATCAACTCTATATTTTCTGTCTGACTGCAGCATAATGAACACAAAGGGGGATCCAGACCTCCTGGGAACACCACAGGTCAGAGGTTAAACACACAGTCCCATGGTTCATTGAACTCATTATTTGGGAGAATATCACTATCAGTGCTCCACCGGGGACCTGGAATATTAATAGCTTTCCTTTTTCTCATTAAGATGTATTTTGAAGACCAACGTGCCAGACAATTATTAATATCCAAATTTGGAAATAGTCTCTCCACCATCTGGCCAGAGCAATTTCAACATCATTTTTTCCCCTGTATAGTTTGATGGCCTACTTCCTGTGACCTACCATGGAAGAAGTGTACGCACACACACACACACACACACACACACACACACACACACACACTTCGGCCATTTGAAAATACCTGATCTACAAGCTCACGGTGTGTTTGAATGCCACACGTTGTGAGCTTTTAGATCTGCTATTTTCAAAAGATGTTTATACATTTGAAAACATAAAACGGGACGTCACACTACATAATGAGATACATTCTACTTTTGATAGCAAAGTAATGTACACACACACACACACACACATTGTTTTTCATACAGCCAAAGCAATATCACTCACTATCATATTTCTCACACACACACACACACACACACACACACACACACACACACACACACACACACACACACACACACACACACACACACAGTGTGTAGTGTGGATTTATATGGTGGATTCATGGCCGTCATTTAGGCAGAGGTTTACAGTATGTGGGAGCTGGGAGAAAAGCAGAGCGGATGACAAATAGTCTGTCAATCTGTCCGCCTTGCAGGGCTGGAATCTCACAACTGTCCAACCTGATGCTAAGAATGAAATATTAGACCATGTGTGAAATATTCCTCTGCTCAGTAACTCTCTTTCTCTCCTGCATACACTGTTGTGCTCCCTGTCTGTTATCTTTCTCTCATATTTTGCTGATCCCCCCCCCCCCCCCCCCCCCCTGCGCGCGCGCGCATCTCTCTCTCTCTCTCTCTTCCCTGGTGACTCATAGTGTCAGGTTAGAACAGTATGGTGGATGGCCCTAATACATTGTCAAAAGAGCATAGGCATATACAGTACAGTACTGTAGTATACACAGTAAAATCACCTGTGTTCATTTTACTCCGAGTATGAAACCAAATGGACCTGTAACCATTTGTACACTCTCAGAGTTACAAGTGGATTGGAGTTTCATCACTTCCAAATTCATAGTGTCACACTGTACGTTTGTCTTTCTTGAAGCATTGAGATGATACTGAGACATGTGGTGCATTAGAAAGCACTGTCTCCCTAATGCCGAGTTGTGCCTGATGAACGATGAGCAATAACACCCCATACTGTAAGTCACATTCAAAGTCGAGTGAGCCGGGTGCTGTCCATGGTGCTGACTGTAGTGTAGTGTAGTGTGTAGCTCAGAACATACGTACTGTATTTTTGGGCTTTATTGCGAACGCAGTGATTGCGAACGCAGTGAGAAATGAGAAATGAAATTCGTCAATTGTTTCATTGAATGAAACACACGCACACACTCTCGTATACACGCATGCACGCGTGCATTAACATCCACACCACCACAACGTCCTAATAGCTATAGGGTAATACGGTACGGAGCTGCACTACGGTAATTCATATGTTAATTTATGTCACTAGAAAAGTGACACAAATTCAACGTTTGCCACTTGGAAAGTACTACAAAAGGGGGTTAATCAAACAGAAACTACAACATTTGGCCAACCTGGCGGGAAGGAAAGTACAGGATAGGGAAAACATTTGGCCAACCTGGCGGGAAGGAAACAAGATATTCAACAGTTGGTACTTTGAAGAGATGTGAAGAGATGAAATCTGAACCTGAATCTAGAGAAGAGAATAAGAAACTAGACTAAAGACCTTGGTACGGGAGGCCGGGTAGCAGAGCACAATGGACGGGGGTCGCACGAGGGACTGCTGGGTACGACCCGGTTCCTGCACAACCCAGTTCCTGCACGACCCGCCTGCCCATTATGCCTGATTATCCCAGATTCAACCCATACCCCGGGGAGAACTACACTATAACTGACGTAGATCCAGCGTCGTCCAGCTCGTAGATTCAATGTTGTCAACGTCGGGCCCCAAATTCAACATGCTCGTAGATTACACGTCGCGTCGGGCCAATCAAAAACAGATTCAACACACACACGGCAAACACATGCACGCGCACACACAGACACAGACAACCCCACCCCCCCCCCACACACACACACACACACACACACACACACCCTTAGGCCCATCACAATTACTACATAATAAGTATTTGTGATAGTCGCAATACTTAATCAATCTAATTGATGATAGTCATAATCGCTCCCATGTTATAAAGTAGTGGAAGTAGCAGATCTAGGAGCTCAAAACTGTTTTGATCTCATAGATCTGCTACTTTCACAATTCATGTATTTGTTTTTGCAATTTAAATAATGTATTAATACTTGTGACAGGCCTAATGTACCTCAATGTACCAGCTTGAGCGGTACATTTGCATGGGGATTCCAGACAACATAGCGCGCCCACTATCGTTGACCGGGCGGGGAGACCCCCCAGGCATCTCGACCCTATCCCCGGCGTTCGGAGGTCACTCCCCTGGCGTTCCCAAGGAGCATTCCAGACATCAAGGACAGCCGGCATCATTTTCCTTAATAAATAATGCCTATAAATAAATAAACAAAAAAACAACAAAAAACAAGTGTTAGAAATGACTACACCTGTACGTGCACTGTCTGTGCCTGAAGAGTGCAAACTGACTGGAAAAAGTGGACTGGTTAAGTAATCAATTGGCAGGTGTGGGGTTGCCATGGCAATCAATTGGCTGAGGCAGAGGCTGTAAATTGCAAGTATAGAAAGTAGAAAGTATAGTAATTCTACAGAATGTCCCATTACAAGTTTTCAAATGTGAGCTTGTAGATCGGCTACTTTTGTATACATGTATACAGGACTGAAGTGGTTAATGCATGTTTTGTAATAAATATTTAAAAAAATCTGCAAAGTAACTAGTAACAAATGTTTTCAAATAAATGTAGTGGATGTAGAAGGATAATATTTGGATCCGAGATGTAGTTGTAGAAGTAAAAAATATTGGGGGAAATATTTCAAGTGCAAATACCTCAAAATGTAAAGCACTAGTTTAGTTTTTTTCAACCAAGGTTCATGTTTGAGGTTGTTATTAGAGAAACTAAAAGGTTTCATTTGCAGCTTTCTTTCGTTTTAGGGATTTTAGCAGTTTTTGACAGCGGGGCGGGGGCATTCGAGCGTAGGGCTAAATATGTATTTTTTTACAAAATGTTATGGCAATTTATTTTTTTATTTCCTACTAGACCCCAAGAAATCTGGCCACAAAAGATCACAGGATCTACTGAATGTGACTGACATATTGAGCCTATACACACAGTGTGGCTTCCCCCAGTAGGCTACCTTCACATTCAGTAGATCCTGTGATCTTCCGTGGCCAGATGCAATTTCCTGGGATCTAGTAGGACTATAGTAAATAATAAAATAAAAAAATCACCATAAAATGTTGTACAAAAATACATATTTAGCCAACATGCTCGAATAACATTCATCTTTTTGCGAACGCAGTGAGCACTTACTATGAGACCTAGCAGATCATGTCTGTCTGTCTGTGTGTCTGTCTGTGTGGCTGTCTGTCCCGCTATCCAAATATGGAGTGTGTTGCATCAGCAATCACTCAGCTCCATATATGGGCACAAAAGGGGCCAGGTCCACTCAGCTCCATATATGGGCACAAAAGGGGCCAGTGATTTGTTTGTTGTGGACCTGGCCCCTTTTGTGCCCATATATGGAGCTATACGTCCAAAACCCAAATATGTACGAGCTGCGTTCGCTTCCCGCGTTTGCGCGTCTTACTCGTCGTATTGTCATTGCAGCCGCTGTAACGAGTACTAGTACAGCCATTTTATCATGGTCTGGCTGCACAAAATCCTACAGCGTTGCTAGGATTGTGTATAGTCTCGACTCTTGCTACTGTAGCTGTGAACCCAATAACCCATGAGCCCTGGCTGTGCCTGTCAGCATGACAAGACAGCGCTGCAACGGATTGGGACTAATTCAAAGGCTAGCTCCTGAACTAGATGAAAGAGTGTATATGTGAATGCATGTCGTCAGTGCCGTTACACCCGCTTACTTGTTGATGAAATGCAAAAAATACCTCTGTTCTGAACACACACACACACACACACACACACACAGTCACACACACACACACACACACACACACACACACACACACACACACACACACACACACACACACACACACACACACAACAGGCAGTGTCCGAAATATCTTGTGATGGCATGGCAAAGGCATTGAACAGTTCAGTCAGTGGCATTTGTTGAAAGTCCCAACCGGGTATAATAAGATTAGTTTGAATTTGCATACCACGTCAAGGACCCCCATATATATTTATATATTTGGCTGCCTGCAGACCCATATCTGAAAATATTTCATGCCAGATTTGTGATGTTAAACTTCATTCAAAATCTCAATTCAAGATTTTTCTAAAAATACATTAAAAAAAATAGTATAAAATAGGGTTGAAGAGGATAAATTGTTCCTCATTTTGCTAACCCAGAAATAGGGGTTGCATGTCGCCAAAGTTTTTGAAGACTCAACTACACCACTGACTAGCTGCAGCTGCTGAGTTTTGTGCGAAATTGCCTGTTGAGTTATGGTTGTTGCACCTCTAAGCCAATGGGAGATAAAACCCATTGTCTGAACGCTGCAACGTGAAGCCGTATCCTCTAAGGCTAAGCCAATGGGAGATAAAAACCTATAGTCTCTTTGGTGCACCTGGCGGTTATGACGCAAGTTATTCTTGTTTTTAGGTATTAAGAGGTCTTAAAAGTCCTTAAATTGTCACTTCACTGTCACCGTGGATGGTAACTCTCTTGAGTATGTTGAGGGGGTCACACAACTGGGACTGGCAGGTCGTCTCAGTAAGGACAATGCATGCAGCAAGGACATGAGCATAAGGCTCGAGGAAAGCTTGGCAGCACATTTGCAAACCTCAGAGACCATCTGGAAATCTGAGCAGTAGCCTACAGTACAGCCTAAAAACCATGAAGATCCAACTGTATAACAGCAATGTTGTCAGTTTCACTGTATGAATGCTGATGAGTGGTTGAGAGAGAGAGAGAGAGAGAGAGAGAGAGAGTGACATGAAAAATATCAATTTATTCAACAACCACAATGGGTGTCTCCCGTTAGTGGTTTGGTGTGAAAATCAGATGAGGTGAAAGTATTGGAGTTCAGATTGGAGGAATGAAGCAGGTGATGAATTATGCAGCGTAAAATAGGAGGATGGCATGCACATGTGCCAAGAGCCCTTAAGTGGTGCGCCCACGTTTGGGGGGTGGGGGAGGGACCAACGCCATCTACAGATCTACACGTTTGGGGGGTGGGGGAGGGACCAACGCCATCTACAGATCTACACGTTTGGGGGGTGGGGGAGGGACCAACGCCATTTACAGATCTACACGTTTGGGGGGTGGGGGAGGGACCAACGCCATCTACAGATCTACACGTTTGGGGGGTGGGGGAGGGACCAACGCCATCTACAGATCTCCAGTGCCTAGGGGTACCAAAAGGCTATAGAGGCCGGCCGTTCCCCGCACTCCTATATGAGATAATTATGGCTGAAGCTAAAGACATGGTTAGGGATTGTGTTGCAATAGAAAAGGTCACTTTGCCCGATGAAATGTCTTCACAGCCAGCTGCAGTAAAATAAAAAGTTGCGTGTGCAGCATCTGTGCACACGTATATTTTGTTAGGTATGTGTTTCTCATAAAACATAAATGACCTTATGTAGCCTCTCTAAAATGTAAAGCACAACCACAGAACGCACTGCACTGCACAAACTGCTTTCTTTTCAGCTTTCTGAAGTCTATTTAGTTGTTCTCGCTCCAGAATTTTCAGATCATTTTAATGTCCCATTGAGCAGTCTGTTTGAGTCTGGGTTAATGCAGCTGCTGGGTACAGAGTATAGACTGCGTTGTGTGTCTGAGTCAGCAGATGAGGTTTTGGAAGTGGATGGAATAACTAAATGCTAAATGCCAACAGAATAATGAGAAAACTGTCTGAGGTTGTCAGATGCTGTCAGGACCAAATTCTCCAGTTAGTTGAAACATGGAGAGTCCTGAAAAAGAGCTAAAGAAAAAGATTGTTTCCAAAAGGTCACATTCTCAGGAAGTATTGCACGCTGCGACATCTGTGCATGTGTAGCACTGACAGTTTATAAACTGTTTGAAAGTGTATAAATAATATATTTGTTGATGTTTTTTTACGTGGAGAACTTTTATTCCCCAGATTGCCTTATTACGTTAATGATCAACTAGAATATAAACACATTGCCTGCTGCAGTGCATCCTGGAAACTAAGTAACTAAAGGTTTTGAGCTTCTGTGAGAGAGTCATTAGTTACTTTTTATCCCACAATTTTGGAACCCATTTTTTGCCAATGCCTAAATTGTAATCCTGGGCGTTACTCTCCCTCTGCCAACCTGGGGAGAGCCCCGGCACAATATAGTTGGACCAGTGGTGGGAAAAGTATCCAAGTGTTTTACTTAAGTAAAATGATCAATATGACAATGTAGAAATACTCTTACTTGAGTAAAAGTACAAAAGCATCAAAATATACGTACTTAAAAGTACCAAATGTAGTTCAAGTACTCATTATGAAGAATGTCCTCTTTCACAAGTTTTCAAATGTATAAAACCGAAAAATGCATGGCTGAATCATTATAGTGAAGTAAAAGTACAATATTTGCCTTTGAGGTGTAGTGGTAAAAGTACTGAAAAAATACATCTACAGTAAAGTAAAAGAAATACCTCAACATTGTATGCAAGCACAGTAGTTAAGTAAATGTACTTCACACCACTGTTCTCTAAGGGTTAGCCAAAATAACCATTTCTAGTACTATACTTTGATGCCAATCATCCTCTCTGTGGTGCCACGCTTAATTTATTCATTTATTTTCTGTTCAGCTCAGATTTTTAAGTCATACTTTATTCTATGTGATAGGATTGTCGATTATGCAGTCTATTCTGTTTGATATTGTGGCCTTCTCTCTAATCATCTTGTTTCAAACGTACCACAGTGCTGAAAACAGGGTCAGAGGAAGCCCCAGCTCGGCACAAACCACTGATACTGATCTCCATGACAGATATGTCCATCTAGAATTCAGCATCGTCTCAACAATGGCCACTAAAGAACAACAAAGCTGTGAGAAAAATGGGTCTTCAGTGCTCGTCACACCTTCTAGACATATTTCTATATTGTCTTTATCTTTTTTTTTTACTCTGCCGTTTTGTACAGTTCTGAGGGCATACCAATTCCCAAATGTTGCTAGTCGTACCTGTATGAGTGACAAAATACATCCGAAAAAAATACACCTCCGATTATTGATTATTTTTCATCTTAGTACAGTATATCTTTGAAGTTTGAACCCTTCTCATATGCACAACCGGGACCCACACTATGCAGCCTCTTTTATCAAAGTCTAAGATTTCTACTCAAAGTTTCTTTATCCCTGATGTCTTCATAAAAAGACTCCAGGAAGAGTAGATGCTATGATGCACAATAAGCTACGTGTATGGGGATCGAATAAATGAATAAAAAATAAGAACCTTGAGTTTAGCTGGACTTTTAATTTTAAACAAATGCTATACACTATATCGTTGCTGTCCAAAACTGTTTGCAAAAACCCCCCTAAAAAGAAAATGTTATGGTACAGTACTTCCTAGTTTTAACATAGCACACAAACATGACAGGACAGGCAGGAAAGGAAAGTTTATCTCCCTGCTGCGTGGGATTATTAAACTAGCCCATAGTTAGGTATATAGGGCCAGAAATCAAAACAGCCTATTTGAGTAAAACATTTTAAGATATAGCCAGAGTCAGACCAGGCCATGGTAGAGGATGATGATATGGGACCTTTCACTGGTATATTTTTCACAGTTTTACATTGCACGTGGCATCAATGTGTTGTCCTTCAACTGTCCAACCCCTACATTCCTGCTGCCTGATATGCAAATTTAGGGCTTGCATATAGAAATGATGCATACATTTAATAAGGCACGTCAAATGCGGAAGAGAAGAGCTGATAGATAACTGCAAAATAACGGCGGCAACACAGGATACAAACCATATGGTTATTGTGCACGTAAACCTGTCAGCAGGAAGTGTTGGGCAAAGAGGAGTAAGACAAATACTCGTCCTCCCGGTGGGGGCTCCTCACTGGCGGGTAAGACAGTAGGATAGGATAACGCTAACGACTACGACTACAAACACAACAAACTTTCACATTTTGTTGACATTAATAATAATACCAGACCAGTTAATATCTAAACCGCCGTGAATTTTGAAGCGACTGTGTTCATTTTTCAAGCATATTGAATGTATAGTAAAAAAGATCAAGTGTGAACTGTGAAGGTGAAGGTGTGAATACATCATACCGAAAGTCTTCTTCATTTATCCCAAACCTAATGCAAATATTTCATCGGAAATTATCATGTTAACTTCCTGGTTGGCCTATAAAAAGATCAAAAAGATTTCAAGCATACTGAAAATGATTGATGGCACAACATTGAGGGAAACATTGGTTAACTAGATTGCACTGTAGGTGGTTTAAAGTAGTTTGTAAACAATGATGATTTCTAGAGTGAAACTCTAAAACTGCACTGAGGCAACCAAATAAAAATAAAGTTAATAGAGCAGATGCAGAGTAGCAGAGAAAAGTTTCTCTCTTTGTTTATTAGCGTCTGTAACTTTCCTTTGAGTGAGGTTATTTTAGGCGACTTTTCCTCTATACACACAAATTAGACAATCTCACAAACTCAAACAACTAGAGGCACACACATGCGCAGTTGCGCACACAGACATGCACTTAACCACATCCACGGCTTATCGTATAGGCCCCCAAATCTGTTTATTTCCTAATGACTGTAGAGCCTCATTAAGATCAAAGACTTTCTTTCTGTTAATTACGCTGTCGCTGCACTGCAGCCCCATCCCACACACTCACGCGCACAGTCTGCGCACGCACACAGTCTGCACGCACACAGTCTCCACACACACACACACACACACACACACACACACACACACACACACACACACACACTAATTAAATTGCTTCTATTTTAGGACACCAAAAAGGAGTACATCTAAAATAAACACAATGTTTTACACAGTGTGCGTGCGTGCATGTTTAGTTACATTCTACAAGTCCAGTGCTTAGTTCCACCCAGAACATTTTTTGCTAAAATACTTTCTATACTTTTTATACTATACTTTACTATACTATAATATGTGTCAAATTTATGTCATTTAAATCCTTGATCGTTTCAGTTTTAGTCAACGAAAGCTCAAAATAAAAGGTTTTAGTCTAGTTTTAGTCATTGTTTTTTGCCTAAAAGATAAAATAATGTATTTGAACCAATTCAATTCAATAAGGCCAATGGTGTTGGATTTAAGATAATGACTGTGCCAGTATTATCATAAAATAGTAAAAATACATCACATTTTGAAGATTTTAATTATGCCTATATTTATGGATCATGTGTTACAACATACTGCATGTTCAGAAAATATCCTATAAGATCTAAAAAACAAAAACAATTGCTTATTAACCCCATGACTCCCTGCATTTTTAGCCTTGTGAACTTTCTAAGCAATAGCCAAAATTATAATGCACCTATCTGAACTGTATTGTATACCGTTATGTTCTGGACACGACATTAGACAATAGACACACAGCCATGGATCTCTTTGTGACGTCACCATCAATACGGAAGACATACCACGCACAGCAAACAACCCAACAACGTCCATATACGACACTGAGGTACCAATGGGAAACAGCTCTATGGCAACAGGTCTAAAAAGCTACATTTACCACATTTGCTTCACTTAAACATGGGACAATACACAGCAAACTATAAACAAGGTTCCTATCCTGTGTGTGTGAGAGTGAGAGAGAGAGAGAGAGAGAGAGAGAGAGCGAGAGAGTGTAATGGCAGAGGTGTTGTCAGCAAGCCAGTCATGAATCAATATCAGCCACCTATAGTCACAGATCACAACATTCACAACACAGCAGACATGCTGTAGATCTACATCACTCTTCCATTCCAAATAAACATTTGGAATTCATGGCTTTAGTAGCTATATGTCAACTCAAGGCCCAAAACCACGAGCTTGATCTTAAAAAGAAATACCAAACTCACACACAGGATAATTGAAGTGACCCAAGAGCCACACATATAATGATCCCTGTCACAATCACAACTCACGCATTCAATTCCAGAGACAGGAACTGAACAGGTAGGGCCAGCTTGAATCACACACAGCATCCGAATCAAGCAGCAGCAGCAAAAAAGGTTCCTACGAGTACGTACCTTGAGTCGTCTTCTACTTGACTTCATCAGTTTTGTAAGTGATGGCCAGTGTCAAACTTTGGAACCCATGGATAGAGAGATAGAGCTGCCCTCTCTCGTTCGCCCCATTCTCCAGCTGATGCTTGTTGGTAACCTTTTCATCCTGGTTGATATTTAGTACCGCATATACTGTAGCAATCTGGTGTAGCAAAGTGGCCAGGGATCTGTAGAGCAGGCTTCAGGATCCAGCATTCACAGCGGTATAGGAGAACGGACTCTACAGGTTTGAGAAGAAGCAGAGCTTGATATATTGGGGGGTTTGACCTCCGAGGTCAAACATCGAGGGTGTGCCCCTGTCAAACTCCTCACTGTTGCAGTCTGGGATAATCACTGTGGCTTTTTTTTATACCTTCTTTTTTCATGTACCATCACCACATGTCCAGTTCATGTCATGCAGCAACGCCCTCGTCCCAGGTCCAATATCAAAGAGGCTGGCCGCCGATTTATACAGGGGGCAGGTGATTATCATAGATGTTTTGAAGCAGACAACCCCAGTGCGCAGTCAGTTCAGCAGGGTCCATTGCCGGTGTGGGTGTGGCAGGCCTTTGATGCCGTCTCCTGGGTCCCAGATGTAGCAGTGACAACGTGTGCTGATATCCATAGCTTTGTAGGTACTCCTCAGGGATAGAACTGAGCATCTTTTGTGCCGCCTTGTTGTATAGGTGGCGGGACTTGAGGTTGGCTGGGGCAATTCCCGCTAGGACTGGCAAGTATAGAACACTGGGGTGGGTTTCAGGCAACCACTTCCGTAGACTCGTAGAGCATAGCTAATGGCAGTATCAACTTTTTTAGCATGTCAGCTTGTACACCAGGCTGGGGCACAGTATTTGGCTGCAGCGAAGACCAGAGCTTGCATGGAGATTCGTAATAGCTGCCGAAAAAATGAAAGAATGAAAAGAGTCATCTCACATGCATGTATAATGTACCTTCATCCGTAGCCAAAACAAAACATACACAGCCTAGTATACGTATTACGTATGCTGTATCCTGTCACAAGATACTGTACACACTATTATACAGCCTAGTATGGTTTGTATCCTGTCACACAACATACACAATATTCCATTCCATTATAGGTACAGTCACTAAACATGATGCATTGCCTCAGTCTAGTCGTCAATAGGGCCACGGTAAAGTTTAATTTTGGATAGATAGCAGGAGCTGTCAACTATTGGGCCACTCGCACTGTGACAGGCCCAGTCAATTGTTGGGCAGTATAGCTACAAGGAGGGTAGCTTGACTACATTTATCAGTAGCGTCGCCCCTTTTGAACCAATAGCGTTTTCTGTAGTGTAGCTATTTTTAGACCCAAGTAGCGACGTAACGTCCAACAAACGCTATACAAACGCTATAAGTTACAAATTGACTGTTAAATAAAATTTTGTGGGGGGAAAAAATCCCTGGAAAAAATCCATGATTGGTTGGTTTAGATAAGAAGAGTCTGACACTTTCATTGTCGGCGTTAAAGTCCATAGCAGCAGCTGTCCGTTTATCTCTAGCTGTAGTGTCAGTCCTGAACTGACACCACTGGCTGGTTACTGAAAGCGAGATATAGTTTAGACGTGTATAATAATAAAAACAAAGAACTGATGTCAAAACGTATGACTTCGTTTTGATTTAACTGGTATTTTATTTACCGTCACTCAGCAGGTTTAAACCACGACAAATTAACAGCCTTTGTTCTCATGTTACGATACAGTCAACAAACTGTTGCCTCTTTCACTTCAGTAATCAGTAGCACCTGTGCTTGTTGCTCACTTCCTCATATAGAAAGGGCGTTGGCCTTGACCGTGACTGTGACGTCAATTATAGAAATAAAAAGCATAGAAACTAAATGGCTCTTACACTAGCACAAGCATGAACGTCCAACACATATAGCCTACAATGAATTACTCACCTAATGCTGCCTGCAGGTGCCATGTTTAATTACAGCGTGTGTAACCTACAATTGTCTAAGTGACAGTTTTCATATGGTCGCTAACGTGGTTTAGCGACTTTGACAGCAAATCCATCATAGCTTGTTTACAAGTAAAACTGACTTCCTGTGCAGAAACTGCCTCATCAAAATAAGAGCAACTTGTACTGATTAGTCAACACTAGTTTTATTTCTAAGTCTACCTACAGGACGTTAACATCTCATTTGAGTGCCTGTCAGCATTCTCTAAATCCCTGTCTCTCAGCTGGTGCGAAAATGACTATAGGCTGTGGCAATAATAATATTAAAAAAATAACATTTTTTGGAACCATGAACTTTAGTTCAAAATGTTGAATTATTTGTTTCCAGTTTGTTTTTTAATAAACAATCAAACTCAGCATTTTTGCCTTCCTATTAGGCTATTTGTTGGGTGGAAACTTGATCATGAAGTTGATAAAAACATTTAAAAAAAATAGTGTCCATGTAGCTAGCTACTTTTGCCATGTAGCTTATAGTGTAGCTTGCTACAATTCTCTGGGGATAGCTTCGTTGTAGTTGAGCTATATTTAATAGAGAGTAACTGGTAGTGTAGCTTACTACATTTTCCAAGTAGCTTGCCTATCTATATATATATATATATATATATTTTTTTTTAATATATGTTTATTGGTAGAAAGCTTCAACAAGTTAAAACAGTTTGAACATACCATCCCTCCCCCACAGTTTGTGGGGGGTGTGTGTGTGTGTGTGTGTGTGTGTGTGTGTGTGTGAACCCAAATGCAGAACACAGACAAGGAGATGTAGATAAACCAAAAGTTTAGAACCAAAGTGTAAATAGAATTTCACCAAAGCAGGAGAATGCACAAAGTAGCAATGAACATGAGTTGTCGAAGAGCTTGTAGATCCGCTGATCTCTTCTGTCCAGGTTGAAGCTGCATGGGAGGCTGCCAGGCTGACTAGTGCTAGCTGCACCAGCATGTGCACTAGCTGAGAATATCACTGAGCACAGTGTATTCACAGCCAGGTTTAAGTAGCCAGCCAGGTGATTGCAGGATGGAGAACAGCCAGGTGATTGCCAGGACACGCCTCCCCACAAGCAGAGTGCAGCTACAACCTAAAAGGAAACCAAGCAGAGCATAGATAGTGAGACAAGACAAGCCAGCTGCCATGACAGTGTGTGTGTGTGTGTGTGTGTGTGTGTGTGTTTGTGTGTGTGTGTGTGTGTGTTTTTTGCATCATGTAGAGAGGACACCTGTCACATCAAAGTGCTAGCCAGATGTGAAAGCATAGGGATTAGCTATGCTAGGGATCCGCACGTGGAGGTATCCTGCAGAGTTCAGTGTCATTATACAGTACATGCAGCATCATCAATGAAACGTTGCTATAGCTTTTTAGGATGCTGTAAATAATATAAGAACCCCCCTCTGTATTCACCCGATCATGCTTTGATTATATCACAGCATAGTCACAAGTTTTCACCCTGACTAGTAAACATGTTGTTAACGCAACTCAAAGATGCAAAATGGCATGAATATGAGTAATGTAATATATGCTCAACAACAAAAAACGAAATGTGTACCTCAAGAAAACAAACAAACACTAAAATCCTAGTTTCCACACAGTAAAAGTGCCAATGCTCATTTATCCATGACCAAATGGACCCTTAAAGGTTCATTTTGAACATTTGTACACAAGTCAAATTAGTCAAATGAACACAGAGGATTTCATTGTGTACGACGAGGCATTTGCAGTTTCCCTTTCAAGGATGGCAGAGCTGCTTCTCTTGGGACCACGTAGTGAATGGTATTATGCAGCATCAACTGTACAGCATAATGCTATGGTTTCTAACCCATTAACTCATCACGTCAATAGGCCATTTCCTCCCTCCATCTACTGCGCGGCTTCACGGGGTTAACAACATATATGATGAAGTGTTGAAATGACTCACGTGAGCGTGTTCCATGTGGCTCTAAAGGGCATTCTAACTTAAAGCACTTAAAGGGATATTTCACCAAAATTTGCACCCTATGGACAGAAAATAATGAAGTCTAGTCTAGACTGTTTGACTAGGGCTTGACTGGATTGCTGAATTCCTACAATGCCCACAATGCTTTAGTGCACTTCCCCTACTTGTGGAGAGGGGGGAGGCCATAGACATATAAACGTAGACGCCCACGGCTCTGAGGCGCGTGTCAAAATTTAAGGCACAATTTCCCGAGATTCCTTGTGAAGCATGAGCGGAAGTAACATAAGTCCTGGAAAAGATGTACTGTGATTGGCCAGTAGTCACATGGAGGAGTCGCATGAGTGACTTGGGCAGTGACGCAGCATACCTTCAGCAATAATAATAAATCATCTTTATTGTCCCGAAGGATATTCGTCTTCACAAACACGCGTGCGTGTCATTTATTTGCATAGATTTGTTTCATCCTTTTTGCCATGAAACAAGTTTCACATGTAACTCCATGCACGTGCATACACCTTTATCTTTGTGCAATCTATTCTGTACACACACACACACACACACACACACACACTCATTTATTGGTTGGTGTCTCCGTCTCTATTATTTTACACCACTTCTCTGTCAGGCAGTGAGAAACACTGATCTGAAGGGCCCTAAGCCTAATTTACCACTGCCACACACCAAAAATAACTGTTTTTTCTCTTTATTCACTTAATTATCGTGCACTAGTCGTGTGTGAAGTAGGATCTAACTTATAGACTTATCCCATTCCAGATACAAGGGGAAAGAGAATGAAGACAAGACTTACTTTTCTACAGCGGACTGTAGAATCAATACCAGAGAATGTGTCGCGGTGCGGGGCAGAGAGGTGTAGGACCCAAGCGCAGGACAAAGGCAGAGGATGAGGCAGACACAAGGCAAGTCGAGTGCACGGTGGTTTATTAACCAAAAAACAGAGGAGCAGGAACAAACACAGGAACAGGAAATAAACTAGGGAACACTAGGAGCAAGGAATAACACTAGGACTAGGAAAATACACGGAATCACGAGGAGCTAAATAACACTGACAACAAGGGCAGACATGAAAAGCATAACATTATACCAAATGCATGCAGTCACCCTCAGTGACTAACTATAGGCTACTACAGTACATAAGGGGCTTTTACTTGAGTGACTTCATCATTGGCTTAAACTTATGATTGGAACCATAACTGACAATGGCCTACTGTAATTGAAAGTTGCAACTTTCACTGCTGAAAGCCTGTATATCGACGATTAGATTGGAAAACAATTAGTCGCTGAGAGGTAGAAGGGAGGCTGTCTGGCATATGGTTTTAAACATACACACACACAATGACTCCATGACCACGTTTTAATTGTTCATTTCAAAACACACTCGGTTAAACAGCGGCATTCAAATGCAGTTAGCAAAAAATAAAAGCTCCCTATACTCAGCCACTTACAGATGCATAGGTTATATGCAAAGTTTACCCCTAGAAAACCCAAATTAACACCCTCATTACCATTCATGAACAATGTGTGTTACAAATACATACACAGCTCCAACAGCCGGGATACCAACACTTGCTATTAAGGATGTCCCGATCACGTACTTTTGCTTCCAATCCGATTCCGATCATTTGATTTTGAGACATACCGATACCGATCTTTACCGATCCGATCTTTATATTTTTATATAACGTGGGATGCATAGCAAGTGTTACCAGAGAATTTATACCTGCAGAAGTTAATCAAAAAAATCAAAATCAAATTAATTGAGCAGACCATGTTCGACCACAAATGTGATATACAGTAGATGCACACATATTCCCCACAAATGTACACGTGTGTACACAAACACACTAGATATTAGGAATAGACATGTGCACACTACAGACACATTCACACACTGACATATCCCAAGCTTCCTCTCTATGCCAAGTTCATCCTCAAGGCTGAGTTAGTGGTGCTTTTAAGTGCCAACATCAAAGGGGCCTGTCTGTATGAGTGCATAAATAGGCTTTGGGGGGGTGAAAAAGTTTCAATTGTCGTGAGCTTGATTTCCAGTCGGTTACCCAAGGTCACAGATTGTCTGTGTGACTTTTTTTCTGGCCTGTCTCACTCGCTCTTTGCGCACACACACACACACACACACACACACACACACACACACACACACACACACACACACACACACACACACACACACACACACACACACACACACACACACACACACACACACACACACACACACACACACACACACACACACACACACACACACACACACACACACACACACACACACACACACACACACACACACACACGACTGCAAAACTTTATGGTTTAGCTTTGATATTATAGCGCAATCAGACCTAGTTACAGACCTAGTTACTCGCGGTTGCAAGTGATATGCAATTCATGGTGCTGCCTCAGCAGCCACAATCCATTCTTCGTGAAGTCACCCATGAAGATTTAACAGCAGCCTAGCTTTTGATGTTTTCCTGTAAAATGTCATGGCAGCCCGTCAGCAGAACTGCCACTGTGAGTGTCAGTGACCTTGTATTGCTACATAAGGATCATTCCCCCGTGTCATATGGATCAAACTTATCCGCTGAAAAACATGGAACTCTGTGGATGGTTGTTTGGTAGAATTTGCGGCTGAGGAAACAGAGTTAACTGTGTGCAACCAAACCGAACCAAAACTAAGAGTGGAAAACAGCGGCCTTCAATGGTTCACAGAATGCCTGTGTGCCAACAAAGCACACCATCTACACTTCCATGTTCTGGGTAAGCCATATCTCTCACCGAACACTGCAGGGAAATCCCAGTGAGATAACCCATTTGTTTGCGGCAGAGTTCTTCATTGACACTAATGAGATCCTTGCCTCCTTAGCCTGCTGGCAACATATAAAATAAATCTGACGCTGATCAGCCTAGTAGTTTGCGATATTAGCTGCGTGCCAAGGCAGTCTTTTTCACATTTTGTGAATTACTTTTCAAATTTCACTACTACCCACAAAAATAAGATTGACGTTTATTATTGTGAGGTGGAATTGTTGCCGATACTGATGATCAAAACTGCCAAATGAAACATCATATTATTGGAAATGCTGGTGAATGACGTTTTGTCTGTCCAGTGCCATCATCTGCTCGCAAATGAGGCAGGCGGATGTTCCTCAAGATGCAGACTGGTGCTCATGGCTATTGTTGTGAAGGATGCAGCACACTCACAATCACAGTACACTTTTGATGTGTGCCCGGATGTAAGCCACTTACATTTGTTAGATTCATAATCCGTGTGCTTCAGTTAACACCAACCCAAATCTCTAAAGATGCTAATAATTTTCACTCGAACTGCATGCGGCTAGTATTAGCAGTGCACTGGCATTTGTGAATAGCCTACGGTTCATTTGCATATAAAGGGTCCACTTTTGTGTCACATGTATATTATCTGATTTCAATATTGTATGTGCAAATGGCACCAGAGCACATTTGCTTGGTAGTGCAATTAGGGGTTGCATTTCACCCTTGCTAAATTATCCAATTAACCACTTAGACCACAGCCTTTATTCTGGGGAATACACCTTCTCAGAAAATAGATCTACAAGCTCACTGTGCATCGCAGCGAAGTTAATGTAGAGCAAAAAATAGAGCCCTGAGGGACTCCGCTCAACCCTCCAACCAAAAGGGTTTAAGTGGTGAAATCTGATGATAATCAGATTTGTCTTAATTGTGCTGATGGTAATCAGATGTAATTGGATTAATATAACAAAACCTAAAATATCCTCATCCCCCTTGGTTAATTGTGGGAAAAGTTTAAGCCATATTTCTAGTAGAATTATTCATAATATTCTTTTCTAGATGTGTCAGCGCTTCAGACTGCTGTGCTGTGGGAGCAGCAGTGGCCAACAGTGACTTTGTATCGCCATTCGCCTTAGTATCTCTACAGGATGACATCTTTTGGAAGCAAGCAAGCAAGCAGAGAGCAGATTACTCTGTCCTCACATCAAAAGAGGTCTATATAACTTGGGTCTGGCGTTGAGCTACCAGAACGAGTCCTCCGAGCAGATCCAGCATTCTTATCTCTCCCCCACAGACCTTGTGCTTTCTGCTGCAACACAAACTGTCTGGCAGTAATACACACGAACACACAAGCACTGCTGCATTGCTTGCCCACATACACACATACTGTAGATGCACACGTTTGTCTTCAATGTACTGTACTCTGTCTGGCCTATGCTTGTGCATGCCGTGCACACAACCACACAAAAACCACCAGCACAAACCATGTTTGCCAATACGCGCAAAGTGTTGTCAGGCACACACGTCACACGCCATGTCTGGCATTCACACATACACACAGTCACACACACACTCTCACACATGCACACAGTCACACACACACTCTCTGATATTAGCTGCATTTGTTATGCAGACTAGTCTGACTGAGCTTGTCAGTCTCTGTTGAGTAGCCTGTGAGCGTGCTCATCCATTGGTCCATTAGTCCACCGTTTCAGTTACTCACCTTGGACAGAATCAAGCCCACTACATACTGTATGCTACTGCATTTGGCGGCAAATATTTGGCTTCAAATAAATGCTTGAGTTATTCTTGTTTTGTTTCACCCAACTCTTAATCGGCTTCAGGAATAAACAAAGCAGCTATAATACAACATACTGAATAAGAATAGAGGCCAGATAGTAGGCCTATGAGCTTGAATGTCCCTTATTAAATAGAAAGGCAGGACATTATACTTTAATATTTACAATGTAGTCTTTAACCAGCTGATGCTCATAGTTAGTTAATTAAATTCTGAGAAGCCCAATGACTCCATCCCCAAAAATATTAAAGATGGAGTGCCGTGATTTTTTTCCAACAGTATTGGTTAAAATGTTGTTTTTATGTGGGCACCCCCACCAGTTCATTAAGTAGTAAGCCTGGGTGGGTGGGTGGGTGGTGATGGGTGGTGAATGATCCATCTGAACTGAAGCCGCACTCACAGCTGTAGTATGATAAATGGGGGGGGGGGGGGGGGGGGGGTTAGGGGAGGGGCTGATAATGTGACTATATTACTGTTTATTTTTCATTGGCCCGTTTGACTGTCAAGGGTTCAGCCTCCAGGAAGAAACCCTAAATACAAAGTTAATACACCATTGCACATAAAAACGACTCCAGGGTGTCTAATGAAGTACTGTCACCTCATAGACACTTGAAAAACTGGAAAAAAATTGTGGTACTCCATCTTTAATAATGAATTGTCCCAGCACTTTTGAGCACCTGTCAGCGCCCCTGGCTTGGATTCCCCATCAATGATGTCACTGGTGGACGCGGGTTTTTGAACTGCCCACAGCCCTCCCATGAGACAAAGACCAAACTTAAAAAAATGTGGCATTTTATCATGAATTTGTTTTAAAATTATAATTTTGGTTATGGGGGTGTGGTCGACTTAAATGACCACTGTTGCCAAGGGATATTTATTTTAACAGGCTTTAAAAAACATCTTGCTCGAAAAGAGATATGAGAGAGCAAACAGAAAGCCAAATATTGAGACTTCAAAGTGTTCAAATGCCCTAATAGTTACAGTCACAATGTGAAACAGGGTCTAATAGTTACAGTCACAATGTGGAACAGGGTCTAATAGTTACAGTCACAATGTGGAACAGCTGGGTCTCAATTTGTGAGACACCTGAAAAGTCTTGGAAATTAGGGCCTGTAAGTAACACGCAAAGGGGCACTTCTGGTCACCCTATGGCAGCTGAGCGGGCCCACAATCATGAAATTATACACAGTCATATTGCAAACCTCTAGAAAAGTTATGAAAAATACCCAAATCAAAAGCTATAGAGCTTTTTTACATGAGAGCAGGAAGATGCATAGTTATTATTAATTAGGCTTCTCTGAATAAATTACCCATTTCTGCCTGGGGAACAATCTGTAAAGCAACACATGGCTTACCCCAAAACACTCAATACAGACACGCAGTCACACACCGACATCTATTGGTGAGACGCTCTCATTACAGCAGAGGAATCACCAGGTTATGTGACAATGAGCGTCAAATAACTTTTCTTAATACTGGTAGTTAAAAAAGTGGCAGCCAGCCAGCCAGTCAGCCAGCCCACAACACGCCACACACACACACACACACACACACACACACACACACACACACACACACACACACACACACACACACACACACACACACACACACACACTGTGATCAAATGAGGTAAATAGCTGACCCTAACCTAACCTCAGTAAAACTTTACCCGTCCTAAACCTAACCTCTTTGGGGGCTGAGTGTGTGACTGGAATTGCCATTCTTGTAATTTACCTTCACCTACTTCACAGCAGGGTTTATAGCTTAATTCACACTCTGTACAATGTGTCCCTTCTGACAAGAAGTCAAGACCCGATTTCCAAGCTAACTGCATCTCAATCTAATTGGCAAGTGACACTGTTGTGCCAAAGGAGTATAAATTAAAGCCTGATTTATACTTTGTCATATGGAGCATGAATTGAGCATAAGCCTTAGTCATCTAAAATGATGTTAGACTGAATAACTGGGACACTCTGGCTGGTCCTCTTATTCTATTTTCAATCACAGAGGCTTCTAGGTGGAAATGAGACTCAGGCCTGAAGGGGTCGACGTCCTTCACGAAGTAAACAGCAGAAGTGTGAGTTCTGCCCAACCTTTGGTAACAAAGAAGTTATGTGGTGAAGTGTCGCTGTCATAATGAGGGTTTGTGGAAAACGTGGAAAAAGTCTACATTGACTCAGTGCCTAATAATCGACAGCAATATTACAACATTTATTTTGTCGAGTGAAGTGTCACATGATATGAGACTTTTTCACTGAAGCATAAATTAGGCCTTTGGTTGTAAATTAAAAAAGAAAACGTATATGGGCATAGCTGTGGTGGCTATTTTCTGGTTCCATATTTGAAACACTGGGAGGCAGCACAATCAAGGCACAGCACAGCACATCACCATCCAAGAAAAATAGAAGGTGTATACAGTTCATGGCCATGGGATCAGTCCATTTTTGACATGAAATCCTGTGCTTGATTTCAAAAGTAGATAAGTTAGATCAGAAACATATGTTTCAAACTTCCAGGTCAAAGCTTTATCCATTAGAAATGGAATATAATCGCATCTTTGATGTTTTTACAAACTTAACTCCCTGGGGCCTGGACAACCAGTGACTTCCAGGAAAGTGGCAACCGAGGAAGGTCGGTGACGCTGGAGAGACAGCTGACCTCCAGGAAAGACTGGTGGGGCAACAGGAGCCAGCAACCCCTGTTGCAGCACTCGCAAGAGGGCACCAAGCAAGCTATACAGATCGTACAAATGAGCAATACCCCCAGAGTCTCCTGAGAGGTGCAAGTGAACGCGAGCCTATCACAGGGGTTCTCAACGTTGGTTGGGGACCCCCGAAAATGCTTTGGCCATGTCGCGTGACCCCTGCCCCACACCCCTCCCCACCACCAATACAAATTGACCACTACAATAACCTTAATAATAGAGAAAATACATCATTAACTAGAAGAAGTGCCCCTCGGAGCACAGGTCTCCAACAGGATTGATATTTGGATAAAATAATATATAATATTATACAATAATATATATATATATTATTTTTTTATATATATATTTTGGGTTCCCCCCAAAATAATTTTGGGACCCCTGAGGGGTCACGACCACCAGGTTGAGAACCCCTGGCCTATGGAGTCCAAGAGGCAGACAAAGCCTGGCACAGTGAGGGCTCTAGTCATCACTTTGTCTGTGTGACTTCTTGCTCACAGTGGTAAGAACACCAAGGTGATGATCGTCAATAAATCTCCCATGGGGAATGGCTGCGCTAGTGAGAGAGAGACAGACAGACAGACAGAAAAAGAAAAGAGGTGAGTGTTTGTTTTTGTACAGCAGCTGAGTCTCAGAGCTCGCTAGCGCATTGCAGCACTTAAAGACGAATGTATGAAAGGGGTGGGGGGGGGGGGGGGGGTCGAAGGAGGAAGGGCATGGGGGTGTATGGAGGAAGGTGAGAGGGCTCATCGAGGCACGAGGCATCGAGGCACCATGAGACATCAATCGTCCGACCTGAACAGCACAAGCAGCTTTCCTTTGGAGGACAAAGCAGTCCGGGTCACACTGATGTATGGAACCACTGTTGAATCGTATTTGTTCAGCTTTTTACACATTAGCTTTTTACACACTGCTGCTGCTGCTCCACCTCCATCCTGACTCTGAGAGGAACTGCTTGGAAAGGCCTGCCTCATTAATCCAGATCGAGTATGGGTGGATAGTAGCAGGCTGTTCCAAACTAAAGCACTTATAGTTTAGTAATTCGTTTACCTCTGTGCCTGATAAATAAAAGTTAAGGGACAAAGACGCCGCTTGCCCTCTCATCTGAATCACAGTTCTACAGTTTCACAGTCTACGTGTGTCCCTTTTATGCCCATATATGGAGATCTCTGTCTCTGTCAGTCCTTGTCACCTTAATGCCCATATATGGAGATCCCTGATGTACCGGTAATCAATATGCCCATATATTACAATGTCCATATATGGGCATATTGGTTGGATCGGTGGTTCTGGATGTGGACATCCAAACTACTCGACAGAGGGCAGTGGGCACCACACCTGGCTCTGCACCACACTCCCTCCAGTCCTTGCCACTGCGAGCGGTGAGTTTGAAGTCGGTCTGTCGGACTCTGCCCCATATATTCCCATGACCATGCGGGCATGGTGGTCGGATCTGTGGCTCTGGATGACCGGATCTCAGTATCTGTCAGTCCTTGTCCCTTTTATGCCCATACATACATGTATATGGTGTCATCAGTATATGCCCATACAGTATATGGGCAATTGGGCACGCTCTCTTTTGTGCCCATATATGGTTAGACAACACATTCTATTTGGGCGTGGCTGCATTGGGAACCCCTTGGCTGGGTCATAGTGACATAAGCATGATGTCAGAGGCCGGCCGGTCTTCCCTTAAGCCAATTTTAATACAGGATAAAAGCTTTGGTTTTGCATTATTGCTTCATTTAAGCTCACTAGCAAAGCAGCAGAAACAGCAGAGTACAGTTGAGGGGCAGGCCCACTCGTTCCCCCACAACAGCTGTGAAGATGAAACATCTGAAACAGTCATGTCCAGCCCTTCCATCAGGACCATCTACTTTGCCCGTTTACCAGCCCAACCATGAACAATACTCTTTGTATCCTGCCTACGTCACTCTTGAGGGGGGAATGAAGGCGGGCCATACAGCGCCCGCGCAGTATTACACGCAACCCTGCGAGATGACGCTGTCAGCTGCCGCCACAGGAGACAATGCCTTTTTTGAACTGCATTACCCCGACTCAGGTGTTCCAAACCTTCTTCAGATGTCGGCCACCGGGCAAAGCCTTGGCTCGAGCCTTTCTCAGGTGGCAACCGTGGTCAACAACAGCCTTCATCAGATGGCCACTGTGCAAAGCACTGGTTCAAGTCTTCCTCAGATGGTCCCCGTGCACAGCCCTGGCTCAAGTGTTCCTCAGATGGCCACCACGCACAGGAGACACCAGGAGCCTGCCATGAGGACGCTCTATCTGCAGAAGAACAAGGAGCAAGCCAAACGCCACAGAGAGAAGAAAAAGGAGTATCTGAAGTCGATTGAGAAGCGTGTCGACACACTGGAGGCCGAGAACAAGAGACTGCTTCACAGGGCGCAGTACTTGGAGGCTATCTGCCGTGAATTCGATTATTCTGTAGACCATATCTATAGACCACATCTATAGACCATATTTATTGTCCGGTGGTTATTTTCCAATACATGTCCACGTGCTGTCATGATTACAGTTAGAAGACATAGTTCAAGGGGAATTCAATTCACATCCTCAGGGTCTCAAACATCCATATATGGGCATAAAGGGGACACAAGACGACAGACAGATATCGGTACATCTAAATACATGGGATCTAAATTCGGATATATGGGCATGCCCTTATATGGACACTGATCCCATAGAGTGACCATATAAGGCTATAGTGGTTGGTCTCGGACAGTAACAAACTGCAGGTTGAAAAGGCCCTCAGCTCTGAGCTCGGTAGAATCTGCACCTGGCTCGCTGATAACAAACCATCTTTACACCTGGGAAAAACTTCTCTTTGGATCAAATAGTAATCTCAGCAAGGAGATCACTGTTTCTTCCCAGTTTACCTCCTTTTATGATGATTTCCTGTTTTTGGTTATATAGAAGTGTATATTTGTACGTCTTGGCGTTATGGTGTCGTCCACTCAGCTAACAGTTTTTGTATTGAGTTGTGCTTGAAATGTTCTGTACTTCTACAAACTGTTAATAAATACTTCCATCAATCAATCAATGCACCTCATGGTACCATAGCATAGCACCACAAAGGCCTTAAAAACAAGGCTTCAGCCATCCAAAACAAAATCAGGTTACACCTACAGTACAACTCATTTAACTCCTGCAAATTTTGCTCGGGTAGGATGGTTCAGGGTAGAGGACAGAGTACAGCAACTTGCAATGGGCCTGATCTACAAGATGCGAGAGAATGCACTACTACACCGTCACCACAAAGACACAGATGTAGCCTACCTGTCAAACTACTTCAAAAGCCCAGAGGGAGCGCCACAAATCACGTTTAACCCAGATTAGGCTAAAATATTCAAGCAAATGTTCTACTGCTATGCCACCAAAATGTGGAATGCCCAGTCATACAACAGTTTGACTATCTAGCATAACTTCAGTATGGACTAGTAGAAAGGTGTGCTAGTATAGACCGATGCGTCTCAGGGGCGGACAGCCAGACACGTATATCTCCTGTGAAGTGGAAAAGTCCATAGACATGTGACGTCACAAAAGCCAGACAAGAAGGTGCTGGAGCAGTTTGGGTGATTGGAGCCTTTTTTATTTTAATAGCAGGGTACCGAGCACAGGAGAAAAAGACAACATTTCAATGTCAGATTACTGTGCTCTGCACCCTGCTATTAAAATAAAAAGGCTCCAATCATCCAAATTGCTCCAGCGCCTTCTTTATTCACTCCGTGAAGTAGACTTCAAAGACAGAATGGGATTACCCAAAATAGAAATAACACAACATAACAAAAATGGGCTGCATGTATTGGACCCTTTTGTTACACAATACATAATGTGCGTCCGTTTGAAAACTATGTCTCAGCCAATGATTTATGTATAGATATTTCAACATTCATTCACAATTTATTCACAAGCTGGCTGATACCATCGTAAACTTTGTCCTTGGCTTCTGTTCAAAACCTTTTCTGTTTTGATTCCAAAAGTACACTCCCCGCGGACTAAATGCAAACAGAACAGAACAAACTCCAGCTGCTTTTCTTCTACTGTGAACCACAACCAACATGGAGAAATCAACCTGGATATTACCCCTGTTATTCCTTCAGCAGCTGTGCGTTTATGGTGAAGGTGTGGGACTGGCTCCCATTGAACTAGCTCCTATTCCTTGTAATGACAAAGCTGTGGAGAAACTCTCTCGTCTGGCTGTCACGTACATCAATGAGGATCGGACAGACGGCTACAAGTTTGCCCTCAACCGTATTGCTAATGTTCATCTGCATGCACAGGTTAGTACCGTATGCAATGTTACAAAGTGCTGATGATCTTCCAAGTTGGATTCAGTGACTTGTTCGTATTCAAGAAAAGATTCATTTGTTTTCTTTCCTCATATACCAGTAAACCAAAGGGATACCTTTATAGAAATGTAGCTACTGTTCAATAGAAAGTGTCTATACAACTAACAACAAACAAACACACTTAAAGACATTTATTAATACGATTGAAGAAATGTGTCTCTGCATCCTCTTTCAAATGTCACTTGGGATGTCTGCCACTGGCCATGTCACCTCAGTTCAGTGTCTCTCACGACTGGGACAAACACTATTTAAACATAATGCCTGCTGCCTGGACAGTACTGTCAGGCGGAATAGAAAGCTGGCGTTTTAACTTTTTAATAGTCAAATTAGCAAGGTATTTTTCCTGCCATCACTATACAGTACCTTTCGCTCTCTATTGGAATCATTATACTGATTGTGTGTGTGTGTGTGTGTGTGTGTGTGTGTGTGTGTGTGTGTGTGTGTGTGTGTGTGTGTGCGCGCGCACGTCAGGGTCCTGCTGGGAACGTGTATTACTTGGACCTAGACGTGTTGGAGACAAAGTGTCATGTCGCCAACCCTAAACCATGGAAACGCTGTGACATCAGAGCTTTCATGGAAACGGTAGGATATACAATTAGATTGTTGTTGTTTAACACCATACTGCCTGTTTAAACAACTCAGTGTCCTGACCTAAAAGACCACATTTCCTGTGTGTTTCAAAAACAGACATGCTTCATACAGTATATTGTTTTATGTCTCCTCTTCACTTCACTAATGGTCCTATTGCTTGCAGCAAATCTCTGGAAATTGTAACACAACCATTCTCCATACAGCAGAGGGCTACTCTTACCTGTACAGCTATGACTGCACTCTGGTCCCAGGTACAGTAACATCAGCATGAACACACATTCAAATAGTTGTATACAAAGCCCCATACCATTATGTCAAAACAATATAGCATCATCACTATTATGGAAATATAGCTGATATAGATAGCTTATATGTTGAAATGTGTGCTCAAGTGTTGGAAAATGTCTCAAGGAAGAAAGAAAGAAAGAAAGAAAGAGGTTTCTAGAGTGTACAATTGTCGACAAAGGTGATGCTTTTTTCCTACAAATCCTGCCAGACTCGGCCCCTAGCTGGGTCATCTCAATTTTACCACTTTATTAAACTTCAGTATGGCCCTCTGGAAGAGGAAGTAAATGCTGCCCACCCATGCCATATATTATGATAATATTATTAAATGTATTGCCTGTCATTTTAAACAACCTGGATATTGGATGAAAGAGGACTGGAGAACTAATAATCAGATTACATGAATAGAGTTGGGATAATCAAAAATGACGGTACATGATAATATTTTGCAGCAGGTGATCATATTATATTTGTTGTGAATAACTCCATAACTCCGGTGCCCACCTGCAGACCCCCCAGAGACGTTACAGCAGACATGTCCGACCTGTCCTCTCCTGTTGTCTGTGGACAGCCCTGACGCTGTGAATGCTGCGGCAGTTACACTGCTTTCCTATAAGAGACAGTCTACACTAGGGGCAGAACTGGGGGTGAAGACAATCACTAGAGCTGCATCACAGGTACAATTAAACCTCATTTATACCGTCTTGCACCTGTAGAGGGAAGATGCTGGAAGACCCAGGGGTCTTCCAGCATCTACCAGATTTAATGACCCAGACCAGTCCCATTGATCAAACTTAGAAATAGTATTTAATTAATACGCATGAGACCTACAGTATATAGCAAGCAGGTTTGAGCAGCAATAGGGACAGAGTATCTACTCAATATTGTAGGAGCCACACGCACATCTTAAATTCTGGCCCTTTTAAACTTTGTTTAGGAGTCTGTTCCAAACAATAACGTCATAAGACGGATTTCAAATATTCTCCTGGTACTGTTTATCCAAAATGTTCTTTCCTTCGTCTATCTCCCTCAAAACATCTGGTGAGGTATGGTCACAGGCCAAGGCCCCAGTTGGAAACCATGTACTGCACTCATGTACTGAATTATACTGATTATATAAGTATATATTATATTTCATGTACTTTTATTGTTTACCACCAAAGCAGCTGATTTACAAACCAATATACTGTGACATAGTATATTATTACTAGTAGTAATCAGGTAGGTATTATTGGTGAACACCTACCTGAAGTTAACGTTGGTTATTTCTGAATTTGGGATTCAAAATCGGAAACTACATTAACAGAAAAGCACATTGTCGTGTGTGTGTGTGTGTGTGTGTGTGCATGTGTGCATGTGTGTGTGTGTGTGTGTGTGTGTGTGTGTGTGTGTGTGTGTGTGTGTGTGTGTGTGTGTGTGTGTTTCAGGTTATACCAGTGAAGGCCAGCTTTGTAGAGTACACAGTCCAGGAGTGCCCAGAAGGACTGACGAATTCAGGCACATGTCAACGTATCTCACTCGAATCTGACACAGAGGTACTGTAGGCCTACAGCATACAGTAGAGCGGTGGCTCTCAACCTGTGGTCCAGGGCCCACTGATGGGCCATCACGATATTACAAGTGGACCCTCAAATAGAGGGCAAAACACTACGATTTTAATCATAATACAACGTTTATACAGTATAGAGCGTCGCAGTCCCGCCCCCGACGAGCGGCTCGGAATATAATTTCCCATTCATTTTTGTCATTTCAGAAAGTATTTATTTAAAGAACTGTAAACCCAACTTGGATGGTGACAACTCATGACAATAAATAAATAAAATTGGGCTGAACAAATAATTAGAAAGAAGAAAAAAAGGGCAGGGTACAACACTTTTTGTTGTTTTTCTTCTTTCTAATTATTTGTTCGGCTCAAAAAATGTGGTTTATTGTCATGAGTTGTCAGTTTGTCACCATCCGAGTTGGCTTTGTACGAGGCTTACAGCTCTTTAAATAAATACTTTCTGAAACGTCTATTGGAAAAATGCATGGGAAATGCATGGTTAAGTAATCAATTAATCAATCAACAATTGCCACTGCTGTCCCCTGCTGCAAGTGTGCTGAATAAAAAGCATTTTGTACCTGCTATCTCTTTACATAGGTGGTTTCCTTTTCAACCCTCTCTTTTCAGACTGCGGGTTTCTGTGCAGGCTCCATGCGTGGGGACATCCATCCTGATGTTCAGGTGTCCTGTGAGATGTACAAAGTACAGGTACAAGCAATGGTTGTCAGTCTTTGTTCCACAACAATCTGCTTCGTATACATTTTTTCTTGTTTCTTATTAATAGTAGTAATTAGAGTAGCCATGTAAAGCCTCAACCACATTACATTATGTACAATGCTGAATCTGATGATAACTCTGAAAAAAAAAACAAGAATTGATGACATCAATTCATTACCAGCTGCCTTAAGGCTGAGAGGTCGGCTAGAGGCAAAAAGTGCGTGGTTGCCTAGAGACAAGGCAGCCAATCAGGACGTGTGTTATGGTGTTGACGAGTGTAAGTACTGCCAATGAGAAACATAGGTCTCAACTACAGCAAGTGGCCGTGAAAGCACAGCAGAGAGAACATTGACCAGCTGTGGTTACACAGCAGCTGCCATTTTTAAGTAATAAGTAAATCACCCTCAAAAAGTTATTATGTTTTCTTATCTAATCCTCCATACTGTTGGAGTGTGATGTCGTTGTTATATAATTGGCTGATTTGGCTCGCTTTGCTTTTGCTTCTCTCCCCTTCTTCGTTAGAACGTTGACATCCTCAGACCAATGCAGCCTCAGGGCCATGACCTTCAACCTGACCTCATGATCCCGACCCAACCATCTCTGATTCATGACCAGGGAAATTATCCCCAGCCTGTTCCATCCGATCCCACACTGCCCCCTGCTGTTCTTCCAGAGGTCCCAGCACCCTTTGTCCCAGTGCCTTTTGACCCTGTGCCCTTTGAACCGCCAGTTCATTCCAAGCCCTCTAACCCTTTAAGCTCCTCGTCTAGCGAGTCAGATGAAAGCGCAGACTTAAGTACCGAACGACAACCACAACCGCCACCATCTCTGCCTTTTGTTTCATCCTCTGAGGAGATAGGGGGCCCCGTGGCACTGCGTCCCCCCCTTAACTTCCGCTACAAGAAGACGTATCGCAAGAAAAGGCAGGCCTTGCTGGAAGCAGCGCCACCTCATTCCCCCATCTTCATGTCCGTTTTCCCCATTGGTTCATCCCCTTTCCGTTCCTGTCCTGGTCCTTCCAGGTATACTACAGTCTAATTGGTGTTGCACGCTGGCAAAGTTGGTTAAAGACAAGAAAGGTAAAGGGGGGCAGTTAAAGCTCTTTTCTTAGATTTTTCCTCTAAGGCAGATACTTTGTGCAACTGAATAACTAACCATTTGCCTTCATGTAAAATTGTTGATATATACTAAAGCAATAGGCAATTATAATTATATTACTAGCTATCACTGTGGTTCTCATTCTGATATTGCAAAATATATATTTGAAAAGGAATGTTTCAGTACTTGTGCAGAGCTTTACATAATTTGGCACATATTTGAAGCACATTTGATACCAATTATGTTTTGATCAAAACGGGGTTATACCACTTGTTAAAAAGAAAACACTATTAGTGAAACATCTACATGTTTTCTTAACTATTCAATAAAAGTGTTTATTGGTGAACAAATTAATTTAACTCTTGATGTACTGTGAAGATACGTGATGATGTGCCTCATTGTTGTATGAGCTGCCGGCTGCCCCTTTCAAATGTTTTCACACAGGCAACTCACCAGTGGTGTAGCCTAGGTATTTTTGAGTGGTGCAACCACTCCTACAACCAGCAATGGCTGTGTTCACCTATGTGTTCACCCGTGTATGTATTAATGAACACGAGTATGACTGAGTACCAGTAGGGGCGCTGTTTGCCAGAAACAGAGAGAGAGAGATAGTATTAGTGCTGCACTGGGGTAAATTATTGTTATACAAACCATACATTAACAACCGCCCTATATACATTTCGGACATTTGAAAATAGCTGATCTACACTTGATCTGATCAAGTGGCAGAAATGTACAAATACCTCTGCTCTACAAATAGAAGATCTACAAAAATGTGAGTACTTTTTCCACCACTGCAACTTGCAAAGCTATGATGGACATTGTGGAAAGGCTGGCTGACGGCACAAGGCTCCACAAAGTATATTTTGGGGTATTTTATTTACCTCCAAACGTTCATTAGACAGTGCAAGCTGGCAACAAATACAAAAATAAACACTGGCCAAAATGACGTTCCAAAAATAGGAAACAGAACACTTATAGCTACACTTAAGAAGACTGCTGACAGGCTATGCCTTCCATGAGGCCCTGGCAGCTCTCCCCATATGTTCTTCCTGGCTAGTCAAACTGAACATCTCCTCAGTTCTCACTTGCAGCATACCTGCTCTTAAACAGGTGGGACAAACCAAGCCAAATCACAGTAATTGGTATCAATAACTCAAACAACAGGCGAACCAAGGCCCCTGGGCTTTTTACTGCTTTTCAAACTTAATTTCAATAAATACAATAAATGTTTCAGGTGCCAAACATACAATAAACATGCAAAATAACAAACACCTCTACAGTGCTTGGCCCCTTCCAATTAACAGGATTACATTACCAGCACTGCAGAGGAGAGACAGGTGACCAAATAAATATTTAAAAGTATTTCAATCCTTGCGTGTTAGTTTAAAATGTTATGTCAGATGTATGTGCATAGGGCATCTGCAGAATGTGCTCTAGAGGATTTCTGGAGGGTTCCGGTACCAAAATGTCATTCTACAAATCCTACTGGACTTTATCTGTGAGAAATGACAGATAGGCCTATATTGGCACACAGGCAAGTTGGTGTTGTAGGGCAGGCCTATGGAGTTCATCATGGTATGGGGAGGTATTCCCTTTAAAGATCAGACCACTAGACACAAGTGAAGACCAGAATTCATCTAGGGAAGCGGATGTCCACATCTGCTGCAGCCACGCTGGTGACTGATGAGGCCTGCTTTTGACCGGCAAACTGCCACAACGGCTGCAGGGAAACGAGTGCTCTTATGGTTGTGCTGCATTCCAGTTTGGAAAGACAATCTAAGCGCAGGCCAGCACTCAATCTGTCTCAGGTACCCAATTTATATTTAGACAAAAACAGAAAGATAAGATGAGAAATTATCATTGTTGCACAATAATAATATAGGAAAAGAGTTTTGACCAGATGAAGAGCCTTGGCTCGAAACGTTGTCAATACATTTATCTTTTGGAGCATATGAGTGTGTGGGTTCCCTTCTCTTTTCCTATGTCACTTTTTGAAACCAGCACCTCCACTAAGTGATGTGCGTATTCTGTACAATAATAATAGCCTATTAAGAAATAAGAATACATTATGACAAAGAAATATAATTTGGAATACCACAATGTAAAAGTTGATTTAGAAAAAAATGCAAAAAGCTCTGTGAATGGGGCCATTGATAAACGGGTAAGGGGCCTCATGAATGCAACTGTGAGCGTAATATACAACCAGGCCTGTAGAGGGCAGACTTGACCCGCTTGATTCAGTTGATTGGGACACTCCTCTCCCCAGTATAAGTGCAGACTCGGAGATCAGAAACTATTTAAAAGTTAATATTAATATATGTAGTTGATGATGCACGAACTAAATATATGATTTGTTGGCTTATTGTTGCTATGATTCATTCGCTAAAGGAATTAGGACGGCAACTCTTAGAGGAGGATTAAATATAGAATATAAATCAAAGCCGCCCCAAAATCTAATCGATAAGAAGAACGGATCACAGTGTTGTAGAATTTATAGAACTACTAGGCTAGCTGGTGGCTGGATTTGATTTCAAGGCGTGGCTTCGATTCTGGCTTGTTTTCTAGCTCTGCTTCTCTGGGATACCCGTTTCTTTATTAAGGTGGGCAACTGGCTGCTAAACATCTGCATGGAAGCCAAACGTATTAACTAGGTAGCTGAGTTATTATCATCCTGGTCCGTAGCTTGTCCTTGAAGGCATACATTCATATGGACGGGCGCGCGCACTTCGTGAGGTAAGATTGTGTTTTGTTTGTAAACGTTACTATTAAGTTTCTGTATTTGTTGTAATGCTGTCTCAGGTTTCTGTCAACTCGAACCATGACTGCGATGCGGTGCCGCAGCCAAAAACATTGAAAAGTTCACTTTAAGTGGAATAACTTAGAGAACAGAAGTGTGTACAAACTTAATTGTACACCAATAAACTGTCTTCACACCAGTTTTTCCAGTGAAAGAACGTGTGGCATCATGTTCTGGCTCCAACGTCCCCGTTGACTGACTGTGTGGAAAATCGCGAGGAATTATGTAAAAGTTCATACCAAACATGTCATCAGTCACTGATGTCAGCGGCATGAACTGATCCTACAGGATATTAACCATGATCCCATAGCATAGATTAGAATATAGGTCCTTGCTTGTTTGAGCACCTCGTGTAAAAAAAAGTTTTTCATTTACCTTGGTCAAACTCAATGGAGCTTTTGTGGGTTTAGGGCACGACTCCAACTTCCTTTTAACCACTTGAACCCGAGCATCCCTTGGCTTTTGGGGCGAACATTCTGCAATAATTTAAGCAGGTCTGTAGACTGGGAAACGTAGGCTACCCCCGCCGCCGGTGTATCCGGGACCGCGCTACCCCGGACCTGACCTCAGGGGACACGGACCCCCCGGTCAAATAAGGTGGTTATTTGGTTAACAAATTGCAAACTATCCACTCAACGTTTCCACTCCACTCCAGTCTGACCATATAGTGCTTTAAAATAGTCAAGATGAGCCTATAAGCTATAGGAGAGAATTATTTATATTTCACATAATTTGTCAGTCACACAGGAGCAGCACAGCTAGGCCACCAAACTTTACATAATCTTTGTTACCTCTCATGTGAACTTTCTGTACTCACCTCAACCCCAGGAAAATAGGGTTGAGATAATATCCATAATACTATTTGTTAGAACAGGATATTGTTTTGTCAATTCATTCATCCTGTGAGTTTCAAACTTTCTATTATACAGTAGCCTATATAAGTTCCCCATTTCTGAGTGAGTTTATTCGATATGAAACAAGATGACCAAATGCAAAACAGAAACATTTCCTGTTAAGGGACCAGCTATATAGTATTTATTGATGGACTTAGTAGGTAGTTTGTAGTATAAGGAAGAGTCTACTGACTTTAGTTCAGATGTAAATTGGCCACTGGGACAACATTTAGTTTGAATTTAATTGAAATATTACATGCAGTTACATCAGTGGCCCTGAGTTGTGTTGGTTGGGTAATGCCTAGCCATGGTTCACATGACGCTCATACTTCACGAGCATGACAGTCATGTTTCAGGGTAATCATGACAGTCATGTTTCAGGGCTATAGGTAATGCCATGAGTTGTCATTTACCGGCATTAGGTGAACACATCCTTTCTCGTATTTCATCTCCAATTTCTAGAGTGAGGCGGGATAGAGAGGGATTGAGGTGTCAGGTGTGTTGTTGAGGTCTACTCTAGTCTAGATCCTCCCACTCTGCCATTGGAGGTGGTGTTCGACTTTCACTCGGAAGGCTTAGTTTCAATGAATTTGAGATCAGTCTATTTCGAACGCAGCAGAGTCACTTTGGTCACTCATTTTGTCGTGTGCATTGTCGTTGACAGGGATGCCTCATGTGTGTCCTCTGGCTGTGTTTATTCAGGGTGTCACTAGGACTGCTGAACTGCCCAATATACTGCCATGTATAGTGGCACTTTTCTGGACAGGGAGGTGAGGGAGCACAAACTTCATGCGCGCCACAGGTAGGCAGTGGCACTTGACTATGCATCTCTCTGGTGTTGTACAAATCCTAAAAAAAACTAGCTGATCAGGTGTGAGATTTGACAGGACTAGGCTATGCTTTCATTGTACACACAATGACTATTAAATGGTAAATGGTGTATTTATATAGCGCCTTTATCCAAGTTGCTTTACAGAGATTGTGCATTACTTTCACACACCGATGCCGGAGGAAACCATGCAAGGCACCAACCTGGTCCTGCACATCAGGAGCAATTTAGGGGTCCAGCGTCTTGCTTCGACACTTATTAATTAATAATTAAAAATAATATTAACTAATTCTGGGGGAGCCCGGGTTTGAATTGGGAACCTTGCGGTTCCCATCCGGTCACTCTACCCTTGAGTCACTGCCGACCCCAACTATTAACATTAAGCCTTGTTTTAGCGGGTTGACAATGTCATTATTGCTGTTGCTGGTCATTGTTTTATTATAAAAAGTAATCAACATTATAGTTATCCATTTATGGATTGGTTTGTATGGATAGGTAACGGCAGTCGGCAGTGTTCACTATTAAAGGGGCATTCCACAAATTTTCAACATTCTACTATATCATTAATATACCTTAGAGCTGAGTGTGAAACACCTCTTGATGATGTCATCATTGATTGTCATCACCTTTATTGATTGAACAGGACTCAAACTCAAAGGCCAGTCATGATAGGCTGGGCTGGACCATGTCAATATTGTCAGAATGTCAGAATTTAATATAAAGAGTAGATATGAGACTCTTTATGTGATCGTTTGGTTATAAGTTTAGTTTACATAGATTAGCCTTTCAGCAGAACTTGTGAATGGCCAATAATATTTGTGTTGACACCCTACTACTTACAGGAAGCCATATTGAATATATTGTTGTTTGTCACAGTAAAACCCCAGTCTTGTACTGTATTTGTTTTCCAGTTCACTGCAAATTAAATCACTCTTAAATTAAGTTAAATTAGCTCCACAGAAATGCCTACTGGATGCATGTATAGTCAAGTCAGTAGCACATTGGTATGAATTCTAGTCCCTATAAATTCTATTTTGATGCAGTCAACTGTACTGTACATTATAGATAGTGACATGGATGGATGGTCTGAATAGTCGCTACTAGCAGCTTTGGTGGCTAGACTGCCTACCATTACTTCTTAATGGCTTTACAATAAAGGTCACAAAAGCCCCAATTTGCCTCAGCTGTACTACAGAGGGCCCTTAAAAAAAACTGTAATAACGCGCAACTAAAAAGACTCGTGTCCAAACATTCTCATACATTTAAAATTATTTACTTCTTTTCAGTGCACCAAATATTACAATTCTTGCCAATAAATATGCAATACATAATAAATAAGTTAAACGGTGAGCAAAAATACAAATCAAATGCAAAATGCGGTCAGCAAAATAGCTCTCCCAGCTCACCCTACCTCCAAATCCAAACAGCCATCAGGTGAGCAGGTGGTGAGACAGGTGAGTGCCATTATTTATAGCCGCTGGAGGTGACCCACAGCCTCTACCCCTCACATATCAATAATTCAATCCAGTGCACAAATACAAATAAACACCCTTTTTGGCTCCTACACTAGCCAATGTAGCCATGCTATATTAGCTGTGTGCTGTGTGAACTAGCTGGCATCATGTCATCATGTGCGTTGATATCACCTGGCTCATCTGAGATTCAATTCAAACTGCTTTTTTAATCCCACTGTCACAATGAGTTTCAGGCAGCTTGTTGTAACGAGAAACGGAGTAAATAACATACAAAACAGGTAAGTACTCCAAAGAGCTAATGTCATGTAACATGATAAAATAACTTGAGAATTAGTTTTACTAGTCCTTACCCATTATATTATTGCCCCCCCCATAAATATCTTTAATTGCCGTTCATTTTAACTTGTATATTATATATTTTTTAATGAATAAAAACAGCACTATAACATGAAACTATTCGTACAAATGCATGGTAGGGAAATATGTTCATGGCAAGGACCACAGCATTTACACTTATTAGCCCCCAGACCCCCATTTGAAAAGTTTGAAGGCCCCCCAGACATGCACCACAGAAACTATGGACAGTCACACAGATACTCCCAAGTGTATTTTGTGAGTCGCACAGATGAAGTTATAGGTGCATTTGTGTCCAAAATGTGCACAATTCTGAGCTCTGGCTTGAGAAAACTCATGGCTTTTGCAACCTGTGATGTTGTGAGCTTGTAGATTAGCTGTTTTCGCCGGAGTGCGCACTTTATCTCCCCAAAAGCATGTTTTCATAAGTGTAAGTGGATGGGTAATTGTAATGCACTAATAAATTAATTATTAATCAATCATTTGTAGAAATTGAAAAAAGAAAAGTGGGAGTGATTGGTGCAGGCAGTGAGGAGCTACGGCAGTGTTTCTGACACACATTCAGACAGACAGACAGACAGTCATTCATTCGGTTGTATGATAAGGAACTGATTAGAGTGTGTTTTTAGCTCTCCTGGAGGGGACCTTGCGTTTGTCATCCTAGTTAATTGGGACAAGTGGATTTCTCTACGTAGGCCACTTGGCCTTGCCATGGATGTAAGGGTGGCACCCTACATACAGTACGTCCATGGCAAGGGAGTTATATAATGCAGTGAGTGACTTTGTTTCTCTGTCCTCCATCTGGTACTCTGGTAGTCGAGCCCGCGGCACACTGCCAGACTGGATTACCAGCCAAGGTGCCTGGACTGATGATTAGAGTGCACCTCAGTGACCTCACTTAACACGGGTGTGATTTTTATTATTTTGAATGATACCTTATACCGTATATGATTACACAGGAGTATAATGATTACAAACCCAGGACAAAGTAAATGCGCCCTCCCACCCTGGCAGGCAGGCGATGAGTGACTGTATGATGATTTCACAGGCTGTTAATAACATGGTCAAATAAAATGGTAAATGGTGCATTTACTCTATTTCTTTATCCAAAGCGCATTACAACATGCATTTACATTCACACATTCACCCGCTGATGGTGGGGGAAACCATACAAGGCACCAACCTGCTCATCGGGAACAGTTAGGGGTTCCTAACACTTTGACACTAACACAGGGGGAGTTGGGATCGAACCGGGAACCTTTTCCCAAGCGGCTGCTTTACCTCCTGTCTGAGCCACTGCTGTCCCGGCTGTTGTTTCAAAGAGCATTAGGACTCCCCACAGCCACTATAATCACTATTCATCCTCAAGGCTAATTGGAAGTGACACACCATCAGGTGGCTCAGAGACACATGCTACTGACTTTGGGAGGAGGTGTCAAGAATGATAGCTCTCTCCACACTAAATCCATCTGACCACCCCGTTTCTCTCTGGCCATCTCTACGATGGAATAAACCACAGTTAAGCTACAATTAACAAGACTATGCCTCCTCACTGACAGTCGAGGTGAGTTGGAAGTACACAGCAGATTAAGTAGATTAAGTCCTTTGTTTTGCTGCATGCAGGTTGGCATGGCACCTTAAGAGACGGCAGCAGAAAGGGAAAACTATTTTAATGGGCTAGTGTGTCACTGTGGTAGTGTGCCTTTATGTTGCGTATGCTCATCAAGGAGAGAAGCTGAGGTCTGCATTTTTCTTATCTTCACCGAGTGTGATTCAGAAGCTTAAGATGTCTATCATATCACGTTGTCTAGAACGTATCAGATCAAGAGGCATAGAACGTATCAGATCAAGAGGCTCAGACAAGAGGTATGTGGGTCAGAAATTTGATCTATTTGTAGTGAGATATTAATTAACTTTAAGTTGTATGGTATTTTGGTAGGACTTATTGTCTCCTCCAGGCCGAAGGTAGGGGGAGAGAGTGTGTTTTGCAATCCGTCCGAGTCTGTGTGTGTCCATCCGTCTGTACAGCTAATCTCCAGCACCGTTAAGAAAACGGCCAATGACAAGCATGTCATAGGATTTGATAAAGCGTCTTAAAAAAATAAAAAAATCCCGAGCCTTTGTAGTGCCAAGGGACCATGACTGTACACCAGTATGATGTGTGTGTGTGTGTGTGTGTGTGTGTGTGTGTGTGTGTGTGTGTGTGTGTGTGTGTGTGTGTGTGTGTGTGTGTGTGTGTGTGTGTGTGTGTGTGTGTGTGTGTGTGTGTGTGTGTGTGATAAGACGTATGCAATTGCATTGCTTATGTAATCCTTTTGGCCTCTGTAGCACTTGCACATTTTTCTAGGGGATCAATGTGAGCGTCACATTGTAGCCTGTTGTTGGAATTGTTTTAAATTCTGACTGAGTTGTAGAATAACTGGTTTTGATTTTTTTTTTATGGGCAGAAGGAGGGGAAAAAAGAAATGGTCTTAAATTCCACAGGAAGGGCGTGTAAGATATAAGATGCTGGTCCTCACCACAAACACGTCTGAGTCTACTACTTTGTGTTCATGGTGAAACCTTAGGCATACATTTTCATTCCAAGGTATTTTTGGAATCTTTGGAGTTCCCTTACACAGGAAATGGAACATCCTTTTAGCCTCTCCTTGTTTGTTGTTGCAAACTGTCTAAAAACTGTCTACTTGCATGAATCCATGAATGCTGCCAATGAGGTAAAGGAGCTAACGGTGGGGATTTTACAGCAGACTCTGCTCTGACACCCCTCCTGCATGTCTTAAAAGCTGCCAGGCTGGCTCAGTATTCATTGCAGAATAAGTACAGTATTTTTCTGTCCGATGACAATTATTACTTATTCCTTGGACAGATTTCAAACAAAATGTATTGTATATCTTTTGATGTTTCTGTGACCTTAATTTAAACTATTAATGTCGCCTTCACTTGTTATACTGTGATTAAAACAAATCCTGCTGCGTACTGTCGGAAAGTGTGCTTTGTTTGGCAGGTGTGAAGTCTCATTTGAATTCTGGTGCGCATCAAACAATCTCATTCTAGTTTGCCAAACAAACAGGGGTTTCATTTGAATCATTTCGCTTCCAAGTGCACCTGACTTTGATTCACTGTGCAGGTGGGAATGCAGTCCGCTTCAAATAAAATAAATGAAGCAAACAATGCGGCAGATGAATGAGGAGTAAACACAGCAGAAGGCATATTTTACAAAGCGCGTTACCGTGGATAGACGTGGTCAAATGAGGACACAACTCAATGAGAGTACTGTACATTGTAAATGTCTGATTCATTTTGCGCTCACGTCTCCACTCTCCGCTGTGCCTCCGCCATGTGCCCAAAAGAACAGTGCGCGCACACACTCACACACTCACAGTAACGTCCAGTCCCCGACGACCCACTGCATCCACGTTATCCTCATTTTCCGTCCTAACTATTACTCCAAGTATATTTTTAACACCATATATTTCACTGTGTAGTTTATTAATTAAATGTTCAATTAATAAAGTTCCCTGCTGCGGTTTACTTGACACAGTGTGAACGCAAACGCAGAAAAAAAAAATGCAAGAATGATGCAACTTCACCTCCCAGTCGCACAGAGTCTACCGAAGTACAGGTCTGAATGTGACCTTGACTCCCGGGTCGAGCGGACTATATTGCTTGTGACTCCCCTACTACTCTCTGCTTGGTTCCCGTTTCTCCAATACTGTCTACAATACTATCAAAGTCAGAAAAAGTACAGTGTGTGTGATCTGAGCTGTACTTACATTTCCAAACTCTCACAATATGTATCACATTTGAAATGTTACCTGTCTTCCCGGTTCAGTGATCAAATTATTACTGAAGATTTATTTTCTCTTTTTGGTTTTTCTTCAGCATCTTCAGTATTACATTTTGTGTTGCTTCCATCGTCAACTGTTTTGTTGTTGGATAAATTACTTGTACATGCTTTCAGCTACACTGAGTACTCTTTCCCTTCTGATCATCATCTCTGCAGGATGGAAGCATCGTGTCTAGAACTAGCTCTAGAAGGCGAGAGGCTGTGTAAGGGTGGTGACTACCGTGCTGCCGTCTCTTTCTTTGAGTCTGCTATCCAAGTTGGAACAGAAGACCTTCAAATCCTCAGTGCCATTTACAGCCAGCTCGGCAATGCCTACTTCCACCTACAGGAGTATGGTAAAGCACTGGAGTACCACCGACATGACCTCACACTTACCAGGTAAACAGTTCCACTACCTTATTTTCACTGGGTAACCTTTCACTTGCTGTAAACAGTCCCACAATACAAGCTTCCTGTCATTAAATGCTTATTTCAGAAAAGGTTCACAACCTTGGTGCAGTTAGCTAAACACTGCCATTGTCATGAGTGACCTTATACAATAAATAGTATCCGCTGACATGATTTACTTTCATTACAAGATAAATAGTGTGATGTTCTTCACACACACTGTGCATTTTGAGAAATTGTGTTTGTAACTGAGAGTAATCATTGTAATCTGAAACCAGTGCAATGTCATTTTTTCATATCAATCATAGTTTGTCTTTCCCCCAGGACGATAGGGGATGATGTTGGAGAAGCCAAAGCCAGTGGTAATCTTGGCAACACATTTAAGCTTCTTGGCAGGTTTGATGAAGCAGTAGTTTGTTGCCAAAGACACATGGAAATTACCAGATCCATGTATGATAGGGTGAGTATAATAGAAATTATAGAAAATAATCCATGTTAGTTAATGTCATTAGTAATGCAATTGGTTTAGGATTAGGATTATAGGAAGCTATTTTTTTGATGTTCAAATTCAGATAACAGCCATTTGATCAAGCCATGTTCCATATCCTGCAGAGAAGAAGAACATCAGTTCTGTGGTTTCTAGGTTTGTAATCGAGTGCTTTGAGTGAATGTGATGGCATTCAGTCATTTTAACATTCACGCTGAAAGCAATGTGGTAAAAGGTGGAAAAACTAAAAGAAGCACATTAATCTTGCTCTTTTTAAAAGATGGACATGTGGTTAGAAGCCCAATTTGCTTTGATTATGCTTTTACAATTAAATTGATCCTGTGATGTTGTTTTAAATCATACCACAACATGGCATCCAGCCACGGAATAGTTTTGGTACACAGACACACCATGCCTGTGGAACAGCTGCGTACCAGCATCTTGAATAGCTTGCCAGCCCACTTGCAAATGGAGGGTCTGGCGTCAGTGTATTTTAAGTGTATAATTACAATGTTGGTTACTCTTATTCAGTGAAAATCTCATGTGCATGCTGTAGGTTGGACAGGCTCGAGCGCTGTATAATTTCGGGAATGTGTACCACGCCAAGGGAAAGAGCATCTGCTGGATTGGAGCTGAGCCTGGCGAGTTCCCAGAAGAAGCCAGGATCGCTCTGAAGAAAGCCACAGAGTACTATGAGTGAGTTGGTGACGGTGTTTACGCCAGTTCTAAACATCTGATTTTGATTTGATTTAGGGCTCCAACTATCAATTATTTTCTTAGTGGTTTGTTTTTTAATACATAAAAAAAGATGATATATCAACGAATCAATGCAAAAGCAATCCCATTTTGGACTGAGGCCGATTCTAAAAACGCCTTCTAAATCCTGCATACTGTACAGAACCCCAAAAGGGTTTCCGCCCCGGAAGGGTTAAAACACCAAAAGGGGTACACACCCAGAATGGGTTAATTATACACGACTAAATCGATTAGTCTGACCAAACCACTTAAGACCCATTTTATTTTTCACCAATATATTGGCCATTATTTTATCATTATTATTTTATTATTTTCAAAAGTTTTCAAAAAGAACAGATCGATTTGTGACTTGTGACTTGTTGCAAGCTTGTAGATTGCTTGTTAATCAGTGAGCTAGGATTGCATTAATATGTAGCATACTCAATTCACTGACTTGGAGAGAGCAGAATGGCAGGTGGGCTGGGTGTGATCCACTCAATGTCCTTAAAATTAAACATTTTGAATATATAAAGTGCAGGGTGCGATTCAGTCACTCTGTCTGATTTCAAATGGGGGAAATTATTACCCCCAATGCTGGATGGAGCTGTTGGCATTTTTGAATGTTGTTTATTATATAGTTTATAATGCAAATGTTCTGAATATGAACTTATCAAAACTATTGTAAAACACACGTATAATGTCATAGTAGTTATTATGTGATAATGTAATAATAGTTGTCTTTGTGTTGGTGCTTCTGAAGAGCAAACCTGACCCTGGTGACGGAGCTGTGTGATAATGCAGCTCAGGGTCGCACATATGGGAACCTGGGTAACACCTTCTACCTGCTTGGGGATTTTGAAAACGCAGTGGCTGCCCACGAAAAGGTTGGTACTACATGTATGTGTCGTCTGTTGCACATCTGCAATGTCAGCTATCGTAATTGGAAAGGAGAGGAAAATGATTACATACTAGCATATTTAAAAATATATGTGTTCAAACATTTTGTTTTTAGATTATTGTGCCAGTTGAACCACTTTCAACCTGGTGTCCCTATTTTGGACGTCATATTTCAAAGAAATATATTCAAAGCTTTGCGTTCTTTAGCCATTTCTTCACAATAGGCTTCAAAGCTTTGCGTTTTTTTGCCATTTCTTCACACTAGGCTGAAGGTATGCCTAAGTGAGCGGTGCTCTTTGGCCCGGAAAAGTCTTGGAACCCCTGACCTAACCAACACCCATTAAATTGTTGTGTAACCTAGTTCTTTTTGCTTAAAGTTACATTACAATAAACCTTTTCCCTTTTTTTAATTTTGCTCTTTTTATCATCATCACTAACATTATCCAGATGCATTTAGTATTCTAAATATACTTTTTCTTACCTCAAAATGTTTCTAGTTTATATTGACCATAGTGGTAGATTGTAATGTGCACCCTACTGTTTTCCCTGGTTGGCAGCGCCTGCAGATCGCTAAAGAGTTTGGGGATAAATCTGCTGAGAGGAGGGCCCACTGTAACCTTGGAAATGCCTACATCTTTTTGGGCCAGTTTGACAAGGCTGCTCGTCATTACAAGTGAGTTTACAGGACTTCTCCTCTCCCCTTGTGGTAAAGATTGCCAGGTTATTTTCAATGAATAATCAAAGTATTCTGATTGTGGTTCTCAGTTGCAGCATTTAAAAATGTCTGTCCTTTATTACTATCTGTACTATATACACAGACGATACCTCTGTAGTCACTAGTCAGCAGGGAGAGGAAGAAAGACAAAATATCTGATCATGCACTGTCCCCACCCAAAACATTCCTCTGACCTACCTCTACTCTCCCCCTCCCCCTAATTTTGCCCCCTAGGAGGACTCTGCAGCTAGCCAGGCTATTGAAGGACAGGGCAGTGGAAGCCCAGGCCTGTTACAGCTTGGGCAACACCTACACACTACTCCGGGACTATGAGAGGGCCATCGATTACCACCTCAAACACTTGGTCATTGCCCAGGACCTCAAAGACAGGTACATGCCACAGGCCCCTAGTGTTGAACACATTGCACGGTTATCATACCGGTTCCCTATTTTCATTTGAATTCTTTCACTATTCAGTTACTGCACAGTGTATGTATGTAACCCTTTCTGCCTTCATTGTTTGCTTTACCCATACCCAAATTGGGAGTTACTTGGCTCATTTCCCCTTTCTGTCTATCTGCAGGGTTGGAGAGGGCAGAGCATGCTGGAGTCTCGGAAATGCTCACACTGCCCTGGGGAATCACGAGCAGGCCATGCACTTTGCTGAGAAACATCTGGAAATTGCCAGAGAGGTGATTGTTGACTGTTTATTCATTGCATTCTTTGTAGGAGAGCACAATCAGCTGTGCCACAACCCCACCTGGTGGGCATCTGGAGAACAACAGGGAACCGAAAATAAGTGCAAACAGACAAAATAACTACATGCTTTTGTAGTGGGGAAAGGTTGAGAGCTAGTCCATGACACACAGAAACTTTCACAATAACGCATTCTTAATCTTGATACAGAAATTATTAGTTTGATTGGTAGTGTTCAGTTGAGTATTTGTGAAAATGTGGCAATAACTTAAAATGTCTGGCAAAGTTTTCATTCTCAAGACTGAGCCTGATTTATAGTTATATGTGCCAAAAACAGCATAGCTTGTTCATTTGCTATTTACTGTACTGAAAACAAATCACCTGTAAGCAGTGGCACTGACACCAGCAGTGTGTCTAATTTCCTGTATTGACGTTTCAGTTGCTCTTACTCGAGGCTTCATCAACATTTCATCATGTCATTGCTCTAGATTGGAGACAAAAGTGGCGAGATGACAGCCACGATGAATCTGTCGGACCTACGACTGGTTGTAAGCCTCAAGTCCAACACCAACAGTCACTTCAACAGTCACTGCAACACCAACACTAACAGCTCTGCTCTGTCGAACCACCGGGGTTACTACCCCCTCTCAGGTAACTGTACAGTGTCATTTCTCAGTGTCGGCTCCCGGGACCAACACCGGTTCAAATGGACACTTAAGGGTCTGTAACTCCAAGAGTGTACAGTGGGTTATCTCCGGGACCCCGATCCTCGCAGTAAAATCCAGTGTTAATTTAACTCTTGAGTGGGCCACAGCTGGTCCGCAGACCTGATGTTGAGAACCAGTGGGTAGGAACACATGTTGAAAAGTAGCAGCAGTATAGTAAAAAGTAGCATTGAATAGTTAAAATGACACCAAATAGGCCCAGACCGCTGGCCTAGCCCTAGAGGTTTGGGCGACTGACAGCGCGTTGTGGGTTCGAGTCCTGATCCCGACAGCCTTTGCTGCGTGTCACTCACTAGTCACTCCCCGTCTATCTCTCCCGATTTCCTGTCTACCTACTTTACTATCAATAATGGCATAAAAGCTACAAAATAAAGCATTCTACACAACAAACTTGCCTTCCTGCACTTGGAACTGTTTTTATAATTTTTTAATATTGAGTGTTGGCAAATACAATGATAATCTTATTTTTACAGTTTTTACTGTTTGCAAATACTTAGTTACTAACACCCTAAACCCATGATTTTGGTTTGTTACATAAATGTATTTAGCAGTACATAATATCATATTTTAGCTCATGGTTTATTAATCAAATCTACAGTAGTAGTTCTAGTTTTTGTCCTATGTTTCATAAAATTTCATAAAAATAAATATATATCCGTTTTGGGCAGGTGCATAGAACAAAAATAGCATATGTTGAAGAATAATGCAGTCCTATACTGCTGTAGCAGTGATGTTCCCCTGACGGAGGTCTGGGTGTGGTGTCTTTGTTTCAGGTGTCGAAAGCCAGTCAGAGGAAGGAGACGGTACAGAAAACGTGGGACCAAGCCCTGACATAAATCCTGCTGTATGTATTCATCCATTCCATATTTCTGCTGTATGTATTCATCCATTCCATATTTAGTATTTTTACAACGACACGATGCACAGTTCTACGCAAGGGATAATGCTTACAATGCAATATTATAAGCAAACATGTTGAGAAATTAATGATGCACAAAATACAATCAAGAACGTCACGAAGACATGACTAAATTATAAACTCTATTATCCCCACTTATTATTACATGTCAGGGATTAAAAGACAAGCTTTTATTTAGCTTTTTGTGAAAAATTGAAAAATAGTCCCTTTGCCTGTTTCATATTTCTGTTATTGCCATATGAGGCTGATTTAGGGTAAAACATTTGCAAACTTTGTTCGACTCTACTGGAAGAATAATATACCGGTATGTACAACTTACTACATTAGAGTAGTGAGTTACAGTAGCTCTTGTTTGAATCAAAATCGTATTAACATGCCGTGTTCTTTGTTTTTAACATGATCAAGTTTCGTGTATAACCAATGAACAGGAACAAGATGAAGATGATTTCAACAAATCTCCCAAACATAACTCTATCAAGGCTTCAACCAAACGCTTCCTCTTCCACCGCCTGAAAAGCAAGAAGCAAAAGAACAGCAAATCTCCTTCCAAAGACGAGCAGGAAGACAGCAACACGCCTCCATCTCCTGAGCTGGCCAGATCAGCTTCACCTAAGGTACTGTGTTTCTTTACCACTTTCAACCTGGAGTCCTATGTTGGGCAAGTCAGACTCATTATAGTCATAGCCAGATTAGCAGATCTACAAGCTCATTACCTGTATATCCAGTGGTATCAATTCAGTAAAAGCTAAGGTATGAGATTTTTTTCCCCCTCAATTTCTTTTTAGCTTATTTGACTTTTTGTTGCCTATTTGACATTTCCAAAATACACAGCAGGCAATTGAACGTGGATCCCAGATTGTACCAGATTGTACCAGATTGTACCAGATTGTACCAGCGCAGCAGCCAAACCTCCCGCAATCACGCCAAACCAACATGCACAACACAAGCCACAACCTTGACACAAAATAGTTTGAGAGCCACTGATTTAGAAGGCATTTGTAGAATCGGCCTCAGGTCTTAATGGGTTACACGGTGCAAGCAGACACATGTAGGTCTGAGTAACCTGGACAGGAGTAGTCCAGGTTGTAAATTGTAACCAGTCTACTCTCCCCTTTCTTTATCATGTACGTAGGGGAATATTGAGGCCTTAATTTAATTGGTTAATTTGAGAGGTGAATTAAATGAAGTTAACAGGCATTATTTAACTAACATAATGCTAGTGGTCCAGAGCTAAAAAAAAAAAAGATTGAAAACCACTGATCCATTCCTTTCCCATGGTTGCCCCTATTATGTTCTCTTAACCTTCCATATTTAACTCACTTGAACGGATTCATTGCAACTTATATATGACGAGCAAGCAGACACATGTGATTAGTGGTTATATCGGCACGGCACATACGGGTGACTCAACCAAACCAGTCAATCCGGTACTTTTCCTTGAAATTCTAACTCCTTTTCTTGACATCCGACTTCCCAGTAAATTACAACATTGACGTGTCATCATCATACATCACCAGGTCATTTAGTAGTGCACTACTACTACTACTTTCTCAGAAACATCAACAGTAAATAAATAAATAAAAAACGGAGTAAAAACGAAATAAGCAAGAGCACTCTTAATGTTAAAATCTTGCTTCGTTGTTGTGCCCTGGTGGACGGTGCAACTGGTAAGAATAAGAATCAGACACCTTTCTCACTGACACTCTTTATTTTATTTTAATTAAAGCAGAAATACCTATAATAGAATTATTTAAAAATATATTTACGGTACATGGCTGTTGTCGGCTCACACAGACGTATGATAGCTGACAGGTTTGTCTTATATTATATGTGGTAGCTTGTGTGGTGTTTAGCTTTTTTGCTGCTACTAAAACTGTTTTTTACCTATTTGCAGACGAGACCGCCAGACACGCTGGGTGAGGATGACTTCTTTGACCTCCTGTCACGTTTCCAGAGCAACAGAATGGAAGACCAAAGGTGCTCCCTATTGAACGGCCAGAGCCACCTCCCTGCCACCCCCTCCCCCTCCTCGACCACCCCACCTGTAGCTGTGAGAAAGTGTGAGTTTAGCCTCCTCTGAATCTGCCTGACCTCGTCTTCTGCCTTCCCCTCATTTTGGAGTAAATGTAAACCTTCTGACTTTAGACCCTTTAGACGGCTCGGCACAAGTTTGTAGCCGGCATCAAAGTTTCAAGCGTCCACATTGCGGTTATGTTAATTATGCATGTCGTCCAGACGAGAGCGGTATACTCCGGATACCAGAGAAAGCTGTAGTAGTATAGGCTATATTAGAATAGACATGTATGTTGATGTAGCCTATATTGTAAAATATGCATTTAGGGCCTGGATCAACGACGGGTCTCCTCCAGGGCTGTTGAAGCGTAAAAAAGAAAAGCTAAACCGAATCCAGGTCTGGTGAGTCGCGGGCGTGTGCACGCGTATAACGAGCACGCTCGCAACAAATTCACGGGACCGCGCTCACGTAAATACACTTGCGTTGTCGTCTTCGAGCAAAAACGCAGGTCTCATTGAAAATTAACTATGGGCGCGTTTTATCGCTCCCCGTTTGCAAGGCCCTTTGCACACAACATGACATGAAAGACAATGGAGATGACTTGACAGTGGAGATGGCGTCTTGACATGCAGCAGAGATCGACGGTATAGTTGAAGGTGAATCAATGGCTTTGTTGAGTCAGAGAAGCTATTATACATGTAAGGCTTCCATAGTGAAAATCTGCAGACATATCTCATGTTATCATTATTACGTTTATTATCTGTTCTCTGAAAATAGCTCATCTACAAGCTCACAGGCTGCAGATCGGCTATTTTCGGAGAAGAGATTTATAGACATAATATGAAATAGCTGTGATACTTATGTAAGTGGTTATGGTGAAATAAACCATTAGCACTTCATGAACAAACGCACAAACAATATTAAAGGCTTCCCTTTACACTACAGGTCAAACAACACCATTCATTCACATACAATATTCACATTAATCAATAACCATTAAGTAATTAATACCAGTGAGCTGGCGGTTATGAAAGGCTCGTCGTAAACCTGCATCATTTTAAGTAAAAAAGAACGTTTCATGTTGCTGTAAAAAGCCGGCTGATTATGGACACAGCCATCAGTTGTTTTGGAGGTGGAAAGCCTGGTGACGTGAGGTTAGTTTGGAGGTGGAAAGCCTGGTGACGTGAGGTTAGTTTGGAGGGGGCGAGGTGGAAAGCCTGGTGACGTGAGGTTAGTTTGGAGGGGGCGAGGTGGAAAGCCTGGTGACGTGAGGTTAGTTTGGAGGGGGCGAGGGGACTAAAGCCTGGTGACGTGAGGTTAGTTTGGAGGGGGCGAGGGGACTAAAGCCTGGTGACGTGAGGTTAGTTTGGAGGGGGAAAGCCTGGTGACGTGAGGTTAGTTTGGAGGGGGAAAGCCTGGTGACGTGAGGTTAGTTTGGAGGGGGCGAGGGGACTAAAGCCTGGTGACGTGAGGTTAGTTTGGAGGGGGAAAGCCTGGTGACGTGAGGTTAGTTTGGAGGGGGAAAGCCTGGTGACGTGAGGTTAGTTTGGAGGGGGAAAGCCTGGTGACGTGAGGTTAGTTTGGAGGGGGAAAGCCTGGTGACGTGAGGTTAGTTTGGAGGGGGAAAGCCTGGTGACGTGAGGTTAGTTTGGAGGGGGAAAGCCTGGTGACGTGAGGTTCGTTTGGAGGGGGAAAGCCTGGTGACGTGAGGTTCGTTTGGAGGGGGAAAGCCTGGTGACGTGAGGTTCGTTTGGAGGGGGAAAGCCTGGTGACGTGAGGTTAGTTTGGAGGGGGCGTCACTGTTTCAGCAAATAGGCGGCATTCGCTGTACACACGGAGACGACAAAGTAGCGTCTCCGAAGTTTGTCACTCTGGGGGTGACACAAGTCCCCCAAAACGCCGTCTCCGTGTGGAAGAAAGGGCAGATCGGCTAAGTACTTGTGCGGGTAACACAAAATACGTCCTTGTCTGGACAGCACTTTAGAGGAATCTCACAACATGTTGAGCTTGTAGAAACTTGCCATTTTTGAAAAATGTGGAATATGGCTGCAAGAGCATTGCATGTAGAACATGAGCATTCTTTGAGGTCAAGTAGCACTAAGTGCAAGTTGTCAAATCCCACTCAAATATGATTTTACAGTTACTCCTGTATGATATGAATGCATCATCTGCAGTTGTGCAGCAATATACTTTTAATACTAACTATATCTTACTGTATTACAAAATAAACAAATAAAGTAAAATAATAATTCTGATGAGAGCACTCTGATTCCACAGCAGAGCATCAGCGTGGATTTACAAACGCACCATGTGAATAATTTTCTAAAATGTTTAGTTACAAAATATAGTTGAAGTGGTTAAGTGTAACTCTCGAGTTTTCAGGCATTTAACAACTTAAACGATAATTGATATCTGTCGTGTGAAGGTATTTTGGGCGGCGAGACGGCGTCCCAGGAACCCGGTCATTTCCTGGAACAGGTGGCCAGCTCCCAGGCCCGTCGGCGGGACGACCAGAGGGCCAGCCTCAGTCATTTTCCTGGTTTGCGACTCAGCATCTCCGAACCGCCTCACACACCGCCCACCTCCAGCACAAATCCAGCCAATCCACAAGGTAATTAAAGGCCGGGGGTTTTGAACGCTGTGCCATTAATGTTATCTCCTTTTTTTTTTTACATCCATATTTTGGCCTTCCAGGCCCTTCCTCCAACACAGATCCTCCATCCCTCTGCCAGCGTCTCGAGGCCGACTCTGAGCACCCAGATGGGGATGATGTCTTCTTTGATATGCTTCTCAAGTGCCAGGTAATGTCCTACATCAAGACTGAGTGTCTCTTAGTAAAGGCCCCGTTTAGACTGGTAGCCAAATCCAGCCTAAATGTAATCAGATTTATGCCATTTCCAGATTGGAATATGATTTGTTTTATGAAGTGTGGACAGAAAAGTCACATGGAATCCGATTTGTACAAATCCGACTTGAGCCTCATTCAGAGGTGGTTTCAAAATGTCATTTCTAAAGATGCGTCTCAGTCTGAACGCTCTAACCACCCTTTATTAAACTGTCCAAAACTTGCTGAAAACTTGCAGAGCAAACCGAGCGCCATTACAGTGATAATTGATTTACTGTAGATTTACGAGAGCGCAAGGGGTAATCATAATGAAAATAAAACTATTGCAGCATAAGTATTAAATAAATGGCTAAATGATACGTTGTAGAGGTTGTTGGATACAAAACTAATTTTTTTGTAGTACCAGTATTTTCTTTTTCCTGAGGAGAAAACGATCACTCTTATCGGGGAAAAATGTATTGTTCTATCTTTAACATAGAATATGTACAGACATCTAAGTCCCCAGCATGTTCATTGAGGCTGCTTCTTATCGCTCATACTTCTTTCCCTCTTTCAGAGCTCCAGACTAGATGACCAGCGATGTGCTGCTCCACCTCCTCCCACTAGGGGTCCCACAGTCCCAGATGAGGACTTTTTCAACCTGATCCTGCGCTCACAGGCCAGTAGGATAGAAGAGCAGAGGGTGCCACTGCAGCCTGGCTCCACTCAGTCCAAACCAGACTGACCTGGCACGTCTCTTTGACATCCATCCAGTGTTCCTGCTCTTCCAAAAGCTCTACCATCGTTTATTTCCTGACATACATTACATGTCACTCAGCTTACATCTACTACCGATGCCTTTCAGGGATGCTATGAAGGATACGGTCCGGAGCCTTTGGTGTAATGGACATTTAGACTATATAATCAAAAGAAATCTCACTTAATTTATGTAGTAGCCTTTGTTTTGTTTTCTCAGCACCACTAAGGCCTCTACTCTTAACTATGCAAGTTAAATTATGCCACTCCGATCAACCACCATACCTAGAGGATGTAGTTTGTGTTTCTTTGGGTTTCATTCTGTATCCTGAGATCAGAAGTGATGGCAAAGATTTATAATCACAACCAGGGTGAAGATTAAACCACAGCCTTTCAGGAAGTACCCAAGTGCATCCTTCAAATCAAAAGGAAGGACATGTTCATCGCTTCTCTAGGAAATTCAATTTGAGACCCAGCTTCCACTCCTTGGATTTGTTTTGCGGTTGATTTCTTTTGAAGAAAATACCATATACAATTATGTAGACACAAATGTGCAATGAATTGTTCAAAGGGGCTTTGCCTTTTTGACCAGCTCAAACCCTTGAGGATTTTTGAATTAAAAATGTGAGGGAGAAAATGTCTTTTTATATTCACTACTTCTGAAAGAAATAAAACTCAATTTATGTGGAAAAACTGCAGATGTTTAACATTGTGCATTTTATTCAACCTTGATTTATGGAATACAGTAGGATTTCTCCTGTTCGAAAGGCAACACTGCAGTCTTAGTGGCTGGGTAGCAAGCCATCTTGCCGACTGTAGCAAAGTGTCATGTGATTCTTTGCCAGCCTAACTACTCCCAGCTAGATTATAGATGTACTGTGACCAGATTTGACTGCCATTAGATTATGCATGGAATCATGGCTTCAAATTGACATTGGTTGTTCAGTTTGACCCACCAGTTTGAGATATGACGTATAGAGTAATGTCTTAGAGAAAACGGGCTTGAAAGGTTCACTTCTGTGGAATAACATTACACCTAGCTACATGTTTAAGCATTTATTTCAGACATGCTCTAGTATGTGAAGAGTCTGCCTGTGTTAACTCATTTTGGATTAAAAAATAAATCTAGTTTCTCCTCTGGTGAAAAGCTGGAGGCTGCACGATGGCAGGCCCTTAGTCAAATCTGGTCACATATTTAACCAATAAAGCCTAGTTGTACAGAATGGCATCCTCATGTAGACCCAAACCAATGGCCCAGATTTAGAATATAAAAATCCAAGAGTAGTGCAATACAAGTACAATAAATTAGTGACATGTGCCATTTATTGCACTCTTTTAATTACAGTTTGATTGGAGCTTAAAATCTGAAACAATTCAAAGAATACTTAATATGCTTCAATAGGCTTTCGGTATTCACATTCAAACAGGTGTTATGATGCTTAGTCAATAGTCAGTGAACACAGGCCTTTCTTTAAAGTGCGTGCAGATGAGTATACAGTATAGATTAGAACATGTAAAACAGATATTCTTCAGGAGGAGAGCCAAGGTTCAGGCACATGAAATGAAATAAGCCTTGTACTCAAATCTTCACCGAGCCTATCTGGAGCAGCAGAAGTTGAAAGGAAAAGTTCAAGCAGATGAGATGCTTGTTAAAAGCCTGGACTATCCATGAATTACAAACGGAACTTGCTGGAGTTGAACGGGATGATTTGAAATGCCACTGAAGCCAAAGCAACGTGGATTGGAGAGTCACAAGGGAGACGGCTGATAAAAGACAAATGTATGAACTCGCGATCTTCAGAACTACATCACAACCTTGGACATGCTGAATGAATGGAAGCTTAAGAGAAGACAAAACCATGCAGTGTATATCTTTCTGCACAACACATGTATCTAGAGGTGGTGTTTGAGGAGCATCATGGAGACTATACTGATGCTTGTGAGGAATATATGTATCAGAAAAGTCACTGTCACGCCCGCCTTGTCCACAAACTGCTGTCCCAGTACATTGAAAAATTGATGTCATGCCTCAGATTCAGAGGTCAGCCTCTCTTTATGTTCCTTGCATCTGAAAGGAAAGGAAGAAAAAAAAGTTTAACACTTTCACAAATTGAAAAAAAGAAAAAAGCTAGACTACATTTCCAACCCCTTGAAAGCAATCTTTGGACCAAGTAACACGTGACCTTTATCCATACCTAGGCATGCAGCAGTTAAAGAAGCAGCCACTCTTAGTTTTGTCCTTTAGTCTGTATACCCCCGATTTTGGTTGATCTTTACACTCCGACAAGAACCATTGTACCTCAGATGTTGGTTCTCCACTCTCCTGTTGTTGCTAAAGATATGAATAAAAAAAACTTGTCATACAAACTTGGAACGTGAGGAAATGAGGCTTAAATGGTCGTCTAGAATTCATTATGTTTTACCTTGATGGTGTCATAGGTGTTGGTTATGAGAGTGATGAACAGGCTCAGGATCATGTAGATGAAGAGAGACACAAAGGTATAGAGGTACACCCTGCTGAAAATCCAGATCAGCCTGCTTTTATGTTGCATGTTCTTAAAGGTGGGGAACATGTCGTCACCATTGATCAGTGAGAACAGACACTCTGACACGGTGTTCAAGGTCCGGAACTAGGACAAACAAAAGAGAAATAATGTCAGCAGGGTCATCAATCATCGCTTCATTTTCAGAGTACTGCATCAGCTCTGTTGGACTTCTATTCTATTGTGGTCCTGTCAGAGTAACTCAGCCTGAAGCCCAAAAGCCTAATATACCCTGACCGGGGAGAGGGGGGGGGGGGGGAGATCTCTCTTCTTGGCCTAGTAGATTGAGTTTGAATCTTGGGAAAGACTCATTTCAGAGCAGAAGAAGTTGGAACACAAAACCCACCCAGGGAAAACTAAATCCACCAGGTGAAACCAGAACCTACAGATGGAGCTGGGAATAAATGCATAAACCGGGTTGGATGTGGCATGTGTGACAATGGAATAGGAATGCTTAACTACTTGAACCCTAGCGTCCCCAGTCTAGAATCTAGGCATTTAATAATAGGCAAACATAAGCCCAAAATAGCATAGATATAATGTGAACACTACTTGCCTTCTCATGATATGGGCCAAGGACAATCCATCCACAGAAACAGTAGCTCAGGTAGATTATCCCAGCACAGCAGATAAAACGTATTACATTTGGGAAAGCAGCCCTTAGTGTCAGGATGAGAGTCTGGGAGATATTCACAGAACAGAAACAACACACTATAGATAACTAGATCCCCATACAGTACAGAGCTGTAGTGTCTAGTATACTGCATGTAAAAAGTAATAATATCGGTAGGCCTATATGAGAATGAACAATCATGAAAAGCTAAAACTAACTCCTGAGAACAAAACACATGCATTGTTTATATCAAAGTAGCTTTATTATAAAAGGTATGCTGAACAGTGAACACACCCACCACAAGTCTTGTCTTTATGTATTCTGCTTAGTGTGTGAACGTCCTTAGTCTAATCATTATGGCAATGGCATCATACGGTTATTGATTTGATTGCTGCTATTACTTTGGGTTTGACACTCAAAAATAAATCATATCAAAGGAGCAAACGTATCAAAAATGTCTCAAACATTAAAAAAAGACCCAGTCTTACATTGTACTTTTTAAAGTAGCCCATATAGCGGATGACGCCGATCCAGACGAACATGGTGCCTGTGCCAAGAAAGATGCTGCACACGTCATAGCTCGTTAGTGCCTGAAAGAAATGACTGGCTGTTACTACATCCATTTTTAAATAGCTCTAATAATAATAATAATATAACATTGAATCACCTTGGTCTGAATCTCAATTTTGAGAACTGAGCCAATGATGGTCAGTGAGTCACTGAAGATGATCATTAAATACCAGCCATTTAGAAACTCCAATCTGTCTGACCAGGAGACATCTTTACCATTGTGGTTCCTGTAGTACATTGTGTACTCCTATGAAGAATAGAGAGGGGAAAAAATACAATGCAACAAGTAGTTTTCTATAAGGTAGAGAACATTGTGAGGGGTGGTAAAAATCACAACATGGAGTGACTACCATCTTATGTTCATGCGTGTTTAGTTGACTTACAAACTGCAGCTGTAGCCCATTGAGCACAGATCGAGTGCAGAGGGTTAGCGATATGATGCACATTATGATGATGAAGCAGTCAAACAGGACTGTTATGTATATGCTTCTAGCATCTGAGAACACAGACATGTTGATTACTTTTGTCCTTTATAATATGTACAGTATGACTGCAACCTTACATAAACACGGAAATGCTGCCAGACCGCAGATGCCTTCTTACACTAGTGTATACTTACATACCCCGGTTACTTTCCAGTCTCTACATTCATTGATCGCCACATCATTGTCCAGGTCAACCTTTATTCTGCCACTGTGGGCTTGGTTGTCGAAAAAGATCTGTTACCCAAAGTGGTATTCAAAGGGAAGCAGATCATTTTACAAAGGATTACATTCAAACAGGCAAACCCCATTGCTCAACATTCGCATGCCAAACCTTGTAGCTCCACACACTTACACATGAAAGATCCCTCAAATAGTTGTCCTCCAGTTAGCTTAAATGGATTATGCAATGAAACGTACATACCACATTGTATACTCATGTATAAATAGTAAATACCTCACAAAACTATTGTTACTTAGTTGTAAAGCAGCAAGAGAATAATCTGCGTCACATGGAAACAAATGAACTCGAGCCACAAAGAAGGGTCAAGTGACATACCGTCACATTGAAGTCATAGCAATCTGGCAGCTCTCTGTGTCTCACTGTCTGCAAGTTTATAGCCTTGAGGAGAAATGTGATTGTCACAGACAGCAATCTGAAAGTCAAATCAGGCAGGCCAAGTTAGGACAGACAGGGATTGTCACTCGATTTAATACACCAATAACTGATAACGATGTTCCAGTTTCTCTCACACACATACACACAAATAATATAAAATGAAGTGTTTACCAACCTTTTAAAAGGTAGTTTGAAAGGTACCGGTAGTGCATCTCTGGCAGACTGATGGGACATTGGATAAATCTGCAGGCAGTCTAGGAGGCCGGATGTTTATTATTACATTCGAATGGGAATAATTTTCACTTTTCCCATTATTTAATTTTAGGCATACATAAGTATTTCATCAATTATAAATAGAGGTGCTCCGATCAGGTTTTTTTGGGTACCCCCACCTTCCCCGGCACCTGCCGCAGCACTGTGGCAGTTTACGGTGCCGTGGCTCCTGACGTGCGTTGACGGTAAGACACATGCGTGGCTGGTTAAAACTCACCTGCGGCTCCCGACATGCGTTGCCGGTTAGAAATCACCTGTGGCTTCCCTGTGAGGTTAGGGTAGACTAATGTGCCGGAAGGTTTTCTCTCTCTGTCTCGCTCTCTCTCTCGGGACCGATCCCGATCACCGATTATTTTATACCGATACCGATCTTGGTTTCTCCAGATTGGGTTAATTGTTAATTGAATCATTTGCAGTGAAAATGGGCCGATCACCGATTGGCGGCCGATGGATCGGAGCACCTCTACTAATAAATATCCATATCCTACCAGTTTCCACCGTGGCATCTACTTCAAAGGTCTCATTTCCAGGATAGATGGTACCATTGCTGTAGTATGCTTGACACAGAGACATGGGGGTGTACATTCCACCGTTCATCTCATACTCATGATTTCCTACAGAGATGTTGCGAAGCCGTCCATACTACAAATTTCAATGATAGAAACCCCTCAGATGGCATGTACAGTACTGTCATCAAACTTGCGTAAACACACGATGGCCACTGTACACCATAAAATATGCAGTGTTATGATCAATTTGTTTAAAAAACATGTACACTTTCAAACTTAACCCGAGATAAAGACCTGAGCATAATTCACTTCAACCGTAATTTAAGCGTAGGCCTATAGTGAGTAGTGACCACTGACCAGGTCAAAGTCCTAGAACTTTATAGGTAAAAGTAATAAGATTCCATCAATAATTGACGACAATAGAAAACAAAAGGTTCGTATTGTCACGCGACCAAAACATAAAGATTCAGGAATAAGGAACTACTTGCAGACTTTGACTTCCAAGGGGTGTAAAAATATTATAAAAAGTAACAAGCATGACATCATTTTGTAGTTCCAATAACAAGAAACCAAACAATATTGCCTCCAAGTACCTGTTCAATAATGAAGTAGATATGGTCATAGACATCTGTCTGTTTGTAGAGAGCATATGTGTCGATGTAGGCCATACCTACATCGACATAATCTTTCAGGAAGAGGTTTTTGAATGTCATCAGATTTTCTTCCTTGAAGGTGACAACCATCTGGTTGCTCAGTCCAAAAGACACCAACTGGCATGAGAACAATTGAGTCAGTAACACGTACAACTTCAACTTATGCTTCTAAATAGGGATGGGCAATGAATCGGTCATCAAATCGGTATCTGCCGTTATCGGCCTTAAAATGCAATATCCGTAATATATCGGTTTTAGCAGATATATTTTATAATAATTAGGTTAAAAAAAGGGGGGGGGAGTGACAACACTTATCTCAAACATTATGAGTTTTAGAATAGATGATTCATTCACATCTTTGTACCTAACTCCCAGACGGGCTAAATTGAGATGACTCCTACTTACTTAAGATCCTACTTGTAGCAAGCAAAAAGGCTATTACAAGAAATTGGTTACAAAAGAACTGTCCTACTGCCGACCTATTTTTCAACATTGTGAAACAACTTCATCACCTAGAACAGATGACCTATTCTTTAAGACTGCAAAAAGAGCTGGGGGAAAGAAGATGGGAGAAATGGACAGAGTACTTAGCTGGGGGGGTGGATGTGGAGTGAATATGGGTGGTGTCTTTCCGGTTGTCATTTAATGTAAGGAACCCAAAAATCTGTAATATGTATTGCTGCTGTACATCCCATGACCTCTTGTTTTGCTTTGTTTTTTGTCTTTTGTTTTCTTTTACTGTTGATGTTTCTGTCCTATTGTATGTCTTGTTTGTCTTTGGTGTCTGTCTTGCATATTCAAAAATTTCAAAATAAAGAGTTTAAAAAAGAAAAGAAAAAAAAGGGGGACCACTGTTCTAAACAGCAGTCACAGACCCATTTGGTAACCCCCTGAGGGTCCCTGGACCACTGTTCTAAACAGCAGTCACAGACCCATTTGGTAACCCCCTGAGGGTCCCTGGACCACTGTTCTAAACAGCAGTCACAGACCCATTTGCTCAAACCACATTAGAATGCACTACCTGAATTGTGATTATGGCGATTTTGATGACCTGCAGGATGAGTTTCCACGGTTTACGGCCACGAGCCTGGTACTTCTCGCAGGGGTTCATGAAGTAGTATTTGATCTTCCTCCTGAGGTTCTCTACGTTCTCACGGTCCAGGTTCTCCCAGGAGGGGAGGCCATTTGTCCCACACACTGATGAATACAGGTCACTGGACTGAGTGGACTCCTCCATGTCTGAAATGACATGACGCATGGAACACATGCGAACACAATTTGAGGAAATAGGCAAATGTGGGAGACATGATGTCATGAGGGACTACGTAGCTTAAACATCTAGGCTATAATGTTACGCGTTTACATTTAGTTTAGTAAAAGATGCTATCAAAATATCTGTGGTGGGATCAAAAACAAGTAAATACCCCCCAAAATGTGGGTTCTGCTTGTAGGGCTATATAGGCTACATACATAACTGTACAGAAACTGAGCTTTTTGTTGACTTAGATTGCCATTAAAATGCCAGAGGGCAGCCAGCTGTATCAGGTATGGCTGTTGCTTAAATTGAAGTGTTCAGTTCTTTAATGTAAATTTCTGAAAATACACAAACATGAATCCAACATATTAGCCAAGATAATGTGTTTAAACAAGCAAATACACCTGCAGGTTCACTTGGATCCACTAAAAACAACATGTGGAATACTTCCAAGGTAGTCTCATATCTCCCAGTCTCAACAGACATTGGTGAGACAGTGATCAGTTAAATATGATGATAGCTTTGAAAGAAAGCCTCTAAGTTGCATATGGGAGGCTTCCTCATAGTTATAAGCTGTAGCCTACGTGCATTTTAACTAGAGGTCCTTCCTTGGCCTGAAAAGCTGGTGTTGGACGTGGCCTGTTTGTTGTTTTGCTTTTGCAAATGTAAAGATGTAGGCTATAATTAACTTTACCTCCACTAGTGTTTGTCTAAAGTTTCAGGGCTTCAATCATTGATTCGGACACTATCTTACCTGAGCTTCCGTGTGAGCCGTGCTGAATAATAAACAGCATCTCGCGGTTAGATAATTTATCATGATGATCATCTACCATTGCGTCTAATCCTAGTCATCTATTATTCTACACTATCTGACAGCACCATGCAGCCCAGTGGATAACTAACAGTGGTGTGGGTAACATCACTTACCTTATAACGTGACGTAGCAGGTTAGTCAATTTGATTGATCGCCTGCACCTGTGCACCTGCGGTGGATCCTGCCTTCCTTCTGTTCTGTCCAGTCCTCTCTGACTTCAATTATGGGTTTCACTTGCTGATCGGTTGGTATTGATCCATATATTCAACTGTGCTGCACCTGTTCTGAAAGCTGTATAGTCTCTTCCCACAAAAGCTCACCAGACACAGACAGGCAAGTGAAAGGGTCATGAAAAATGAAGTAGATCGAGGTGTGCCTTAAAATGGTGGACGTGATTGGCTGTTGAAGCTGTCAGTATAATTTACCGATGTAACTATAGCAACAACACTAAACAACTCCAAGGATCTCGGCACGACAGCACTGCAACTGCAAGGATCTGAAGGGTAACATATAATTCTTATTAGTGCACCACGCGCGTAGCCTATAGCCGCTATATGTTCTCTGTTGAGTGGGTGTATTTCTGAAAGAACATAAGGTCTTATTAACTGTAAACAGTGCTGTTTACTGTTTAGATTAAATTGTTCATAACTCATATTCAGACCCCTCAACTCTGCACTCGTGAAATTGGCGTTTGTATAGTTACTATTCTGTTAACATTATTGTTTGCATCAACATGTGGACAGGCCAGTTGTTTGTTAGCAACGTGTACTTTGGGCGTTATTAAAGAAACAAACAAACAAACAAACAAACAAACAAGGCAATAAGCTTAATTAGAAGTAGCCCACTGTTGTTTGTGTAAACTTACCATGACATTATATTCGCCCCAGTGAACGTTTCAGTTATATACCACAAGATGTCGCTCTTGCATTTGGAATTGATGTATCAAAACTAAACAAAAGTGGGGTAGTCTGCTGGGTGTAAAAACGTATTCATTTTCATAAGAAGAGCGTATAAAAATATATATGATAGGATCATTCATTATTAGAATGACTATTCTAGATAAACATGTCATTACTGCCCCTTACAGTAGTCAAGCCTCCTACAGGTAACAGGAACAAACATGCCCTCCAAGATACGAAAGAGTGCTGTCAGTGCAAGGAAAAGCAAAAGTGAGCAAGATGACTATAACATTAACATTTATACACATTTATTTAAGTTTAACAATTGCCAATTAAAAGCGATATTGCTAATACAAAGGTGTCTTTCTTTCATTTCACTCTTAGACAAAAAGGAAGATTTGTATTCTGACATGGAGAGTGTTGCAGAGTCTGGTAAGTTGTAAGGAATAGAAGCCTTGATGTTCTCTACTGTAACATTAACAGAAAAACAGTACGCCTAGTTTATTGGTGGTAGCTCATTTATATCTATATTATCTAAGCATTACATTTAATTAAGTACAATTGTATGACGGTCAAGTGCAGGTTGTGTGTGCTTGTAGGCCTATCAAACATAAAAACGCACTGTCAACCAAATGCAGGTCATCATTGTCAAAATGCATGTTTGCCACGGATATACAAAATGAGTGTACAATAATATTACCAGCTAGCCCTGGATGACCATAAAAGGTCTAGGTAACTCAGTGTTCAAATGGACTGTTATATACTACTAAATATCTTTAATACCAAGGTGGTTTCCTTTTATTTTCCACTTTAGACCAAAAGGAAGATGTACTACTTACACCACCTTCTGGCATGGGGAGTCTTGCAGAGTATGGTAAGGAAACTTTGTTATTCTCCTTTATTCTTGAATTGGATTAGGACTGTTTCCTATAGCTTACATGTGAAACCAGCCAGTATATTTACTGGTTACACATGTCTGACTGTAGATTTCTTTCTGGGTGACAATGCTGCTTCCACTGTGCTATATCCAATAAAAGCAGAACAATACAAGTGTGTAACAATAAAGCCCCCAGTTATTTTATCCATTTGTAACTCTAAGAGTGTACAAATAAATGTAGGCTAACCAAATAGACCCATAAGGGTTACATTTGTACACTCAGAGTTAAATTACAGGTGGTGTAAGTGATATTTGTTGTTGTTGTTGTTGATATAAGTGTTAAATGTCTCTATATTGCAGTAGTAATCATCAATATAGAATGTTCAATAACAGGGGGTCTTCCTGTCTCTTCAGTTATCATAAAATACACTTTCAGGTCAGGATAATAATACAAAAAACATATATATCATACAGGATAAGTAAGTGACGTTGCAGTGATTAAATAAAACCAATTTGGACCTGGAACAGAAGAATAATCTTTGTGGAGTTATATCTCCTCCTAATTGGATGAAATTGGTATCCCAACCTGAAAATGTATTTTCAAAATGTATTTCACTTTTGAACATACCGTAAATATTTAGTAATAATAAAAGAATACACTACTTAAAGAAGTAGTTGACCCAAACAATTCCTAGGCCAATTATTATTGGCTCAGGAATGCGACACAAACAAAACAATCATGAATTCAAGTCTTCATGGGGTCTGCCTTTTGAAAGAAAATAAGTAATTTTGTGGGTGAACTACTCCTTTAACACATGTTTTACTGTGTAGTATGTCATGTCAACTTGATGACTTAAATGAAGTCATCAACATGACTCACTATAATAATGAAGAGTGGGAAGATGAGGGGAATTAAAAAGGAAATGAGATGCCAAAGGAAGTTTAAATCACAATAATGCAGCTGGCCTGCTATGATGTCGAGTGGATCAGTAACAAGCTGTCTGATATAAACTCTCTAATCTAAATTGGTTCATACAGCTGCAGTGTTCTTGTGTTTCTCTACTGATTCCCATGAAATTCAATAAACCATTAGCAACCTGAACTCTGCTCTCTGAATAGACCGGCGGAGTGTTTTAACACAAAGAGTCATGGGAAAACAATACAGTTGATCTCCAGTCAGTTTTCACTATAAGGTGAACATACTAGAACAAGGTGAAAACAGTAAATTGAGATGTTTTGACGTTTAGTTACCTGCTTTGTCTGATGATTATTATACCACATACCATAATAAATTTAAAATAATATTGACCTAAAATGCAGTTAAACCCTTTCAAACAAATATTGAATTATACTTGTATAAACTAATTATATATTAAGTCAAGACTATATGATAAAAACAAAAAAACATGTGTGAGCTTAGGGATCTGCAATTTTCTTTTCTTCTTCAAAATCTAGAGAAATCTTGACCCATTTTCTTTTACGGTGGTACCTGGAACAAAATCATTTCAAATGGAGGCCTGTGGCCAAATTCATATCAATTTGGTTGTCCTTGACATGACAATGTTTGAGATCCCACTGGCCTAAGGCACAAGCCTGTTTTCAGTGTTTTACTATGAAGTGGTGATGTAATGAGCATGACACGGCCCAATCATCAGAGCTATCTATGAGAGCTATAGGAACGATATATGCATTCTTCTGCTGTGAGCCCATGTATACGGTTGCATAGCCTTTGGACATGCACATGTCTACAGGTAAGCTTATTATCTCTACTCACTCACGGTTCCTCATTGTTGGGGTTTCTTTTATATTCAACGGGCCGGCCCTGAAAATATGCTTTTGGTCAAATACGGGTCAAACGAACAGTGTATCTTTTTACCGCAGATTAGGTCATATAGCTTTTATGTGGGTTGGCCGTAAAAATGGTAATAGAAGAGTTCTTAAAGTCACTTTGTGGTGGTGGTGGTGGTGGTGGCAGCTAAGATGGGAAGACACACTCTCACTCTCATGCACACATACTGTAAACACACACACGCACACACGAGAACACACACACACACACACACACACACACACAACATTTTGGCCCGAGGATGGTGCTAAAGGAAATATCAGGAGGTCACTCAAATACATAGAGGTCATCTTCCAGGGAACGTGAATGTGTGCATCAAGTTTCATGGCAATCTGCCCTTTAGATTTTGAGATAACTTGTGTGCAAATGGAAAGTCAGCTGGCCTATGATTAATCTCCCGGGAAACATGAAGGTGCCCAGAAATCTCCATGGCAGTCCCAGCAGTAATGTTCGAGATTATATCGTTTGGGACCAAAGACTGCCATCCAGCCATCCTTAGAGCCCCACCACTACCAGGGCTATAAACAACATGAATTGTCTCAGACTGTATGTTTTTAGTAAAATATGGTCTGCGCAGCACAAACCAGGCCCTGACTAATATAGATCCCCTGTGTGTGTGATATAACTTTTGAAGGGTGTTATACAAGGCTGTGGCACATTGCACCTCATCCTGTCTTTATTCTCTCGAGCAAATATTTCCCATGAATAGAAGTGCCAAACTTGACACATTACTGTGTGAAATGAAGGGTGTGAGTTTCCACTACAATGATTTGGCATGGGCCCTTAGTGGTCTGCGTAGAAAAGGCTGACACACCCAGTTGGGAAGTGGTTACTTAAGCTGTACTTCAGCATTCCCAGCGTCCCCTGAGCAACCTTATGGAAAGACTTTGAAGAGACCACAAGCGGGATGAAAACTATCATTATGCAAAGCCTTGTTTACTGTAGCGTGCACTGGACCCAGCCGATGCTTATATATCCAAGGGAATCTCCATACATTGTTTATTGAAACGGTGGCTGCAGTTCTCTCATGGACCTTTACGTTAGTGCAACATACTGGTCGAATGTCCTAACTGGGCCGATTATATTTATTGAGTTTATAGATCCATATCTTGACCCACGTAAAAATATGATGCAGCAAAAAATTGTTAGTTTTAGTCATTGGATCCAGTCTATGATATTGCAGGTAATGTATATATTGCAAGGTGGTCCATCCCTCAGGGAGGGGCAAGATGAGGTTCACAGAGGTTGTATGTTTGATCAGGAAAGCAGGCGTCAGACTCTGTCACTTTGCATAGGTTGGGTGACTCAATGCTAAGCATTTTGCGGCACCCCCTTTGTACGTATAAGGTTGCTGTCGGTGGGGTGCAGTAGCTGTTTTGTATATACATATTTAACTGTCTTTTTGTGTTATTGTACATTATGTGTTTTATATCTGTAGTCACTTCTTCAGTCTGCCATATGTTAACTGTTTTCTGTGCTGTAAATTGTCTGTTAAAAGCCTGATGTATTAGTTGCGCAGCAGAGAAAATAGCATATCTACAAGCTCATAAGCCCTCCTATAGATCATCTATGTTCGGCGGTGTGCGACGTGGCATGCAAACTGATTATAAATCAGGCATAACTCATTCTGTTTTCTCTAGTGTGATACTTTCCAATCTCTTACCATCATTCAGCAGCCATACATTATATGTGTTGAGCTGCTCTGATTCTGTAACCACCTCTTTTTACCTCTTGTTTAAATAAAGACAAAACTACTGTAGAAGCTGAAATGCCGTGCTATGATTAAAACACGGTGGCACAGTCGGTAGTGGCAGTGCTCACAGCTAGAGGGTCATGGTTTTGATTCCCGCTGGGGACACTGTGGGCTCTGCGTCATCAGTGCCCATACCCGAGGCGGGGTTGGCGAAAGGGCCTTTCTGTGGGGAGTTTCAGTTTGCATGTTCTCCCTGTGTCCCCTAGAGTAGATACCCTCACAAAAACATGCAGTAATCCTGGTCTCTAACTACTTCCCCCTGGCCAGCCGGGGTGCCTGATGGAGGGGAAAGGAACTGGTCAGAATAACGCGTTCCTTCCACGCGCTATGTCCGGCCGGGGAAACTCTCCCCTGTCAGGTGTAAAGAAGCTTGGACTCATGCATAGACGGAAGCATGAGGTCAGTCTGCTGCCCCCCCAGGTTAGCAGAGGAAGTGTAGTGCCCATGATTACATTAGATAATTGACACTGACACTGAGTGAAAAAATGGGTTGCAAAATCATGGAATAAAAATTATAAAAAAAGGGGGATAACAATTGTGACATCCAGGTGTTTTAGCATGCTGGGATGCATACACCATGTATTGTAGGTTAAAATCCTGATAACCTTTGAATATATCACAGCCATTCCATGAGCCCACCTGTCTAGTGTACCTGTGCGGTAGCCTATCTAACAAGTAGATTATGTAATACATTTTCCTATTAAAGAAAAGGAAAGATAGGAAACGTTAATAATAGCTTGAGTGCTTCCTGTACTACCAAGGTCACCCCGATGACATCCTCCCCATGGTCCTGACCTCAGCCACCCAGGAGCTGTTTGACTGTCGTGCCGACGAGGACGTCACAGGGGACAACCCCTACAAGCTGCTGAGAAAAGACGACATAGTACAGGACATGAAGACGAGGGCGGCGGTGTCTGATTTCAGCCCTGTGAAGCAGATTGTGCTGGTAAGACTCATCCATTGTCACACAGTACCACTCAGACAAAACCCCTAAGCCATGTTGAAGATGCACAGACCCTAATGTTGGAGGACCATGGGAACGAGCTTAGCATCCCACTCACTCGGACAATCTAGGTCACCGTTTCTCAACCAGTGGCCCACGGACCACTGGCTGTCCAGAGCACAATTACAGGTGTTCTTTGGCAAAAACAATTATGTTGACATTATATTTTACAAGTCCATCAAACTTAAAAATAAAATAAAAAATGTTTGAACTAATGGCCGGAGAAAAGCTTATTAATGAAATAATGAATATAGCTGATCTACAAGCTTGTAGACTGTCTATTTTCGGGGCGAGATACCGGACTGCAACACATAAATCTGGTGTTATTAATGTAATTAATGTTAAATATACATTTATATATATGCTCTGTGTGTGTGTGTGTGTGTGTGTGTGTGTGTGTGTGCGTGCGTGCATGTATACATAGTATATAATATGTTTTATAATATAACGTATGCTGAATGTATCATCTATGTATTGTTGGTATTGTATAGGATTACCCAGAAGATGAGATCCTGCTGGTGTTTGACTCAGACTTCACATATGGACAAAGCTTCTACCTGGTGCTCACGCCAGAGGCCAAGGAGAGAATTCTCGGTGTAAGCCATGCAAGTGTGATGCTGATGATGCTAATAATGCTAAACATTAGTTACAGCACATGAGGTTTTCTATTAGCTAATAGCATATTATGTAATGCCCTCAACAGCAATCTGAACATCTCATTCTTCATCCCCAATAGTTGCCCAGCCCTGCTCTAGAGGCTGGAGACGAGGAGGCCGTTGAGGATGAGGTGTCTGAAGTGTTTGTCCAGAAGAGCCCAGAGCCCCAGACATGGATATCACTGGGCAGTGAGCTGGAGATAGAGGGCCAATCTGTCACAGAGTCAAGATCAAAGGTACTGGACAGTAAGAGGAGTTACATTAACACTTTGTGTCACTATTACATAGTCCTATCAAATTTTTATAGGACAGTACTAGACAGACAGAAAATGGAGAGAGATAAGATGATGAGATGGAGAGTAACACGCAGCAAAGGTCATCGGGATCGGGATTCGAACCCGCAACACGTCGTTAGGCGCCCGGATGTCTACACCAACCGCTTGGGCCTATTTTGGGGCTCTTTGTGCCATTATTATTGATAGGACAGTAGGCTGACATGGAAATGTGGAGAAAGTGGTGGGGAGCGACACACAGTAAAGCCTGTAGGGATCAGGACTCGACGCTGTCAGGCTACATTGAATGTAGCTTAGGTGCCGTAGCGGTCCGGGCCACATTAACACTTTTTTGCAGCACAGCCGTAGAGTTTAAAGCAGAAATAACTATAAATAAAGAAATAAAACTATTTTTTATATTTAATATCATATTGTCTATGTCCCTCAAACTTATTTCTAATGGTTTCCTCAATCACCACTCTGATATAACCAGTCCTTGTCATTTCTTTCTGGACTTTGAAAGCAGTTTTAGCTGCAGTACCACAATGTCCTGAGGTGGTGGGGGTGCTGATATGCAGATTATTTAATATTTGAGTCATTATAATACCAGCAGGCTTGTTTCCATTCCATGCCAGCTTGGAAAATCAACAATGGCCGTTATTTGTGGGAGCCCCAAAAACGCAAAGGAAATTGAAAAAGTAGAATTTTATGTTATAGGTCCTTTAACGGCATGTCCTCCTGTCTGTAGCTATCTTACTTTGTGTGAATGAAGCCACACAAATCACAATGCAGCGTTTAGTGCAAAAGACTATATTCATGATCATTATTTGAATGGATCAATTATTTGATTCATTAATCAATGAGTTGATTATTTTCCCATTTGTCTCCGTACCATTTTACGCCTCTGATCTCTTCGCCTCCAATCAGCTGAGGTACAGGTTCTCCAGGATAAGGAGGGAGTTTGGTGCGCCTGTTCATTTTTCTGACCGGAATGTGGCAGATGCTAAAGATGGCTTCATAGAGTGTACTCCTTACCAAGACCTCAACTTCAGCATCAAGCAGACGGAGAGGCACTATGGGGTCCAGGCCATCTCCACCGTCCAAAGCTCCAGCACGCAGACACAGTGGTACAGTCAGTGTGCTTGGAAATAATGACGCATGCTCATGCTTTAATCATCATCTGCAAATTTCATCGAATACAGGTTTTATTGCTTAAATATGACTAGCTAGCACATCTGCAGTGGTTGGAAGAGGCCTCCCTACTATTCCATTTTAGACCCTGATTCATGGTGTAGCCCTGTCAATGTCTCCCCTGGACGATCAAGTATTTAAAGGTTGGTCTCCCACTTGAAACACCGGAGTTCAGATCCCGGGTATAGGACATGATTTTTATGTAATGCAGCTTTAAGACATTTGCAATGCATATACAGTGCTGTTGTACCCTCAAACTGAACGTCATAGTCCTATAATCTCTATGTTCACACGATAGCATTAATAATACGATCATCTGTCTATCTCTATTGTTTAATTGTATTCCTACTCTACTATTCTTACTAAACAAATGTACCTTTTTACAGGAAATATCCAAAGAATATGTGCACCCAGTATGAGCCACGAGAGTTTAGCGAGGAAGAAAAAGAAAGGCTACTTCAATCTGAGAATCTGAAGAATTTCATCAACTCTGTGGCCTCTAGGTAAAAAGGAGCAATTCAGTGATTGATGGTGTCCTTCAGCTTCTTCTTAGGGGCAATGTTTAATGTATGGGTTGAGTGAAAGCCAATTCAAAAAGGTATACTTTACTGCACGTGCCTCAAGGGGACCAATGAACATCCATTATTAAAATGTGAGCCGTGTCAAGATATTCACAGGTATATTAGGACAATGACTCAGACCATTTACCTTGCCAGCCACAACACATTTTGTATTCATGTGCTTGTCTGTTCTTGCCAGACCTATAGAACGATGCCTGCAAAGGTGAAACACTGCGGTTTCAATGCCGTGTAGGCCTACCGTAAGCTTTGTAAACAGTGGTTCTAAACATGGGGTCCAGCCAGGGAACAGTTGGGAACCAAATGGACCCAAATGGGTCTGTAACTCAGAGAGTGTTCCATAATAATAATAATCACTGACATTTGGCCTCACTCAGCACACCCCATCCCCTTTGTGTTATGTACATAACTGTGTGTACAGATTGTTGAAATAAAAGATCATGATCCACATAGAAAATCTTTACTCATTTCACACAAATGGAAGAAAATAGTCTGCTCACCATTCAAATGAGTTTGTCAATCTTTTATTGCAGGTTTGATATAGCCATCCAGCAGAATGAGATTATGGATGTATTCTTCGATGACCTCAAGGCCCTGAGTGAGGAGGACAGTAGCTTCGGAGGAAAGACTGACACTCACCTAAAGGAGTATCAGTCCTTCACAGACCTCAACTACAGCAAGGAGAAGACCATCAGTGACATCAAATGGCACCCCACCATCAACGGTGAGGTACACACGCAGGTCACAAAAGATTTATTTTCGTACTACTAGCTCAAATAAAAAGGTGGTAATAGAGCGCCGCAGTCCCCGCCCCCTTTCAGAAAAGCGAGTGGCCCAGGAAGTGGAAGCCCTATGCATTCTCCCATCGGCACTTTTAATATAATTTATTTAAAGACGGTTACGCCGCGGACAAAGCCAATTCGGATCGTGACGAATCATGACAATGAACACAATATTTTGGGACGATCAAATCATTAGAAAGAAGAAAAGAAAGTCAGGAGACAACACTATTTGTTTTATTTTTCGTCTTATAAATTATTTGATCGGCCCAAAATATTGTGTTCATTGTCATGATTCGTCACGATCCGAATTGGCTTTGTCCGCGGCGTAACCGTCTTTAAATAAATTATATTAAAAGTGCCGATGGGAGAATGCATGGGGCTTCCACTTCCTGGGCCCCTCGCTTTTCTGAAAGGGGGCGGGACTGCGGCGCTCTATTGAGGGTATGCACGTGACATCATCATCAAACCAGGAACTTATGCAGGAATGCCTACTGAGTGTCAAAAAACTACTTTCTGGCCTTGACAGCCCAAACATCCACACAGAAAAGTCAAATCTGATTGCATTAAACAACGTTAAACAATGTTAAACTCACTTTGCATGTTACTTTGCCACTCGATTTGCCACTCGGTGTGCCATTCACTTTAAGCATGTGCATACCCTCTATTCCAGAATATATGCTCAGTAGGAGACAGCTTGTCGATAAAGTGCTGTGGTGCAATGCACACTGCCATGTGCCCGTTTTTGAAAAAGGTTCAATATCATTATAGATTTGTTATTCGAGATGGATGTACATGTAGCGCTTGGAAAGAAGCTGTTCTGGAAATGTCTTTTTGGGCATTTAAAGACACAATTGTGTACGCCTCATCATAGCAAGGAGATGCTTTTGAAGGCACAGGGTTCTTGGTGCACTAATTATTTCATGGGAATGGCACTACTTCTTCCTCTCATGGGATGGGAATAGCTGTCAGAGAAAACTAATCATAATAAAAGGAAGAGCCGTGATGTTTTCAGCCATGTTACACTACCAGTCCATACAGTACATTTAAAAAGCTACTAGATACAATCTATATGGCGCCTTTATAAAAAACTATAGCACACTACTATCCTGGGAATGGTTTGTCATTGGTTGGCTCAAGAAAGAACTTATTGACTCTCCATGCTGGTTGGCTACTTGACTTGGATCTGCCAACTTTGTCAACGTTATCATCACGATGTCCTGGTACATTGATTTCTAGCCTTTTATTTACATGAGAAATTGTGATTCCGCCTGTAGGCATACAGTACATGCTGGAAAATTACCATGACGTTTTCACATGAGATGGATTTAAAAATTTCACACCATAATTCCTGCACTTTGGCAGAAGAGACAAAACCAAGACAGCCATAACTTCCTGTATGTGTGATGTGGGTGCCCTGCCGTTCCTTTAGGAGACAGAGGTCGTGAGTAATTCCAATTTCCACTTTCCCCAAGAAAGATTAAGAGAGGACGACTGCGGTGGGAGTATAGTAGTGGGGTGTTCTGTCCAGTGAATTGACGATGATGTGTGGTCGGCTCTCGGCTGTGCTATAGGTGTGATAGCAGTGGCCATGACAGAGAGAGTGTCCTTTGAGGAGCGGATCGACCACTCTACCAAGCTGCTCCTCAACCCCTCCCTCATTCTCTTCTGGAGTTTCTCAGACCCCATCAACCCACAGGTATGAGAATCACTCCTCTCTCATTTCACTGTCTATATTTACACAGCCACAAAGGATTTAATTCTTTCGTCTTTTTTTTCTCTCTCTCTTGGCTCAGATCTGATCTGGGTGTCTATGGGACCAAAACACAAAACACACTCAAGATCCTTTTTTGCCCTCGTTAGACAGTGATGAGAAGATCAAATGCACTCCACAAAGGGTTAAAACGTAGATTTGTCTACTCTCTCCCGCTCTCTCTCTCTCTCTCTCTCTCTCTAAATCCTCACTGACAGCTTACAACCAGTTTCTTTCTCTCTCATGTCAGATCTGCTTTCAGATGACCTTTCATAAGAAATGGCTTGAAAGACTTGCTTTCTGCTGTCATTCATCACCATTGTTTGGTTTGGCAAAAGTAACGGAGGTGCTCAATCAATAAAAATGAACTGCAAAACTACTCACTGAGTAATGTGAGTTGTGCATGCACGCTCTGCACTGCTGCATGCATCACGGTTAGGTTTCACTGTCTGGAATGACTATGAGAATAGCAGTAGATCCTGGATAGAGAAACGAGAGACATTATATAGGGGGGACGGACGACGACGACATTTATTTAGTTCAAGATTTCGATAAAGGATTAAACTACTGGAGTTCATTTTTGCAGCTGACTTAAATATCTCCAAAAGAATGAAAGCATAGCACTGAAAAATGAATGCTTTTGTAAAACAATCCTGCAAGGTCTTTTTTCACGTCTGGTGAAATAGGATCATGCCGTATATGCTTGGCTTGCAGGATTAAAAGCTGAACTTTGTATGGACTAGAATAAATAAATACTTGAGATGGCAGAGACCCAACACATGAAAGTCTCCACTTTGAAATGTAATATCTCTGCAATGTGTGTGCGGGTTTCTCATTTGTGTCGCTCACAGTTGCTGCTGGAGTGCCCAGACGACGTCTTTGCCTTCGAGTTCTGCCCCTCGGATCCAAATATTATCGTTGGCGGCTGCATGAATGGCCAGGTGCTGACCTACACTCTCTGCCTGCTTGCCTGTCTAGCTACCTGTCTGTCTATCTATCTCTCTCAGTTGCTCCTTCCCTCGCTGTCTCCCTTTCCATCACTTAACCACATAGATATAGACCCTATAATGGGCAAAATAAGGTGAACATTTGCAAGAATAGCTGATATAGAAGCTGACAACACAACACGTTGTGGAGATCTTGTCTAGTTGAGATTTACTTTAGAGCAGTGTTGATTTCGTCTACTAAAACGACGAAAAATGTTCGTCGACTACCTTTTTCCACTGATGAAAACTAAATGGAAACTATGCTATGATGAAAAGACTAAATATACTGACAATTTCGTCAACAAATAAAAACTAGACTAAAATGTTAGGAAGGGACTAGTGGACAAGAGATCCAGTAAGTCATTTTACACATGGTTGCATGCAGAAAATAGCCGATCTACAAGCTCGAGCTTGTAGATCGCCTATTTTCAGCAAGTGTAAACAACAGTCATTACGATGACATCAAAATACATTTTAGTCGACTAAATCAACTGTAGATTTAGTCGACTAAAATATTATGATAGTTAGTCAACTAAAACTAGACAAACACTAAAACATTCCAGGTGACTAAAACTAAATGAAAACTATTCAAGAGACTATGCCAAAAACAACACTTCTTTAGAGGTAAAAGAAAAGAAAAGGGGGGGGGACCATGTACAGAGTACAGACCGCATGGGGGACACCAGACAACAGAGGTTATGGGGTTTAAGTGGTTAAACTGACCAGGCCACAGATTACTGGTATATGTCTCTCTGTCCGATCCTCCTACAGTACAGTAATCACTGTCATACTTTATAATATATTATTTACGCTAGTCCTCCTATGTCCAGCTTTGTCTGTTTGTCACAAACACATAAACACGATGATTTGATTGGCTGATCACCCCATAGCAATGTTTTAATTGGCTGAGCAAAGTACATTTTGAGGATAAAAGTGAGGGCAGAAAGACGCCAGTGATTGGCCGGAATGACATTTGTAATGATTTGATTGGCTGAGCACGGAATGTGATGTATGATGATAAGAGCGCCCCTCACTTCACACGAGTGTGATTTTCTCATTTCAAGGTACTGATAACAAAAAAATCACACCCGTGTGAAGTGAGTGGCGCTATTACTGTATGTATTATCATCTTACAACATGATGATGTAAAACAAACCTTGAGACAAAACAAACATTAAACCTGTATATGGGAGGCGCCCCTCAAAAATATGAATTACATTTAGAGAATAGGTCCTATCAATATGCTATTCAGAATCTGCTCTCTATTGTTTCCATACGGAAACAAGGTGTAGTTATGATGGATGGATACAGTATGGGTGATGTGCTTTATGGCAGGATGTGTGCTTGGCTACAGTTTCCCTGCAGGTAATTGATCCCCAGTAATTGACTTTGCATTGTTTGTCGTCTCAGGTTGTCTTATGGGACATTTCCGCTCACAGCGAACGGCTGCTGGGGATGCAAGCTGGCAGTGGAAAGAACACCTCTGTCAATGCCCACGCTTTCGTAAGTACCCAATATCCTCCTATGAGTTGGTTTTAAATGGCCCTGGGGTGCACAGTGATGCCGTAACAGCATCCGGCATGCGTGCTGTTGCCATCTGTTACTCTACTTCCTCGACTGCTGGTGATGGTGCTTTGGTTTATATACCAATATGGATCATGGCTTTATTAAAGACTTGAATTTTGGTATATTTACCGTAAGGACAGGCTGTGCTTTCCAAAGGTGCTGTATGACAGGGAGCGTTGATGATACGCTGGTCTCTCTCCTCATCCTCAGCCTTTCATTAGATGGGAATGCAGTGCCCGACAGTCCTTTTCAAGCCAGCCACAGCTGTCACAACTAGTTCCAACTAAACTACTAATGGCCATGTGCCTCGTCTCTGCTACTTTGTAGTTGAAGGATTGTAATCACTCCTATCGGCACAGTTTACAGGCAGCCTAATAGTATTAATAATAACACTGATTTGCTTTGTTTTTAGCAGCCCATGCATAAACTGCTCACTCAGACTAGAAGGACCTCACTGATCTGGGTTCTGCTCAAAACCTCAAGTAAATCAACAACACAAGTGGTTATGTATTTCTTGAATGTATCATTATCTAAATGCCAACAACCCAAACAGTTCAGCTGCTTGACAGATTGCATGACAATAATAGTCATCGTCGGTAAACCCCTTATGAATCAGTATTTGTATTTTTACTTTTCATTTTCCTTAGACGGGTGGTGTAGGACCGGAAAGGTGGGAGAAAGTCAGGAGATGAAATGTGTCAAGCGGTCATATTTACCGCAGTCGAACCCACAGCATTGTGATTACATGACAGTGACTTTCAATCACAAGTGCACGACATGTGCCCACTGCACCACCCAAGACGGCCCTCAGTAAACTAGTACTGTCCCTCAAAGCCTAACCTCCGCTGACATCTTCCACCGAGTTGCTGTGCTTAAATAGACACATATGCCACCATCATCCAGCCCTCGTTTGCTTTGTGTGTTTTTTTTATTGCCTCTGCTTTGGAACAGCTGTCTCTCCCTCCTTCTCTCGCTTTCTTTATCAACCTCCCACCGTCCCTCCATCTTTCTCCTCCCTCATCCTCTCTCTGGCACACTTCCCTGCTGTCTCGCCATCTCTCGTCTGAATCCCATCCTCCACGTTCACGGTTCACCTCGCTCACCCCCCCCCCCCCCCACACACACACACACACACACACACACACACACACACAGAAACCACTTCCATTCTCTCTGCCCCTATTTACTCTTCATTCTCCGGAGTCAACATCATCTGCCCAAATTGTCCAGCTGTTACACAAGGCAATTGTCTCCCCCCCATATGTGCTATCCCACGGCAGATAACATGGGCAAATCAGACCAACACTCCCACCCTGTGTGTTTGCAGTGCAAACAGTAGCAGTGTTATCTTCTAAAAGCCATTATTTAGGCGCCTAGCGCAGCAGAACGGTGCTCTCCAATAGCACCTGTTGCTAACTTATCAAGTTATCAGATGAAGAAAGCCAGCTAGGGTACATTTCTGTTTTGTTCCCACTTATTGTACATGATATATCAAACAACAGGTGCTCAACAGCAACAGCATGGCCCAGCTAGTAGTCAATATATACACAGATTACACACACACACACACACACACACACACACACACACACACAGTTACCCAGCACCAATTCCAGTGCACTAGGGTGGATTTTAGCCAGTGATCCCTTTTAATGAGAAGCAGACACAGTGACAAGCAGCAGAAAAGCCAAAGTACAAACTGGAATCACATGCAGAGATTTAGACTTTCAACAAGAGAACGCTGTTTTTTTCTAAACAGGGTTCTCTTGTTGAAAGTCTGAGCTGGTATTTCCACTTAGTGAATTTGACAATGTGTAATAGTTGTGCCTAGAAATCTACTCCATCACTGGCTTGCTCTTTGACTGTTTATTCCATATGGCAGTGGCAGTGCCATAAATATGGCCATCGTAGAAATTCCACTTTTCACTCCAAGATGCAAGCAATGCCACAGCAAGTGCTTGCTTGCGCTATACTGTACCTGTCTTGTTGGAAGGAAACTATGGTCACAGCACAATTTTATGGTATACCCAGTTAGACTAAACGATTTGGTATTTTGAATATTTTACACGGGTTAAACACTTGAAGGATCGGCTATAAACAAATATTTATTTTAGTGTTTCTCATTGCAATTGTGCTTACTATTCGAAAAAGAATAAGGTGCTGCAGACGTGGCAGTATTAACAACTTAATAGCACAAAAAGCAACTCACATTGCGATGTGTTGTGGGCTTGTATTTAAAATAATATTTTATAGATTTTTTTGTATAGATTTTCTTTCACCTACATGCCCAAATGCCAGGTTGAAAGTGGTTAAATATGGAAACATGATGAGGAAGGTGGGGTAGGTACTTTATGGTACCACTTTTGGAAGCTTCTCCATTTTAGGACTGAATTGTCAGAGGTCTCCAACTCTCCATCCATGCTGTAACATTCAATACTGCATCCTTTCTTTGTGTCTGCCCTCCCAGAAGGACTTTGAAGAGAAAAGAGAAAGCGAGACCCCTGTGGTGCGCTACTGTGCCGTCTCTGCCATTGAGAACAGTCACAAAGCACCAATTACTGATGTCCAATGGCTGCCGGAGACCTTTGAGGTACAGGGGTCGTATTGGGAGTGGAGGGGAGAAGGGCTGAAGGGGCCTGGAGAGTCAAGAGAGCAATATTACTGTAGATGGAAGGAACTCTGATTACTTGGTGTGTGAGTCATTAATGGAATGTTACAGTAGCAAAGATTAGATAACTTTCAATATGTTCTTCTGTCAGGGGAAGATGTGATATGAAGTAGAATTAGCCATATATACTGTTTATACATATCTTTGTAGATTTTTACTGTCGAGTATAAATACATCGTGATAAGGTGTTTTATTTGTAGGACTACATAGTACTGCTTCTACATCCTGGTGAACATTGGATACATTGTTCAGTGATTTCTTGATCTCAGGCCCACTTGGCTTTGTCTTATCATATCTCTAGTAAACACTTTTACAAAGTCTCCTAATCACCAAGTGCAACTCAACAGATACAGTAACAGATGCTTTTCAGCCTTCACACCTAATTTATTCGCTGATAGTAAAACACTTTTGACTTAAAAGGGTCAGGTCCCTTATCGCCCCTAATGATTTCTCCATCTAATTTTGGGATAATGACTTCAGTGATTGTAATCCAACCAGGCTTAAAAGCCCCTTAACCATAAACAGTAAAGATCTTGACAGAAGGTGGGGTGCCAGCGGCCACATGAAAGGAGGTGATAAAGGTGAGAAGCCAGTGGCGATAGGCTATGCAACAACACTGAAAAGGAATGTGGTTCTGAGAAATTGTGTGGCATGTGCTTTATGGAACATAACTGGAATTGAAAAATATGATGGGTCATAATCACGGTTCGATTTGCATTTTCTTAACCCACTTAGGCCCTATACTACTATTTCTTTATCTTGAAAAACAGGTACACGGACATTGCTGGTTGTAGGAGTGGTTGCACCACTCAAAAATTAGGAACGTCATGGTTAATGTGGTTAACATTTTTGTATTAATATTTTTTTAATTCTGATTATCAAACATAAATATAAATATAAACATATTTTCCCAAAATGAAGTGCATGTATGATGAGTAGTTTATTTCGATCTTTCAGAGGGAGACATTACACAAAAACAGTTTACTTTTTTAGGTGATCGAAAAGGCATAGGCAGAAGCTTAAAGCTTATTAGTGCCTATCCTTATCTCAACGTATTCCAAAATACTGTTGAAGATATGCATAACATATGCATGTACACTGTATTTTATACAGTCATATCCCCACCAGTGAAACAAATCAAGAGAGGGGGTTATCAAAGGCAGAGGCATGCTCCCCCCCCCCCCCATATACACGCAGCAAATTAAACGCTGGTCATTTCATCAAAAGATGCTGGGTAGATGGCTGTGTTGTGTCATGCTCTGATGTACAGGCTGACTCCAATTGCCTTAATTGGCATCAGTGGCACTGCTGACATTTATAAATATTGCTCCTTGTCAAAATACCACATGGGGTCAGTTGACTCCGTTCTGAGTTCTGACATTAATCCTCTGACAGACACTGACAGATGGTAATGGAGGAAACCACATGAAACCCATAATATGACATGCCATTATCACCAGGCTTTTTGTTGGGCTCAGTGAGGTGCATGCAGCAACCATGGCTGACAGATACAAACAAGTCCCTCACAAGTTTTGAGCAGGATACCGCAGCACTGCAGCACTTGCAAAACTCCACTGTATCTCCATGTTTTTCCCTCAAATATCGTGGTTTCTACATCATGACATGACAATAAATGGTAAATGGTGCATTTATATAGCACCTTTATCCAAGGCACTTTACATAGATTGTGCATTACATTCACACACACATTCATACACCGATGGCGGCGGAAACCATGCAAGGCCAGCCAACCAGCACATCAGGAGCAATTAGGGGTTCAGAGTTTTGCTCAAGGACACTTCGACACTAACTCTGGGGGAGCCCGGGTTCGAAATGGCAACCTTGCGGTTACCATCCGGCCACTCTACCCCTGAGCCACAGCTGCCCCCCCCCCAATGAAAGCGCCACTGATCTGAGACGTTTTGGCTGGTTGGGATTTTGAGGAGTTTCGTAAAAAGCTTGTATTCTGTCACCGTGCAGCCTACTGTCATACATCAAAGAGTCATAAAACACACAGTCATCTGTTTAAGTAAAACAAGGCAATCATCAAAGTGCCTCCAGGGAACATGCAGTACATACTTAAATACATACTGTACATAAATCTACGCAACAGCCTTGTTGGTTCTAGGAATAGTAGGTTCTAGGAATAGTAGGTTCTACGATGTTGCTGATTCCTTAACCCTCTCCATGGCTTACTAGGTGACGAGGATGGGGGTACCGGTCGAGAACAACAATAATGTATGTGTTCAACTTGTCACCTGCGCCCCCGACTGGTAAGGAGACATTGATCATTATGAAGAACTGTCTGCTCACAACTAATGCAAGGGATGTGTGGTTGATTTGAATTATGATGTACAAGTATGCCTGTTCATTATTAATAAATATTCTGCTGGTTGGGTTTGTGGGCTATGAGCTGACCACCCAAGTATCCCCGGTCAGAGAGAGTATGTGACACCAAGGTATATTATCAACAAGGTCAAGATTATTATCTCCTTAATCCATGGTTTCTACAAGCAAGATATAATAAATGGAATACATATTAGCTATAGCATGACAATAAAGTAGATCAAATATAGTTCAGAATATGGCAACAGAATGGATATCTATCAACAGGTAGACTGGGCATTTATACATATGTGAACAATCATAGTAGGCGATCAACATAGCATAGAATACATTAAGTCAATACAGAACATAAAGGCTTACTTTGGTCATGTACGCATAGCTGGAGTAGTGGGTAGACTCATTGAGGTCTGCAGGTGCTGCATGTTGCCTGTGTGAAGGCTGGAGACTGAGTGAGGAGTGTGGGGTGAGTTGCTGGTTATATGTGGCACACCTAGACTGTGATTGGCTAATGAGTTGAGTGGTGTGATGGCAAACACATGTGTGATTGTGGATGCAGGGAATGGGGAGTGTCCACCAGAGGCTGCCAGTCAGACAGCATGCAGATAATTCACAGCAATTATACTGATTGAAATATTATCATCTGTCTTCATGTTTGGCCAGTAATATTTCTATATGTCATATTTCTTGTGTTTCTATTTCATGTCCTCTGTACAGTTGTGTGATGTTCTGGGACATCCGGGCTTCCCAGAGAGTCACCCCAGTGACAGACAGGAAGCACAGGGTTGAGGAGAAGATCCTGGAGAATCCCCACGGTGTCCCTGAGACATTCAGACACCTGGACCTGATCTGGAAACCACTAGTTCGGGTATGATATACTGTGATGATATACAGTATGATATATACTGTATAGCCAGCCAGTCATTCATGTGTACAATATGTCTGTCTGTCTGTCTGTATGTCTGATCAGTTGATTAACCTGACACAACGTGTTTGTGTGTGAGCGTGCGTGTGTGTGCCTGTTTACTTGAGAAGTAAAAATTGTTCTTCTCAACACATTTGGCAGGTTGCTCTGCCAAAGATTGATAACAGTGGGGAATACAGCCCTTTGAAATTTAGCCTGGAAGACAACAGCAGTGACAGTCATACAGGTAGCAATGCAGGTGAGGGAGTACATTTCTTGTGTTTATATCTGTCTCCTTCTCCCACCTCTGCTCTTACTTTTTGTATTCACACTGGTGGGAATTCCTCCATTCTTTACATTTCCAACTCTGGCCCCCCACCTCCTAACCTTGCCCATCTTTCTCATTCTCAAAACATGCATCACTTACTTTTCATTTAACATGCGTATTGCCATTCCATGCATTCCACACAACAAGGTGGGAAAACCATGCATGTGTATAGCCCATTGTGTAAATGAAAAGTGTGTTCTTCTTTCGTGAATCTCAGCCTAGACCACTTGGCCAGCGAGCGCCCCAGGCCATACGCTTGTAGACAAGCCTTCAGAGTCAGCTGCCTTGTTGTGCAGCTATGACTGACTGACTGACTGACTGACTGACTGACTGACTGACTGACTGACACTGACTGACTGACTGACTGACTGACTGACTGACTGACTGACTGACTGACTGGCTGGCTGACTGACTGACTGACTGACTCATTGTCGAAACATGCGACATGCAATCACATAATGTGTGCACATACTCATACAGTATGCTGCAAATGGTGATGTGCAGGTAAAGTGCTTTACAGAGTCGAACATAATCGACGCAGAAAGCACTAAGCAACGGAGATAAATTCCTCCCCTTGCGTGCCCTCCCTTGCATCATCCGTCAGTCTGGGAACGACCCCCAATGCAACGCAAGCAGCGGTCCTCGACGCAAGCAGAGGAAAGTACCCCTGGCGAGCTTTGGCAGCAGAGAGCAAGAAGGCTTTTCCTCCTCTGCTCGACCCCCTCTTTCTGAAAGAGGATGACACTTCCCCTGGCACCTTGAGTTGTAAACGTAAACACGATCGGCATGGATAGATCACATTGAAAGTTAAACAGGACAACAGCAGTGTCCAGGTTTGGCTGAACTTGCATTGTCTATTCATCTATTGTATATTTACTTCTACTTGTTTTCCTGTTTTCAGCAACGTGTGTGTGTGTGTGTGTGTGTGTGTGTGTGTGTGTGTGTGTGTGTGTGTGTGTGTGTGTGTGTGTGTGTGTGTGTGTGTGCGTGTGCGTGTGCATGCTTGCGCGTGCGTCTGTAATCTAAGCGTGTGTGCATAGCATACCCTCTATTGGATTCTGCTCTGGATCAGTGAGCTCCGTGATCAGTGAAGCAGCCCCGAAGTCCACTTTCTCTCTTCTTGCCCCTTCTTATCCCGTTCTCGTCTCTCCTTTGGTTTCATAGCACTTTATTAAGTAATACCTACCAGACAAGGCCCTCATAGTCGTGGAGCATTAGCCTTGTTGACTGTCAGCTGTTTGTAATATCTACTCGAGGCCCCTCAGGGCCAGAAGATGTTCCTGTGTGTCTCGGCTGGTCAAGAAGAGACCTGCCTTTGTCTGGCTGAGGGTCTGCTGCCATAAACAAAGCTTTGGAGGCTGGCAGTTATATAATTAATATGCTTACTTACTCAGGCAATAAATCGTCTGCATTTTTCAGTGATCCTGGAGCGGTGTAATGTTTTTTGTTTTTGTTTTTAATGAATCCATTTGTCATTAAAACCTCTGTGCTTCTTAAAAACATTTGACTCATATCGCATATTGGTAAACAACACCGCCTCCCTGCTTCTCTTTAGACACGATATCGATCGGTTACAAAATAAGTAAGACTGGTTATTTGTGTATTACGAGCGATAATGACTCGCGATCCAGACAATTCTTTGGCTGGATCAAGGTTGCACCAGGCGTCAGCAGGGTACCACCCCTTTTTGTTTGTGCTACATAAGGCACTTCCGTGGCCCGGTGCGTTATTCAAGATAAGCATTTTCCTTCCTCGCTTATCATGCAAGGAGGGTGTTTCGGTGAGATATCTTGCTTGTGAGAACTGCAAACACTGAGAACTGAATGTTCCAGGGGAGTCAGAGTCACATCCAGTCTATAAAATCTGGCCAAGGGTGAAGACCAGCTTACCACTGCACAGATATTCTAGATAGTAATCTGTTTAAAATGGGCCCAGGATGTAGATATCGCTCCATAAGAGGCCAGTCGCATCTTTTCCCATAACTGTACCGATCTGCATAAAAGTTTCTATGCACACTCCCTAGAGGGTAGAGGCCAATTAAGGGGAAAAGTCTGCCCTGCATTTTTCAAATCTGCCTTTAGCAAAACATTTGTAAAGACGTGGGTTGTATCCGTTATGTTGGCTGTATTATATCTTTACACATCTTAACTAGGGGAAAGTGTCCGTATAGAGTGTGTGGCATGGGGTAATCTGATCTGACCTCTGATAGCTAATCTAACAGAGTCCGGGTGGGATGTGGTCGGGAACAGCCCGCTGATAAGGGGGTGTGAACGGATTGTCCTGCACTGTCCCTGACAGACAGTAGGGCTTTTGTGAGGGAAAAGGCCACTTCTCTCACCGCTGACCCTCACCGTTCACCTTTACCTTGCTCTCCCCGTCTCTCCATAGCCCTCTTCACCTTCTCTTCTTCTTGCCCCTCTTATGCACCTCACCCCACCTTCAGGTCCTCCCCTTACTCCCCTCTGTTCTCGCTAGTGATGGTCAAATAGTCCTGATTTCTATAGAATCGGTTTTGTGTTTTGTCACAACACAGTCTTACAACTATAAAATATGCATCCATCTCTCCAACAATATCAAATGTTGTATTAAGTATTGCATAAACTGGATATATAGAATCACTTTTTTATCTAATTAATTATAAGTGGTTATTGTGTCCCATTTATTATACTAATTGGTGTCCTGGTGAAGTCTAACTAATAAATACAATCTGTGTATTTATACCTACACTGAAAGAGCATGTGTGACCAGATTTGACTGAGAGACTGCCATTGCGCAAATTACAGCTTTTCACCAGAGGAGAGATTTTTTTCTTTTTTTTTAATTTTAATGAGAAAATCGACATATAAATAAATGCTTAAACATGTAGCTAGGTGTAATGTTAGAGACCATGTAAATATGAAATAAATGCTTCCACAGAAGTGGACCTTTCAAGTCTGTTTTCTCAACTCGCTGTTTTCTACAAGACATTACGCTAAGGCATATCTCCAAAACTGGTGGGTCAAACTGAACAACCAATATGTCAATTTGAAGCTATGATTCCCTGCTTTCATATGGCATGAAAAAACGAAAATTCTAAAAAATCCAATGGCAGTCCCTCAGTCAAATTTAGTCACATTTGTTAAACTATGTTGACCTCATGCCCTGCCTCCCGTCACTTGTTCCCTAACAGACAGGGCCCACCTGCATGCAGAGAGGTCAGAGGTGGCCCCGGAGTATGGCCTGCTCAGAGCGCCCTCAGCCAAAACACTGAAACCTCTGGAAGACATCAATACCAAGCTCTATGTCGGGACTGAGGTGATCCTTCAATAAGATCAGCATCAGCTCGTGTTGCAACATTAAGCTGTCGTTAAACTGTTTTGGCTTGTTTATATCATTCAGTTACACTGGTGTCAAGTGACTGAGCTATCTAACGCATACAGTAATACTTGACCCAACATAAAACCACAATGCAACATTATATCTATTAGTAAATTAAAGGGATTGCATACTACATTTGCAAAAGTCTTTTAATTGTAGTGTTCATCCTAATGTTTAACATTTCAATATTTAACAGGAAGGCGGGCTTGTTTACACTGACTGGAAGTTGGAGAAAGACATTGACACAGGGAGACTGCACAGTGAGTATGCATGGACTACACTTATTAGTGGCAGTGGTGGTGTTTATAGTTTTTGAGGCTTCATTCAGTTAGTTTTGGGTTGCATAGATAAGATTTATTTTACTGAGGTAAATAGTATTCATGAGAACATTTGTCTCTTGAAAAGGACAATGTATTATACATCTGTTTTGCCAATCATATCCTGTCCCAAGTTCCAACAGACATTGAGCCAATCAACCTTAACTATCATTAAGTTGATATCCTCATGTTGCTTTAGAATGCCAAAGGAATGTGATTATAAATAGCCTCTTGTCATAACACAGTGTGCGTAGGTCATTTAGTTGGACATAGAAGGTAAATTGCTCTTTGTAATGAACTGCTCTCAGCATGTTTTGCTCTCGATTAGTGATTCATGATGGGAAAAATAAGCATCTAAACATTCATGGGAAATGTCATTGTACTGTACAGGCTTCCTTAAAATGAATTTCTTATTTGGCCATACAGTTATTACATCAGTACGTCATGACATTGAGTGCCAGGGCGTCTGGTACACATGGCATATCATCCATCAAAATATTGTACAATTCAACATTGATCACCACATACTGTAGACACAGCATGTCTTTCTCTCCCTCTCTGTATATCCATGTCTCCATTGTCTGTGATTTATTCCCTCTTGAATACTACTGTCCATAACCAGTGTGATTTATTTGCCGTCTGTGCTGGGGTTGTGTGGAATTACACAGGATATATTTTATAGTCTCTTTCTGTCTGTCTGCGTTTCGGCGCTCGTCTCTAGGTACCAAGCCTACTCACTGTTTCAACGTCCATGACGGGCCAGTGAACACCGTGCGGCGATCGCCCTTCTTCAAAGACATCGTTCTAACAGTTGGCGGCTGGACATTTGCCATCTGGAAGGAGGGAGTCACGGTAACGACAGCGACCGGCCGCCGCAACGTTAAGCATCGCATTTCAGTACATCTGAACCACTGACCCTGGCACGACTTCTAAAGCACAGAAACAAGAGATTTCTAGAGCGCCGCGACTCTAAAATATCACCCCCTTTTGACCTCCAAGGTTAAATTTAAATTAAATTGTTTCCGTGCCATTGGGGTAATTTGAGCCATGGAGGCATAGAAGATTAAATGGATAGCACATAAGGCTTGAACCCATTTGATAAGGCTGACCCTACAACCCTCCCCCTGCTCACTCAGATCAGATCACTCAGATCAGCCAACACAGGGAGGCTGGCAGAACCTTCACTAAGGAAGAGGAAGAACATCCTCACACCAGTTTGTAGAGCTCCGAGACTTACTTTATTTTAGTCTAACAAAAATGCATTTTTGTTGCCTTCAAAGGTCCCAAACTCTTCTCCCCTCTGGCTCCAAAACTATGGAATGAACTTCCCATTGCAATCAGAACTGCAGACTCACTCCCAAAGTCCTAATCTTCTGCCGTAGTCTGAAAACTCACCTCTTCGGACTCCATATTAGCCCGTAGCACTTGCCGTGGCACTTGCTCTAGCCTCAGCGACCTTACAGACAGACGTATGCAAAGGCAAAATTGGTGTAATTTAGATAGATGTAGACATAGCACTCTATGGTGTATACTCATAGGTTCCTTGTACTTCCTTGTTCTTTTCTACTGTTAGACGGATGTTAGGTTCTTAGCTTGCTTATGCTTCTTGATGACTATTTTTATGTATTTGATGTATTACCATGTTTTTGTCCTTACTGTAAGAGCGTCTGCTAAATGCCTAAATGGTAAATTGTTATGACATTTTCTAAGCGTCCCTCCGCCCTGCAGGTGGGCCCAGTCATGCGGTCGTCGTGCTCCCAGGAGATGTGCACGGTGGGTTACTGGTCCCAGTCACGACCAGCCGTCTTCTTCATCGGAACAGAGGACGGCAACGTCCAGGTGTGGGACCTGCTGGAGAAGTCCCACGAGCCGTCGCAGGTCCAGAACGTCTCCCCGGTCAAGATCACCTGCATCAAACCCTGCATAGTCTCCTGTGAGTCCTCCCTGTGTCCTTGGTGCCTCTGAACGTCACTTCTTGCCGCTACGAAAATCATTCTGCTGCTGTGTGTGTGCGTGTGCGAGTGTGTGTATGTGTGTCTGATTTATATCTAATTGCATGCCTGTGTTGTGCACCGAAAATAGCAGATCTACAATCTCACAATGCGTCACAGCGGTATGCGCTGTGAGCTGCAACATCTAAAGTGGCATTCATAAATTAGGATCACCATCCTAAAATGTCGATACCCTCACCAGTATAGTAATAGAAGTGTGTGTGTGTGTGTGTGTGTGTGTGTGTGTGTGTGTGTGTGTGTGTGTGTGTGTGTGTGTGTGTGTGTGTGTGTGTGTGTGTGTGTGTGTGCGTGCGTGCGTGTGCCTGTGTGTGTGCCTGCGCATGCGTGCTTGTGCTTGTCTAACACAGCCAAGCAGCACCTCCTGGCAGCGTCCGATGAACTTGGAACGCTCCACATACTTGAGATCCCGTGGACCCTCCGCAGACCCTCCAGTAATGAGGTTAGACATTCCAATCCCCCCCTGTTTCACTTAAAAGACACCCGTAACAGATCAGGATTTCTTAAACTCTGACAATAAAGAGTATAGGATAATACTGTAGGGGAAAGTTTGAGTGGTGCAACCACGCCTATAGACAGCTATGTGTGTCCCTGGCTGGCTGCCTGGGTCTGTCCCTGGCTGGCTTGGTCCGTCCGAGCACAAAAATAGCGTTTGGTTGGTTTTCACCACCAAGTGTCACTGTTGCGCAGTCTAACACACACACATAATTAACTGATGATGATTTTGGGTTTGACAGTACAGTACAGTGACAGTACAGTACAGTAGAGGGACCCCCTGGGGACCCCCACAAGGTAACTGTCATTTCTCAACCATTTCAGACCCGTGGCGGCTCTCCGGAACCGGGCCGCCCCCCCTGGGCGTATTCCTGTGGGTCTGGAACTCCACACTGGGTTGCATCACTCACTTCACACGGGTGTGATTTTTCAGATATACATTCGTTATGAACAAATCGAGAGCTGTGAAATGGTATCAGCATTCAGCCACTCATCAACCACTGCAGGACGATGTAATTAAAATAGATTTGAGCATCATTTAATTATTTATACTCCGTCATACTCCGTTCACTCACAGCGGTGACAAATGAACAGGCTACAAGTCATTTTCACACTTCAGCAGCAGCAATGTAGCCGCCGGCCACTCTGTTATTAGCTTTTGTTGCCAGTAATAATGTGAATGCAGTATCAGCGTTGTCCTGATCTCATTTACTTATACAGTACATGCAGACCTTGCTCTACTAATGTTCCCTCTCTCTGCATTGCAGAAGCTGAGTATGAGTAAGTACTTTGAGAAGGACGTGGACAGGCTGCTGTATTTCAGTACGAGGAAGACGATGCAGGCCCAGGAGAAGAGGCACATGGAGGTTGAGGAAATCCGAAAGAAGAAGGTGAGAAATGGATTTTATCCATATGGTATATATATTATTTGTGATATAACTTAAGTGTTGTCTTTTCTGGGTGCTCGGGTGGAGGAGCAGGGGACAACATTTCCTGCCCACCACCGTGGAGACTCTTGTTATTCAAGTCCCCAAGACATCAGGGAACGACAGCTTTCTACCTCTGGTCCGCCCTGAGGCAGGACTCCAGAGAAGAAGGGAAGATATAACCTCATTGTCAGCTCTGTAGCAGTGGCCGGCAAATTGCGCTCTTCTGGATCGGACCAGTGAAGAAACGCAGGGAAGGTGTACAGTATTTGTTAAAATCATGCTTTTATGTGGACACGCCCACCAGTTCATTAAGTTTGCCTGGTTTGCCTGGTGGGTGGTGATAGGTGGTGATCCACCTGAACTGAAGCCGCACCCACAGCTGTAGTTGTATGATAAAGGGGGAGGGGTTAGGGGACGGGCTGATAGGGTTCAGCTTCCAGGAAGAAACCTTAAATACAAAGTTAATACACCATTGCACATAAAAAACGACTCCAGGATGTCTAATGAAGTACGGTCACCTCATAGACACATGAAAAACTGGAAAAATACAAAAATAGTGGCACTCCATCTTTAAAAAATAACATAATGCAAACAGATGTACACCACACAGGGCGAAAGAAACAGAGACCTTTACACTCAAGACACTGCCCACACTGCCACCTTTAGATCTCCATATATGGAGCAGACACATTCCATGTGTTGATCTGACCTCATCAAACCCTGTACACTTAACATGCTCCTTATATGGCCAGTACAGAATTCATTCCATGTTGATCTGACCCCCCATGCCAAAGCGCCCTTTAGGGCGCAATAATAATAATAATTATTATTATTATTATTAATAATAATAATAATCTACTGAATTTATTCATTAACTTCTAGCTGAGTGAAATGAACAACAAATCCCCTCTACCTGTTTGGTCATATCCACATTACTAATGATCTTTTCTCGGAATATTATTGAGTAAATGTCTTGATAGAACCAATAGCAATAGTCATCCAAAAATGTTGTTACAACATCGTTGATATTACATTGTGTGGTTAAAAAAACCCATATTGGAATATTTGATGTCAATATGACTCATACTAGTCCTCAGGCTTATTGCGGTGATGCCAGCCCAGTCTGATTTCCCTCGGCAGCTGTAAACAAATCTCTGCATTAACCAGTATAAATTTGCAATCAGCTTTTGTGTTTCACTTTGACAACCTTTGCATGCATGACTCCTCTCCTCTCTTTGGAATAATGGCTTCTATCGACCCAGTCAAAAGCTCTGAGGCCTATTCTGCAAAGTTGAAACTTTAAAAGCAAAGAAAAGACCACCCCCCCCCCCCCCCCCCACCCTCTCTCTCTCTCTCTCTCTCTCTCTCTCTCTCTCTCTCTCATAACTAATTCATTCAGATGGTTATTTGATCTCAGTACTATGGAGAGCGTGGTTATTGACAGCCGATGCCTGATAGTTTATCTGAATGTTGTTTTTCCCTTATTAAACCAACTGAGGCTACATCTCCATTCTCCATTGGAGTATTCAGACCTTGAAAGTCTGGGATGACTTTCAGCATAAATTATAATGCTGCTATTGTTTTGGACCGTCATTTTGGTAGGAAATGTATGTCCTCTTTGTATATCTGTCTACTCATTTGAGTAAAGTATTGTTAGTTGGGTAAAGTATTGTTAGTTGGGTATATATTTTTTTGGTAATTCGATGTGTTCACTGTTGTGTGTTTTTAGCCAGACTTTGTTTTGGCACAAAAAAACGTTTTTCTTGCTATTTCCGCAAGTGACAAAGTTGTAGTATAAATCAAGCTTGATTATGAATAATGATCAGTCATGTCAGTCATGTGAAATAACACAGGTTCTATTTTTGTTCCCACATTTGCTGTTTCTTTAATTTTCTCGTGGTCTTCTGAAATAAAAGCACGAGAGTTACTTATCTCGCAGAGCTTGACAATATGATTGAACATGAGTATAGTAAAGTCACATATTTTCAAGCAAAACAGCAATCATTCATTCTTGTTCCCAAGTCCCAACTATAGCTTGGCAAATTTCAGCTGAAGTTGTGAACACACTAATTAACTACTACGAGGTCAAATACTTTATGTCAAGACACCACAGGAATGTCAAACAAACACTACATTCCAGAGTTGAATGCACTGAATCTCGAGAATTGATAAAAATTCTTGAGTGTGCATTTGTTTTCCTCTGTGAATTTATTTTAGTTGTGCTTTCCAGCTGTGATAATGTGATCGCTTGAGAAAACAAACTAACATTGTTACCCTCATAATCTTATGATGACTAATTTGAAATATACATTTAAACTAAAATGTATTTGAAAATCTCTTTTTGGTTCCGACAGAGTACTGTATAAAGTAGCCATTATGCGATTGGCTTTCCAGTATATATATTCTAATTCTATAATAGTTAACATTTCATGTGCAGTTAACCACTTAAAGTAAGCCCTATACACTTTGCCATACAGTTCATCTATTGTACAAGCTTTTGTTATGTTGACATATACTGTACAGTATACAGTATACCAATACCAGACTTTTAATTGAAACAGATTTCTACATTGCAATATTGATACTCTTAATTAAATACAAATTGTGAGTAGACCTACTTTTTCCACCACTGAAGATAAGTAATAATTGATCCAGCTTCACTCTTGCCTTTTCTGTGCAGGAGGCCATTGTGCCGGAGAAGTCATTGGAACAGATGGAACTAGAGATCTCCAAGGAGTATGACGACTACTGCAGTCTGGAGGAGGCCATTCTCAGGGATATGGCTCTGCCGTCAGACACACTGAATAGCACATCTGACCTCTCCCTGTTCTTCTTGCAGTCTTCGTCACACAAACATGCACACATGCACACGTACACACACAACCGGACATTGTGAATACCTTTAAGCCTGATTTTTGAGTGGTGCAACCACTCCCTTAAGGAGCTATGCGTGTGGGTGGGTGGCTGGGTGGGTGGGTGCGTCTGAGCACAAAAACAGCATGGTTGTTTTTCACCACCTGTGCGCAACCTAACACACACAAAAAACACACACGGACATATTAACTGTATATATGGTGATTTCGGGTGTGCCAGTACAGTACACTGTACCAGGAAGTTGTACATGCACAAAATGTGTGCATGTACAACTTCCTGGTCTCAACTGCGCATGTTTCTTTCCTTCCATGGAGCAACATGGTGTCGCCCGTACGGTCTTCGCGTCTCGTCCTCTTTAGACAGTCCTTGACGGAAGGCAGTAAGAGCATGCAGTCTAGGGGAGCTTAAATACCCCACACAATTGGTCAGCTGACTGCCACATCAGCGAATTACATGTGGGTCTTGCAAACACTGAATACACCCACATGGTAATGCAGCATATTAACCCCTTGAGTATAAGCATGTACCCTTGAGCACAGCATGGAGCCGAGTATGCCTGCCTGAACTAACTCTGCAAGCTACGTATCATATGTTTTTGAGGGGTGCTAGCCCCTCCAACATCTGGCTTTCGTAAAATTCCGTGTGGAATGACCTAAAAAAACATCACCCCACGTGACCTCATGTGGCAGCCAAGTCTATGTATTTTCAAATGTTTGTTTAGAGAACAAAACAGAGTACGATGTACGTTTAAAGTGGTGCCCCTCACTTCACATGAGTGTGATTTTTGTTTTGTTTTTCTGCAAAAAAAAAGGTTTTGCCAAATGACATTAACATATTAGTAAGATATACTCGCATCAGCGAGTGACTTTTCACGTCCCCATATGAGATCTGATTACCGCGTAATGCCATCCATTCGTCCCCTGTTCACCATTGTTCCCCTGGAGTCAGGCTGATAACATACACTCTGGAATATCTCAAGGATCTGAACTTGGCAGGAAATCTATTCACAGTGCTTTAGTTTCACGGCTCGGCTGTCATATGAAATATTAATTGGCTCGTGTTCGCCTGCTATTGATTAAACACCATTGATTCATGCTGTTGCTGCACTCTGTGAAACATCGCAGTGCTATAGCACAGGGAGGGCACTCTACACCAGGGATACTCAAATAGATTTACCTGTGGGCCACATTACAAAAATGGCAAGGGGCCAGGGGCCAGTAGATAAAATTACGACATTAATGATACTTGATAACTTCTCTCTTTCAATTGCTTTATTTTCGCAAAATGTACAAAAAATAAATAAATAAATGTGTTACATTTTCTTGCATAAACACAAAGAGCTGTTTCCATAACTGCACAAATTATTGCACATAACATGAGTAGCTGTTATAATAACATAATAACATAACATGAGTAGCTCTTTGCCTGCCTGCCTGCCTGTCTGTCTGTCTGTCCATGAGTAGTTATTTGTCTGTCTGTCAATGAAGCTGTCTTACTGTCTGCCTGTCTATGAGTAGCTGTCTGCCTGCCTGTCTATGAGTAGCTGTCTGTCTGCCTGCCTGCCTGTCCAATTGTCCATGAGTAGCTGTCTGTCTGCCTGTCTGAGTAGCTGTCTGCCTGCCTAATTGTCCATGAGTAGCTGTCTGTCTGCCTGTCTATGAGTAGCTGTCTGCCTGCCTGCCTAATTGTCCATGAGTAGCTGTCTGTCTGCCTGTCTATGAGTAGCTGTCTGCCTTCCTGCCTGTCCAATTGTCCATGAGTAGCTGTCTGCCTGCCTGCCCAATTGTCTATGAGTAGCTGTCTGTCTGTCTATGAGTAGCTGTCTGCCTTCCTGCCTGTCCAATTGTCCATGAGTAGCTGTCTGTCTGTCTGTCTATGAGTAGCTGTCTGCCTTCCTGCCTGTCCAATTGTCCATGAGTAGCTGTCTGCCTGCCTGTCCAATTCTCCATGAGTAGCTGTCTGTCTGCCTGTCTATGAGTAGCTGTCTGACTGCCTGCCTGTCCAATTCTCCATGAGTAGCTGTCTGTCTGTCTGCCTGTCTATGAGTAGCTGTCTGCCTGCCTGCCAGCCAGCAAGTTGGTTAACAGAAAATAAATTGTTATGGCTAAGTAAAATAAAATACAATAAACACAATTTGCCTGAAAATAGATTACCCAGCTATGACCTTTTTCATGAAAAAAAATGAGTAGTGATATGGCTGACTGAGTAAAATAAAACAATCTACCTGAAAATAGATAGCTATAGTGAAGAGCAATTTCCGCAATTACCATTTCCGCAATTTCCATTTCCACCATTTCCACCATTTCCGCAATTTCCGCAATTTCCGCAATTTCCATTTCCATTTCCAACTATTAATGGCAGCTGGGTTTCATCATTAAAATAAAATAGAATTCTGTCCGTTTAGCTATAAAATTATGTCAGGGAATAGGGATACACAGTATATGTCTTTCATTTGCATTGCATCTCCCCCCCCCCCCCCCCCCAAGCTTTTATTTTCGTTCGAGTAATAGTACAACTCTAATAGTATTACTTATAATAATGTAATTAAAGATAACTTCATTCAGATTTATTTATTTTTATTTCATTTTCCAGATTTTTTTTTCTTCTTTTTTTTAGATTTTCATTGGTGGGCCAGTCATAATGGTCCCGCGGGCCTGATGTGGCCCGCGGGCCTGAGGTTGAGTATCACTGCTCTACACGACTGGCACATCGTAAATTATCCCCCCCAAATCAGTGGAGCGAAAAAGTCAATTTTAAGGTACATTGTTTTTCAGTCTTCAGAAACACTGCAAGGAGTAAATAGTGTAGCCTACAGTAGTGGTTCCCAAAATGGGGTCCGGGGATCCCTAGAGGTCCTTGAGAGAGTTCCAGGGGGTCCCCAGCTAAATGATAATTAGGAACCAAATGGACCTTTATGGGTCTGTAACTCAGTGTACACATTTGTACACTCATTTAAATTAACATTGATTTTACAATATAAATTGAGGGTCCCAGAGATAAAAATGCCATTCAATGGGGGTTCATAGACTAATGCATGTCAAACTGGGCGCCCTTGAAATTAAACAGGTTGAGAATCACTGCTAGAGCCATACAAATCTTCTCTTATGGGGGTCCCTGGCATATCTTTTCAAATGGGGGTCCGCGGGGGAAATTGGTGTCAATTTGGGGGTCCTTGACATGAAAAGGTTTGGGAACCACTGGCCTACAGCATAGCACTACGCTCCACATAATGGGCAGCAGTGTTGCTTGGCTGGTGGTCATCAGGATCTTTAGTTAATATGTACTTGTTAGATGGGCCATTTTTGCATCTGGAAGCAGTACTGAGGCGCTTGTAAAGTGCAACTAAAAAGTGCTTGATTCACCAAAGGAAATTACACCAACTGAATATGTTTGTTGCTGGCAGCCTTTTATACTCACCTGAAGCAATTAGTTTTGACTTTGGACTCAACCATGTCAAGGTGTAGATTAATATACACATACATATTACATCAATTATTACATTTTAGAGAATGCCACGCCACACATTGAGCTGAACTACACCAGTAATGATTCTACTACAACAATGCACTACTACAATATGCTTAGCAAACCCCCCTCTGCCATTCTGACTTGGTCCAGCCCAATTACACAACAGCCCAACTTGTGCTCATGTGCTTATGCAATTAATCAATAAATAAAGAGAAGTGACCTCTCTGTTACAATACTAGTCTGTACTTCACTTCACTTTGTAATCAAAATAACCAATGCAGTAGCCCCTGAAACTTAAGAAAACTGATGGGTTACATTGTCAAAAATAATACTTTGACTCAGCACTCCACTGGCAGCTGTGTCAAACGAGTACCCACACCTGAAGCGGTACTCACTTCCTTGACAGCCTCATTAATATTGTATGTCAGCCATCTTAGCTGTACTAACCAACACACAGAGATGACTATGGGCCAGAAAGTGTCCCTTCCTAAGCCATTTTCCAATGGAACACCCCCATTAGCCATGATGCTCCTTCATGGGAATAGAATAAGGAAAACTCACAGCGATCCATCTGAGGCCAAGGGCAGCTGAAGGGGGCGAGGAGAATCCAGAGAGATGCAGTGGTGGAAAGTAATTAAGTACTTTTACTTAGTACTGTACTTAAGTACAATTTTGAGGTATTTGTACTTTACTTGAGTATTTCCAATTTCCAGTACTTTTACTTCTACTACACTGCAGCTCAGAGCCAAAATTTGTACTTTTACTCCATTACAATTATTTTAAAACTTTAGTTTAGCTACTTTGGCGATTTTAATTTTGATTACAAAACATACATTAACCACTTCAACCCTATACATTTCGTTTGAACAATGAGTACTTTAAGTAAGTCTTTTGAAGACGATACTTTTGTACTTTTACTCAAGTACATTTTCAATTCCGTAGTATTGGTACTGGAGAGATGTGAATGGTGAAGGGAGATGATTGTGAAGGGTGATGGGGAGGAAACTGTATTTTGCAACACTTTTTTAAGATAGAGTACCGTGATTTTCCTCTTTTGTATGTATCAAATACACCACATTTTGTGACATCATAACCCTAACTAACCCCTCCCCCATTATCATACAAAAACAGCTGTGGGCGAGGTTCAGTTGGGTGGTGCTAAGGTGAAAACCAGGTATACTTTATGAACTGGTTGGTGTGGCCACATTAAAAAAATCATTTTAACACTTTCTGTACACTTTTTTTGAAAAACATCGCCTCCTAGTTACTGGGGGGGGGGGGGGTGAAATCACGGCACTCCATCTTGAAAAGCCGCAAGGAGGAAGAGCATAATAAGTGTGCTTGTGTGAGCAGCACTGGTGAGTGAGAAAGGCAGAGGATCAGGTTGGAGTAAAATATAAGGCACAAAGAGAAGAGCTGAATGAGAGAACAGTGGAAACTGGGTGCACAATGAGAGAGAGAGAGAGAGAGAGAGAGAGCAGGGACAACGTTAGAGAAAGAAAACAGAGGATGGGGGGCCCTCCTGAACGGAAGTGTGATACGCCAGTGTCTAACAGATTAAACGGCACATGGCTGACTTCACTCCCTCCATAACTCATTGACGAGGACAGACCTGTCACAGAGTGGTGTGAGGAGGAGAGGGAAAGGAAAGGGCTTTGCCTATGAGAGCGCAAACCAGGCCAGGCGTCCATATGGCCCCTGAGGCACCAACAAGGCCATGGTGACAAAAGGGGCCTCTCTCCTCTCCGCTCCTCTCCTCAGACCTCTCTGGGAAGTTTTGTTTGCGGGCCCCTCTCCTCTCTGGCGCCCCACTCTTTCTCCCAGACCAAACTCAGGAATGGAGGAATGTGCTCTTTCCCTTCTGCAAGGCAACAGACATATACCGTAATATGCGAGGGATTCACCCTCACTGTTCCAGGTGCTCCCTGGCTGGATTAAGCCTAATTTATACGACTTTGTCGTACGACTGTTTTTTGGTTGACAATCAGTGTGCAAGGCAGGCAGCACACAACAGTAGCACGGCCATAAACCCACTGACCCTGCTAGTGAGGAGGGTATTCATAGTGTCAGACCTTCCGCAGTTGATTTCTTCATCTCTAAACCCACGAGATTTCCCAAACATAAAAGAGAAGAGAAGAGGTGTGTGTGTGTGTGTGTGTGTGTGTGTGTGTGTGTGTGTGTGTGTGTGTGTGTGTGTGTGTGTGTGTGTGTGTGTGTGTGTGTGTGTGTGCATGTGTGCGTGAGTGTGTGTGTAGGAGGGGGCTACATTCCAATTTTTATCACCAATTCTTGAAGGTTTTCACCCCAAATCCTGGGAGACAATGCAAGCAGGTGCTGGACAGAAGGGGCTATAAATCTGGCCAGCTGAATTAAGCCATTGCCTGGGCATTGTTCAGGCCTGGCCTCCTAGCTTCTCCTGCTGTGGAGGAGGGGGTTATGGGGTGGGGTCTTCTAAATCTTCCTTTGCACGGGTACTCGCACATTTCACACATGTTCATCTTAGCTCACCCCAACTGCTGGGGGCAAACACACAACAGCACAGTCAAACACACCTCCTCCGACCAACATCTGAGGCCACATGTTGTGACTGCTCGCTCCGGGCTATGTCGTGAAACAGCCCATATGACACAAAGGCAAACTAGATAAAGTGCCCCTCGGGGCACAGGTCTCCACCAGGGCAGGTCAGGTTGTGGCCTCCTGGTGGCGCTATAATAGGTCAATGTGAAAAGGGAGCCATTTATTCTTACCTTGGGTGGCAATTGGATGATTTGAGGCATTTTGTTCCAAAAATGTGTTTTGCAGAAATCCACCTGTTGGTGGCGATATAACTAGCCAATGTGAAAAGGGTTGGATATATTCTACACTCTACAGCCTAGTAGGAAAGTCAGTGAAAGATTTCATGTAAATTGAACGCCGCATTCATGATTTGAGGCTTTTTGTTCAAAACGGGCCAATCCTGTAAACTTTGAAAGCCAATGTTAAAAGTTTGGCACCGACTGGGTTAACGATGCCGGAGATTAGCCGGAGATTAGCTGGTAACAGACGGACACACACACACACACATACACACACACACACACACACACACACACACACACACACACAGACTCACTCACACACACACACACACACACACACACATAGACGGAGTGCAAAACATACTCTCTCCCCATGCCTTCGGCCTGGTGGAGACAAATTTGAGTGAATTTGAGCCACTGAGGGAGAGAGAGAGAAAGTGATAGATCAACATGCAATTTATTTTGAAGAAGGTGAAGTACAACAGACGAGTTTACAAGTTTTCAGAATATGTACTGAAATCTACAGTGTATGTGATGAATAGGCACCATTAGGCCTATTCTCTCTGAAACCACTTATCCTGCAAAAATGAAGTAAGTTTGGGGTCATGCAATATGCGTTTTCACCATGTATAGTAAAGCTGTGTCTGTCTTTAAAACCCTCGAGAGGTTGGTGGTAGATTTCATTAGTTGACCCCTGACCTCATAAGAGATCAGGTGGCTGGGGCACTGCTTTGGAATGTTCCCTCTTGACTCCCTTCATTTTCTAATTTGAAAGCTCTGAACAGTTTGGATTCTTGGGCACCCCCCAAATGCATTTGGTGCAATTTGCATCTTCAATAAATAATCTGTCATACAACGTATAACATTAAATATCTGATTATATACACAATATTTTCTACTCAATATAACAGCTTACTATAAAATATCTGTGTACCTATACTTGAATGCATCTTGAGAATTGTCTGACCGATTGACTTCAAACTCGGCATGTGCATCGCAGAGGACCTGTGCCCAGTGTTGAGTCGGTCACGCGGGTACTTGGAATGATGAAAGTTGGAAATGCATGCCCCAACCAGATATTCTATGCAGACGTCAGAATGTCAGAACAGGCCAGCTCCGTATTATGGACACTGGGCAGGAGCCTTTTTAGTCTGGACAACCGTGAGTTCGACCGACTCGACACCAGGCACTGCACCCCCTGTAGTGGGGTGGAAAGCGTGTGTTGAATTAGAAGTCGGTGGCGAACGGTTCTTGAGTTACGTGCATTACAGACGTACACACACGCACGCACACAGACACACACATACACATACACACACAGAGAGAAGAGAGACTTGGTGCATTTATAGTTAGATTAAAGGTAATAAAGGGGAATACCAAAAAAGGTGTGCAACTGCTTGAAAGGAAGGTAAGATAGCTGGCTTGAGAGCATGGAAGGAGAGGCCCTTATATACTCTCCCAGACCACACCCCACTCAGGTGTACACAGTTGGCCTGACGGCCTGCTCTACTCTGCCCTAATCACTCAGGCTGCCAGATATCCTGCTGTGCAGAGGCAGAGGGGGCAGGGCCGTCACACCCCCCTCCATAAGAATGTGGTTCCACCACATTATCTACAGAAAACAAACCACAAATTAGCAACCAATATTATAACAAACACTTCCTAATAAAATCAATTAGCCACCTCGTCATCTTTAACTTTATAACAATGCAACAAGGCTTACCAAACAAATATACACCTGTATGCTATAAGCCTATAACCATAAATACCTGCCTCCCCACTTTGCCACACCATCCTGCCCCCAGCCTCAGCAACCTTGTGCACAGGAGCGATTTAAGAGAGCCAGAGACAGGATAGTCTATATTGAGGAAAACAAGATATGTAAGCAAAACAGGTTAACGTGTATGCATGAGTGAAATGTATGTGTGTGCGTGTTGTATGGATTAACATAAATGTTGAGAAGTGTGCATGGTGGAGTGCAGGAGGCAAATGAAAAGAACAGATCTGTGGAAGGACTGGGGAAGCAGGCATTTATAGGGCGTCGACACCCGGGCCCAGGTGCGAGCCACTTAGGCTGAACATGAGTAGCTCTGCTCCCCAATCCTATTGGATACAAAGAACAGAAGTTACTAGGTCAAACAGTAAACACAACATATACCTAAACCAGGGGCCTATTTCACGAAACTTGGATTAGAGATTAAGCCGGGCTTTAACACATATCCTGGCTTAATATATCCTGGATCAGTGCTTAACCGGTTTCATGAAAGCTGGTTGATCTTGCCAGATTAACTTAACCAGTTAACCTGGATATGTTGAGGCTTGATTCGGTTTCATGAAAGTGATGCTACATTAGTTACCATGGAAACTTATGCTTTGGACTTAGCCTGCTCCGGACCAGGCTAACAGCCAGGTTTAACCTAATCCTGATGTCTTTACTGTTCATTAAGCAGTCAAACTGATCACAAACCAATGATGTTTTCCAGATTTATTCAATTATTATGGGTTTATGTTGCCTTATTTGTATCGGTCTGCATTAAAGGACTAATTTAAGCACTATATAAAATCAAATAACCAAAATATATAGGCTGCACAACATCATGACAGCTTGTGAGCTTGTAGATCAGCTGCTTTTGGTGAATGTTCCCCATGAATAGGTTTGCTGTCGTGCAAGTGCACGGTTAAGAATAATTATTATATTATATTATTATTATTATTCTTTGTAAAAGTGAAAACCACTAAATATTACCATTAGTCATTGTTTTACAACATATTGTAACGTTTCACCCACTACTAGTCCTACATACTTACACCTAGAAACCCCATTCAAACCTATTTAGGTTCATCCTACGGTGGACATGTGTGCCTGAAAAGGAATCTTTGAAATGTTTCATAGTTTTAGAAATATAGTGCTTTCAAATTTGAGACATTTATAGGCAGATAGTGGCTCTTCAAAAAATCACTTTCACCTAGAAACTCCATTCACACTTTGTAAAATTCAGCTTACTGTGGAAACACATGCTGGAACTTTTTACTTTGAAATGTTTTGTAGTTTCTGAGTTATTTAACTTAAACGCCCAATGCATTCTCAATGGCAATAGCACAAACTTTGGCATGCTAAATGAACCCATGAACCTATGAACCTCACCAGTCTGGCCCCTGTCTGGAAAACAACCCCCTTCCCCAAAGGTAGCTCCCTCAGAGGAGGGAGTTATGGCCAAATATCACAATGCGACAATATCATTATGCTTACAATATTAAGAATTCTGTTTTAAGTTAATAGTAGTGGTAAAATGTAAACTATATTTTTGGGGTAGTTAATCATTCAGTCTATCCACTATTGAGAGTATGTTCTCTCTTTAATTACAGCAGCAGTATTTATTTTAGAAGCTTAAGTCCACACACAACGCAAACCTTTTATATTATATATTTATTATTCTAAATTAAAATAAGTTAAGCAATCATCAAATAAACTGGTATGAGATGTGACAATGTCAGTAATCAGTCATGTATGCAGTGTATGGATGTATGAAGTGTGCTGTGTGTGAGTGTTGTAAAAGGTGTGCAACTGCTTGAAAGGAAGGTAAGATAGCTGGCTTGAGAGCATGGAAGGAGAGGCCCTTATATACTCTCCCAAACCACACCCCACTCAGGTGTACACAGTTGGCCTGACGGCCTGCTCCACTCTGCCCTAATCACCCAGGCTGCCAGATATCCTGCTGTGCAGAGGCAGAGGGGGCAGGGCCGTCACAGTGGATTCCAAGTGGTCCGTGCACCCAGTTTTCACAAAGGGCCCACCCGTGTTAGCCCATAATGGGCTTACGTGGGTTTCTAACTGGATCTTAGGTGGTATCCAAATGGGCCATTTTATTTCAGAACCATGTGTGCGCCACCTGTGTTTGCCTATATGGGTTTGAACTGGGATCTGATTGGGCCTTAAGTGGGTACCAGCTGGGAGAATTATATGTGACCCATGTAGGCCACACTTGTGTCCGCCCTCATTGTCTTCCGTCCTGTTTCTGTCACCTGCTGTCGATTGTTCATTCCTACGGATAGGATGCAGTGTGCCACATTGGCGGTGTTTCCAGTTTTCAGTAGTAGTTTCTTCAAGTGTTCAAACTTTATGAATGGATAGCGATCTGTAGAGTCCTACATTACTATCTCCTACGATCAAGGGTTAGGGTTAGGGTACTGTAGAATGCTGTTTTTCATCATTTTTGAGGACGAAAATCACTCCGACACCATGGACTGTAGCCCATGGACTGGAAGTGATTTTGTCTTTTTTCAAATCCTCGTTTTTTAAAACAAATTAATCAGCAGTCTGTCAGCATGATCTGTACACAAAATGTAACAACCTTGAACCTTGAATTATGACCTAAAAGCGTGAAAGCGTGAGGCCGCAGCTGATTTCATATCGTGCTAAAATACCAACAGTATATCGCTCCACTTCCTCTACAGAGAACAAAGCTATCGCTCAGTCTCACATCAGCATGACGCTAAAGGACAGATGGATGATGAATCACTGAGCATGTGTGAAGGTGTGCCACCTGCAAAGTTATCAAACCAGGGGAAGGCCCCGATCTTCTCACTGAGCCGTCGCACAGCTGCCATCAAGGCTTCTCCTCAGTCTCACCTTTCACATTTTTCTCTCCTATCAAGCGGAGCTAACCCAAACCCTTATCCTGTCCTCACATTGAAAGGAGATTGCTCTCTTCTGGAGGAGAGAGAAAGGGAGAGAGGGAGGGAGAGAGGTGATGAGCAGCTTACTTCTAAGAGGGATTAGCCTTATTAAAATGAAATAGTCTAGTCCTGAGTGACAGAGCAATGGAGGTGGAGGGCGGTGGGGTGGTGGAGAGAGTGCACCTACGCATGTTGTGCGAGGCCTGGCCCCTGGCATCTAAGGAGCCGCTTTTCTGTTTTCCCCTTCCCTCCATTCTTCACTTTCACCTCTCGCTCTCCTTGTCTTCTCCCCTCCGACCTGCCTTCCCTCTGGTACTCTCATCATCATAGCGGTCCAGAACAGGGCTTCTAGCAGGGGGATCTGTCATCGCTACGTCACAGATCTACCCCGGAGCCCTCAGATGAGCTGCCAAGTACAGGGGCCAGCCTGTCGGGAACAAAAGACCCCCCCTCCCCCCCAAAAAAAAAACACATCAGAAAGGCTGGGACTTTGGTAAAATGTGATTAATAGCCTTCCCATTGAAGGGCAGTGCATGTATGGAATGTCTGTCCAGGGCTGTTGCCTACAGGTTCCCAGCAATTACTTATAGGCTTAGCAAGCACATGTTCATAACAATTGCATGGTTAGTAATGAATTGGGGATACATATAGCTTGAATCAACAAAAGCCTATACCTGAACATGTTCACTGACAGATCGAACATGCTCAGTATTTCTTTGAAATTAATACCTAATTGTATGCGATGGTAATTTGGACATTTCAGTGGGGGCTCTGATCAGGTTGACACCTTGCCATTATATGGAGTCATATGTCATAGATGTCATAGTCGACTGATGTGATATATCTCCTACCCAGCAATACAGGTCCCTACTGTCTCTTACCACCCCCCACACCCAAATAAAAGCTTTATTGAGGGGCTCCTATGTCCAGCTTTTAGTGTATGTGCACAAACTTTGTCCAACACAAACATCAAATCCCATTGACAATGAATGGACACTTTTGAGTGTTTGAGTGGTAGACCCATCTCACATGAGGGGCCATGATACTGACCATGATACTGACCATGATATTGGCCATGATACTGACCATGATATTGGCCATGATGACCATGATACTGACCATGATACTGACCATGATGACCATGATACTGACCATGATATTGACCATGATGCTGACCATGATACTGGCATGATACACTTTCGACACATTGCTAAGGCCTGGAATCAAACCTTATATTATCCATCTCCACACACTAGTGTCCAGTAAAGCTGAAAGAAATGTAATAAATAAAACAGAAATAACAACAATGTCAGAAAAAGGGAGGTGTTTGTGTAGGCAGAGTGGCAGACCTCAGTGTGGTCCAGTGGTCGGCTACTACTACAGCACTGATACTGAATCAAAGGTCAGTAGAGAGAGAATACGGGGATAGAATGGAGGAGGAGGGGAGAAAAGGTCTGGTTTCACATGCAGGTGGCTGTCAAGGATGTTTACCCAAAGAGACAGACTCCTATCTCTCTAGTCTCTACTCTTCTGTTTCCCGAATTAGAAATGAACAAAAGTTCAGTTCAGTTCACAGACAGACAGGCTTATATTAAGTGGCGGCTATAGCTGAGTAACTAAACAGGCTCCATGACATTATGTCTACCTCTGTGTCTTCATATGGGATTTCAGTAGAACAAACCAAACAGTGTTTGTTCAGGGTTAGGGGTTTATTTGTATATTTTTTAACCATCACATGGCTGTATATAAATATTATACAGCAATTTGAGGAAGAATTCTGTACATTTGTATTTTGTAATACAGTTACAGTTACCTGGTTTCAGTTAACCCTTTGCACTGAAACAGGTTAATATAGTTCTTTCTTTGATGTTTGCATAACTGTGCCTATAACTTCAATAAGGCCTTGAGACTAATGGTGCCTGACAGACAGGAACATTATACGATGTAAAATCACATGCACCTTCCTTCAGATTGTCAATGAGATGCTTGGCTCTGTCTCCACTGAAATTCCAGTCTGTACTCTGTACCGTAGGTTCACTGAGGGCGCGTGCTGCTGATATAAAAAAAGGGATATAAAACAAAGAAAGGCCTGCAGGCATGCATGCACACTGCACTCATGGGTACATTATGTACCCTGAAGCTTTCCATGGCACATCATACTGTAGTAGTACTAGTAGGTCGACGTGACAACCATAAAAATATGATATGAGCATATTATTGTATGTACACATAACAAAATGGTGAAAACCATTTGCTGCTGAAAGGTGTCCGGATAGTCTGACCTCTTTAGTTACCTGCCAGAAGATGTTTATCAGCCACGCTGGAATCTCTCCCAGGCTGGGTTTTCATGGTAGTATAATTAACAGGTGAAAAAAAATACTTCATATTACTTTGAAGAGGTACAGGCTATCCAATATGGTTACGGTGCTATGTGCTGAAATTAAACAGTCTATACTTTCATATGCTAGCCTACATTTGGCAAAGATTACCATAAAATAGATTTGTTACATAACTTCCAGAATGGTTGTAGTAAAATGTATGTGTGGAAGCCACAATTAAATCACAGCCTTACTACAGCAGATTTTACTGGACAACTCAAAAGACAGATGTATCCTGGGAATGTCCCTGAAGCTGTGCACTGTGCTGGGAGATTCCCACAAGCCACCAAGGGCAATTCCCAGCTTAATTTATCTCTACTCTATGAGGCTGGGTTTCAGCTGCTCTTCCATTACAAAGGACATCTGAAAGCTTGAGTCCAGTTTCAACTCTCTTATTATCTATCTATATCCCATTCATTCTTTATTAATAGCAGAACTAGATCTACAAGCTGTGTAGATCAGGTATTTTTGTAAATGCAGGCATTTGAACAATGGTAATGCGACTCTGTTGAGTATAGTTCTGTCACAATCTATGACGTATGCATTTGAAATAAATTTTCTGAAACTCACATTTGGATTTATGCGACTCTGTTGAGTAGTTCTGTCACAATATATGACGTATGCATTTGAAATAGATTTTCTGAAACTCACGTTTGGATTTCAATTGTTTAAATCAATGTTTTTAACATTGATTTAACTATTTTCTTCAGCTGCAACCTTTCCTGACTGTTCCTGACAGCAAGGTCTATTTCACATATAGACCACATTTTACTTTTGATGTTTTGAGGTACCAACTGTTGTTGGTTGTAAGCTGTATTCTCATATTAATTGTACTTGAATTCACTTTCTCTGAAGTAGCATTTAAATAAAAACCAATCACCAATAAACAATTAAAACATCGACAACATATCGTTGCTGTCGGGCAGAAACCTCCCATCGTCATATTTGGCCTACTTGAAGTGCCTAAAAGAATGTGCACACAAAAAAATGGTGAGGCAGCTTTTTGCTTCTACGGCCCAACAGCCTGGAATAAACTTCCATTCGAGCTCAGACACGCACCCTCTGTAGACATTTTTAAATCTCAACTCAAGAGTCTCACCTCTTCACTCTTGCTTTTAGTTGAGTTTTAATATGCACGTTCCTACCCTGTCCTGACTGATTTGCTGCATGTGGTGTTTTTATTAGTTTTTATTTATTTTATGTTCTTATATTCAATTTTGTTCTTTGCCCATTGTTCTATCATTTTAACTACTTGTGTTTTAATGTATTCTATTTTTGTGTCCTGCCTTGTGAAGCACTTTGAGCTGCATTTATGTATGAAAGGTGCTATACAAATAAAGTTTATTATTATTATTATATTCTCGATTGTGGTTTCCCCCCCAAAAATGAACACCCTACTTGATCATACCACAGTATCACAAAAGCATCCAAAGTAGCAGATCTACAAGCTTGTATATCTTATTTTGCCATTTAAAAATATATATGGTATAAAATGCAGTCAAGAGTCACTGCAGGCAGCTCGCCTGCTGTGCTGCTGTGCAGGAAGATGAGGAGACTGCATGTGAACGTGAAATAATATACTTTAATATGACCATACATTTGTCGGGATCAGTACAAAGTAATATTCTGCTGGGTGATGCTTTCCTTGTTGCTTTGTTTTTTCTCTCTCCAGGGGACAGACGGCACAGCTAGGAAAGTTTAATCAACGACACGACGTGTACGCATACTGTATACGACATGCTGACATGTGATAGGCATAGAGAATGGCCTGTTTTGGATAATACAAGACAGGAATGCATTGATTGACAAACAGGAAGAAGATCACACATTGAAAGGATCGAGCCAGAGGTTACACTTGACTGCTTTCCTCCCTTCCTTGAAGTAACTGATTAGACATGATTGGCAAAATCGGCCATGCAAGGTTGAATTATGCTATTCATGCAAGACTAGCATAAGCCGAATTACAGCACAGGTTTACAGGTTTTGTTTTGTTTCTCCCCTTTTGAAATGAGAGATCTGATTCTGTGTAATATCAAGGCAATACTGAAAGTACAAATTAGTGAAAATGATTTTCACCTGCGGTTTAATAAATCCAGCAAGTGCCAATGTCAGTATGGGTTGTGCTCTTTGTTCCAACAAGATCTTGGTAATGTTTAAAAATACAAATCTGTTAATATTGCTAACCAAAATTTCAAGTGGAGGATGAAATGGGTCCTCTCTGTTCTGTCCTCCCAGTTGAACGGGCAGACAGATGGTTTGAAAGGCACCCCGGTGACAATCAATTTCACAAGTCCTTCTCAGACCTAGAGGGCACAACTGACAGAGTAGGCCATGGAGCATAAGTGTCAGATAGCCCGTGGAGCAGGACCGTTCAGCTATAGTAGAAGGTATAAAAGGGTGATTGCGGTAGAATTTTGGCAATTATACACTGGATATAATTTAGAATTAAATGTGGCAGGTTTCAGGGCAAAGGGAGTTGAACCAACCTTGGCCCTCATTTTGAGCATGAGTCTGGCCTCTACAACACGACATTGTATACTGACAGTCTGACTTCAAGGAACTGAGTTTGACACTGCTATCCTGCCTTTCAGTCCTCTGGAGAAATGGTTCTCAAAACATCAAGGAAATGGTTCTCTGAGGGACCCTCAGAGTTCCTTGAGGGGGTTCCAAATAGACCCTTACAGGCCTTACAGAGTAATGGGGGTCCTTGACATTAAAGAAATGTTTGAGAACCACTGCTCTAGAGAAATGCTTGAACGATATGCATCATCCATATGAACCAGGTGAAGAAATGTGCATACTTTACATAATATAGTGTCGATACACATAAATATCAATAACCAAGGCAGATGGGAAATAATCTTATGTCAGTAAAGCTTTTGACCATGCAACGTTCAGTACCTTAAAAAACAAAAACACCAAAATGAACATAGTCCACCAGAGACAACAAATAGATGTCAAATATGTACACAATATAACAAAAATAACAATATCTCTTTCTGCAAGAACATCTTTATCATATATTTTACAGCTAAATTTGTACCATTAGTCCAGCACATAAAAATGTGAACAGGTAGCATGAAGGGAAGAAATGCAACTGTTACTACGAGTCAACACTATAGAAGATCATTGGGAGCATTTAAATACACCATGGAAACATAAGCTGTAAAAAATAATATACTCCGAATACATTTATATACATATATATGTTAAATACTGATCATTCTGAATCCCTGGATTGCTGAAAATGTACTTTTGACTATTTAGGCAGCAAACTCATATTAGCCGAAGGCTTCTGCATCTGCAGTAACCATTTTAACTGCTGCTCTGCAGTTTGTGTTTCACATTTGGCTTTTGTCTCTTTCATGGTTTAACGCGCACCATGCCAAAAGGTGGGGTCGTTGGGAAGAGCAGAAAAGTGCTGGTCTTTAAGCCTTTTCACTTGTCAGGTCGATATTACATCACATAAAATGCACTCTCTCTTTAGTTGCCTGCATAAGATGAAATGTACTATATATCTGGTGTGCATGCTTGTACAAGCAGAGACAATCTAACCACATAATAACTCCCATCCCAATGGGGCAGGTGTGTGTGTGTGTGTGTGTGTGTGTGTGTGTGTGTGTGTGTGTGTGTGTGTGTGTGTGTGTGTGCGTGTGCGTGTGTGTGTGACTGTGACTGTTTGTGTGAGTGTTGATGCACGTGTTCATGTGTAGTTTCCCAGGCTCCAGTACCCTAAGAGGAGGTTTCAGTGGCTGTTATTCCATCATTCAGTCCACAGCCAACATATTGCTGCACTATATACCGACAATCTACACTACCGCCTGCCTCATAAGTGCATTATTGTTGTACAACATTTTGAGTTTCGTACCTCAATAGAAAAGCTTTCTGCTGCCTTTAAGGGGAAATCCACTCTAAAGCAGAATTAACATAGGTCATTTCTATGATCTTCAAGAGTTAACTCCTAACTCTTGACCCTGTCGTTGAGGCACAACTGCTGGGAATGCAATGCCAACAGTGAATATGAGACTTTGTGGGTAAGACAGTAATCAGTAACATTTTCCTGGGGCGAACACGACACGCTCATTCTATAATGCAATAGAGCATATTCCACTATTCTGCTCATGTTCACAAAGTCTTCAATTTACTGTCAAGCGAAGCCCCTTGCATCTTCGCGACAGCGCTGATTGACAACTTCAGTTTTTGGCCTCCTAAGATCACGAGACTGGCATTACGATATGTCTAAGATCACAAGACTGGCATTACGGTATGTGAATTTTGTTATAGTGTGGATTGTCCCCTTAATGTACCACCTTCACACAATTAAGGCACCTTTTACACCCCTGGGGGTCAATGGGTTCTTCTAATAAGAAGAGAAGCAACAATAACAAAACAAAACACAGATCTGGACCAAAACACAACAAAAACAACAAATAGCTGACAGGAAAAAAAAGGGGGAAAAGCGGAATGTTTAGGGGTAGGTAGGACAAAAAAAAACAGAAGTGCCCCTTTACATATCTTTTCAACTCATCCACTTGATTTGTGCAGGAACATACAGCACCTTACACCATTGCCATGGTATCATCACAGAAAAACACTCCTGAAGCACCGTGATAGGGTAAGTCAGACCTGCCCCCAGATACCCCCCGTCCGCCCCACACACACACACACACACACACACACACACACACACACACACACACACACACACACACACACACACACACACACATTTTCTTTCTGTACCTTACGTGTGTGCACGTTTTAGTGTTGGTGTGTGGAACGAGTCAGTACCCTACGTTGAGCTTGTTCTTGTTCAGCTCTCTCTCTAGGTTGCCTATTAGAGTGTCTATGCTCTCCTGCAGGTCTCGGAGGTTGACCCTGTTGCTGAGCACCGGGCTAATATCCTGAATCTTCATGTAGGCCTGGTAGGTGTGCTCTTTGGGAAGATGCGGGGGGAGGATGTGGTCACACACCCTGTCGTCGTCATCCTCCTCCTCCTCCACCTCCTCCACCTCTTCCACCTCCTCTTCCTCCCTGGGCTGACTGTTGCCTGAACCATCACTCTCGCCGTGCCCTTCCTCCACCTCTTCCTCCTTTCCCTCCTCCTCCTCCTTCTCCTCCTCCGCTGGCCCATGCACTTCCTCCTCCTCCTCCTCTTCCTGCTCCTCGGGAGAGTCCAACAGTGCAGAGGTCGGGACATCCTGTTCCCTCTCCTGTGCTTTAGAACCATCTTGGTCCTCTCCTCCCTCCTCTGCCTGCTCCTGCTCCTCGTTGACACAGTCTGTGTCCTCGGAGGCCACGTCGTCGTAGTCTGCCTCCTCCTTAGGAAGCAGCATGAGTTCAGGAGGGAAGTAGCACTCTCCGGCGCAGCCGCTCCAGTCACCGGCGTAGCGGTTACTGGGGCTGTCCAGGCGGCCCGGCCGGGGCCTCAGGACGCCCGCCATCTCCGCGTCGCTCAGGTTCAGCACCTGCGGGCGCTCTTTCCTCCGTCGGAGAGGCGGGATGGTCAGAAGGTCGGTGGTGGTGTCGAGAGCCGCTGCTGTGGGAGTAGGGGAAGACCGCTGGCTGTATTCGTCTGGTACTGTGAAAACAGTCAGGAAGACAGGTTAGGTCAAAGTCAGAATGTGAAGGTGAGCTATTTGATCATCATTATAATTATTATAATTTAATATCAAAACATGCCTTAAAACAAAAACAAGCCTTAACCATATGAGTACCATAAATGTTAACAGAACAAAATCATGATGATGATGAGATGAACCATATTGTGGTCTCCAAAGACAGCTTTAGACCGCGACGGAGGGGCGCCGTCTCAAGCAAACTTGACCCACGGGAGACACCACCGACTGAGCTAAAGCGAACGAGTTGCCATGTCGAACGTTTTGAAGTTCGCTTGAGCCGACTCAGCCCCGTCCGATTTGCACCCCGATGGGCACAGAATAGTAAATCCTCACCCCCCTACAATGAACACAGCAGCCGCAACACTCCTTCCAGCCCCTCTCACCAGGGGGGGAAAGGTCACGTCCTGGCTTGTGGCGTATTAGATTGACGGGCGGTGGTAGAGGAAAAGTCATGGGATCATGAAAATCAACAGGGTTTGTCCTACAGGGATCATGAAGGTGCACAGCGAAATTCCCTGGCAATTGAGTGGTTTTGTTTGTTTGTCACATTTGGTTTGGGACCACAGTGGTGGACAGATGCATGGACAGCCAGAAGGACACCGGCGTCCTTCCAATGCCTGCCACTGCGGGACTATGAGGTCCAGCTGCTGTTGACCATGTGAGCACACAAGAGGTCCTGTAGCAGAAATAACATCAGACAACATGCCATGCCATGCTTATGTTATGCCATGCTTAAGACAAGTATGCATTCTGAATTCACTCCAACACACACTCTTGAAACTTCTCTGACTTGTCTCTGAGGTTTAGCTTATAGGCTTTATTTAACTTTCTTCTGGGGTCCTCGGTTTTCACTACTGTTTAAACTAAGGTAAATAAAGCTATAACAAATTATGCTAATCTTTGGACAAGAGAGTAAGGTGGATATACTACAAAAATAAATAGTAAAAAAAACACTTCAACAAAACCAACTCCAACACAACTCAGTTACCTGTCACACTCTCTTATTTCTCTCTGTGTATCTACACTTCGACACCGCTAGCTGTCTTTTACTGGATAAGAAGGGAACAGAAAACAGAATAGCATTAAGAGGTAAGCCTGTTAGACCTTGATTGTAATTCGGGAAATTCAAGTCATTCAAATAGTCAGGAGCAAGCAGCAATGTAATGTGGTTCCTTTTGTTATTTCAGTGTCACTGTAAGTGATAAAAGGCAATGTGCCTTTTATGGACATCACATGCTCTTGCTGAGTCTCTTTACTGTTTTGAAAAGACATATAATACCACAATGTTGCGTGATTTCATTCCCAAGGTTGGTTTAACACATTTGTGTTAAAGCCACCACTTAAAAATACAGGACGCGCGCGCGCACACACACACACACACACACACACACACACACACACACACACACACACACACACACACACACACACACACACACAATGTCCTCCACCACATGCTGTCATACACTGCCATCGTGCGATCCACTCCTGACCACCTGCTCAACAGCAACCATGCACTCAGAACACAGCTGATGAAGAACATGGCGCGCACACACACACACACACACACACACACACACACACACACACACACACACACACACACACACACACACACACACACACACACGCACACACACACACACACACACACACACACACACACACACACACACACACACACACACACACACACACACACACACACACACACACACACACACACACACACACACACACACACACACACACACACACACACACACACACACACTGAGTATCCAAACTCAAATTCCCCACATGTGATATGCCTCCTTAATATAACATGTATCTACCAAGACACAATGGTGGTCAGTGGTCTGGTCACACACAAACATAAAGAGCCCCTTGACCTGACAGAAAGCACATCTGTCATGTATCCTCGCGCTCGTCCAAAGACGCACAGACTTTGAGGCCCAGAGAGCAACAATGCAGTGGATGGTTGGTTATGCGTGTGGGGTGTGAAGAGGCGGATGGAAATATCCCATAATGGCCATGAAATGTTAGGGTGAAGTTTAGAGGGCTGAGGGCTAAGGTTAGGCCAGGAATGTCTTTAATTATAGCCCAGCCATCCTACGCTCTTGAGCAGGGGAAGTGGACTGAAAGGAGGTAACAGAGGGGAAACATTGCCTTGAAGCCACGCTGAAAGTCTGATCAAGGTTAGAATTTCTCACAAGACCGGGTCATTAGCCACATGCTAGCACAGACTTATGTTATAGTAAGGACTGTTATAGACCGGGTCATTAGCCACTAGTAGCCAGACATGCTAGCGCAGACTTATGTTATAGTAAGGACTGTGATAGACCCACATGCACATCTATCAAAGACTAAATACCTATACTATATATGTTCCCACACAGTGTGACAACCACACATTATTATTGCAATATATATAACTGCACAAACAAGTTATGAATATTTGTATTATTTTACTATATATACACACACACACACACACACACACACACACACACACACACACACACACACACACAGTATATTAACCACTTTAAAACTGGTGTCCGTATTTTGGGCATGTCATGATAGGTGAATAATATTGTATGTATTTATATTCTTTCCGCACATGTTCAAAATGAGTTGGCTATTCTCACTATGAATACAGATTTTGACTTGTCCATTGGCACAAACAGTTTGAAAACCACTGCTACAGACAGACTCTTCTTCTAGCTGCAAGCAGTTTTCTTACCAAAAAATAAACAAATACCTCCCTTTTTTACGTACATAGTAAGCACTGTCTGTCTCATTTTGCACAGCTTCACTTGTACTTACCTATTACTAGGCTACCAGCTAATATGAGACTTATGAATGCTGACTTATGCTCCTGTGTATGCTGCTCTGTGTCCCTCAATGCTGTAGGCGTTACAACTTTCCACAGTACTGGTGAGAGGCTTAATATTTTAGGTCCTATTTGTTTGTATGTTTTACACCATTGTTAGCCCCTCCATTTAAACACGGTTTTAATTAGTCAGTTAGAGATGGTGATCTTTGTTAGCGATGATGAGCAAAATAAAAATGTAAACACTCAGTAGAAAGTGCTTCCCCCCCCCCCCCCCCCCCCCCTATTAACTGTTATGACTATACAGTGAAATGACCAACAAATAGCCATGCCTTGCTTTGCACATTTAGAAAAAGATCAACAAAAACAAAAAAACACTTTTAGCAAACTTGGCCAAAAGGAAATACTTCACATAGTCACATCTTTATGCTCAGTCTGTCTGCCTGTACACAGTCTAGATTATAACACTCTGAGGTTTGGGATAAATGTGCCTCTCCGTCCTTAGACCTCAGTAATAACATCCACTGAAGCACACGCTGACAGTGACAGTTAACACGTTCATTAAGGGGTGACTGGAGGGTGAATAAATACAGTTGAACATGTACACACAGAATGTGTATATAGCATGTGACAGATGAACAGCAACTTAATAACACAACAAAAGATTTTACGCAAGGAATATGCTTAATGCTTTTGAGCGTTCCCCACTAGGTGTCATCTCTCATATTCATCTCAGACTGGTTGGTTGTTTCACATCTCAATGAACAACTGCAAGGAAGGGACAGCTGTGGCCAGCATGCAACTGTTGGACAAACGGACAGATATCTAGCAATTGGAGGATGACTGGTTAGCTCTGGATATCAGTCCCCTGGCTGGTGATTTGTCCAAACAAGACAAGAGAGCCACACCTCAGAGGTTTGGTTAATGGCAGGGCTTTACTCGCTTGGCTCTGATTGGCTCTGTCCTTTGTGGTTTGCCATGATGAAGCACACTGAGGCCGAGTTCCATCTGCACCGGATCAACACAGATGGTGGCCAGTGGCTATCTGCCTTGCTTGTGCCAGTGGTGGTGGGTAACCTCAGGGATCAAAGCACCCCCGGCCCTTTCAAGGTTCTGCGTGGAACTAAGCCACAGAGCTGGTAGCAATTTGCATGATACCCCCCCTCTGGCAGAAAGCGGTGTGGGCGTGGCATATACTGTACTGCACGCAGAACAGCTACAGTACATTGGAATGTATTCAGATAATGACTCAAAAATGAATTAGACCAAGGGTTCTCAACCCGTGGGTCGCGACCCCTCGGGGGGCGGGGGCGCGAGACATGGCCAAAGCATTTCCGGGGGTCCCCAGCCAAAAACGTTGAGAACCCCTGAATTAGACCACTGGTTCCAAAGTGGTCTAGGGACCCTCAGGGTTCCTTGAGGGGGTTCCAAGTGGACCCGTACAGGTCTGTGATTCTGAGTGTACAAATGGAACCAAATGGGCCCACTTGTACACTCTCAGATTTATGGGGTTCCTTGTCATTGAAAAGTTTGAGAACCACAGAATTACACTCAGACTCACCAGGCCATAGCTGAAGCAGGTAGTGCAGAACCTCAATGTGCTTTTTGAAGTGCAGGGCACTGGCCAGCTCCTCAGAGTCAATAAAGACTCGGTTAGTGTGACACGAGGCCTCCTGGCGTTGGCTGAGCAGCACTGGGCCGAAACACACTGCCAGGTTCTGGCAGGTCATCTTGTTCACTTCCTGGTAGGATGCCACTAGCTTCAAGTGGTCTAGAAGTTTCCGCAGCGTTGTCTTGAAGCACACACAAAAAGACCCCACTAATGTTATTATTGTTAGAATTAGAAAAATATAGTTTTAGTAGCAGAAGAAACAATTTATTATAGCTGTCACAATAACCACAAAGCTCAATCCACACGCAACATGTTGTTAGCTCTAAGATCAGATCTTCTTAGCAAGCAACGCAGTCATGCGAAGGAGTATTAGACAATAATTATCAAGGTCACTCTGGGAACCAGGGACAAAATGAACACTAGTACTTCCTCACCCTCTCCACGTCTGGTAGGATGTCCAGCAAGCTGACCGTGTGCTCCGTGTCTGACTGGTCATTCTCACAGCCCCCTGGACCAATCCTCAGAGGTCTCCTGGACATGGACTCCAACACAGCCTCATATAACTGCTTATCAATCAGAGGGAAGGGCAGTTCTCGTAGATAGTCCTTCAACACACCTGGAGAAGGAGCGAAGGGGGGACGAGAGAGAGAGAGGATGGGGTAATATGGAGAGGAGAGAAAGACGGAGAAACAGAGACAAGTCGTGTAAGTTCAGGTGTGTTGATGGTCATTGGTCACAAAGACATGTTTCCACCAAAGACTCGAGAAATGGCATACTTTGGACGAGCAGAGGAGTAGGGGACGAATTTTCCGATGTTTGAATGAATAAACAACTCATCACATGGGCAACTTAAACATTTGGCACATTGCTAATAACGTCAGTGTAGCTATTGATAGATAAAATGCTTTTATTTCCCCCACTCTTTTAGATGGCTGGACATGATGACATACTGTACGTGGTTACTGTAGCTGCCAAGAGAAGCCGTGACGGGGGAGCGTAACACTGCAGCCAGAGTCATAGGCATTAGTATAACATAACTTTAGGCGTCAGAATGTTGGGAGGCCTCATTGTGCGCGTGTGATTTCACACCTGTGTTGTGTCGCCAGCGTCCCGTGGACCAGACCAGACAAACATGAAACCCCATACTATCGCCGCTAATCCTCCAAAATATTACTGCCATGTCTGTAAGGGAACAATAAAAGCCCTTTGTGGTGGACTTCACCTCTCATTTCCCTCCTGCCTGAAGATGCCCCACGTTTACAGAGCAGACCATTATTACGCTTAATAATGTCCGCCCCCTGTATGATTTAAGAGGAAAATGGGAGCTCCTTCATAATGACTTGCACAATCACTGAGCCCTGAACAATTCCCAGGCGTTTTACAAGTTCATCCCATGCTTGCTATTTACAGCACGCTACAGTATATGACTCACTCTATGCCTGTTGACATCCCTTTACGTCTGGTAAGGAGAGCTGAGGGCAAAACTTAACACGCTCACTTTTTAATCCCCTTAATCCCCCACTCTCCTCTCCTAAGGGAGTCTGAGGTGTAACGCTTTCTAGTCTATTTCTATCTGGCATTGTGAATGTGAACCCCTTGCCCATTAATCTTGGCAGAAAAACGAGACAAAGCGAAGACTTGAAAATTAGCCTGAGATTATGGCGCTTCTGGGTGGCAAAATACCCACAATTCCTCTCTTCTAAACAAGTAGGTTGGCATGTGAAGCCACTGCACATGGGATTGGATGGTGTGTCGAAAGGGGGATCTAAATTCAGTTCATTGTTACAATGTTCCAAGTCTCAGGTTAGTTTTAGTTCAGTTCAGTGGAATTATCCTTTTTACATTTGACATTCAACTCAGTAGCCTACAACATGACTGAACCAGTAATCACTAAAGCCTCATCTAAATCAATGCCGTAAAAGTATTGAACAATATAACAACAACAGGTAGAATCGTTCAACAATTTCAATTTCATGAAATATGGTTATATGGCTTATTTCTGTGTCAAAGGTGTTTTCTAATAACTCCTCCTCCTTCTTCCTTCTGACCTACAGTATATACAGTGTCATAAAAGCCTGCGTCCGTGACAATCTCCACTTAAACAAGGCTAACAGCAGCTCTGTTTTTCTGCTCAGCACTATGAAACCCCCCCCCCCCCTTCTCAAGACTCAACACGTTTCAACAAAGCAATGCACAGCAGACAGACAGAGGGAAAGAGATAGCGAGGCGCAGAGACACAGAGAGAGAGAGAAAGAAAGAGAGAGAGAGAGAGAGAGAGAGAGAGAGAGAGAGAGAGAGAGAGAGAGAGAGAGAGAGAGATGCATTCCTAAGGCTACGTACGTACGTACTGGTGGTGGCAAAAAATAAAAGGAAAGCCAAACAACTACGTCTGTCTGTTGTGTTGTGTCAAGCAATCAGGGCAGGCACTGAGCAAGCCCTCTCTGTGTCAGCTGAATTCACAATGACGGCTCTATGGGTTCACCGTGTACCCGATGAACACCACTGATACTAAACACAGATGTTTATTTAGTTTGGGGGGGGGGGAGAGACACCAAAAAAGTTGCATTACCTTTTTTATTCTTGAATACACAGGCTAACATATTATTATTACCCTTAAGGACAGTTTGGTATGCTCAGAATGTGATGTGACGAGATAACGTCTTTACAGAAGACTCCTCTCAATGCCTCTGAGGACGTTCTGATTTCCACAACAAGATAAGACAAAAATGCTTTATGACAATCACTCGGCGTCCCGTTATCAATCTATTGTGACCCTGTTGAGATAACTGTAATCAGGTCATTTCGTTGCTGAAAGCTAAATTACCTGCATGGAAGCAAAATACTGTACTATGTCACATGCTTTTTATCTTATCTTGTTTGGGGTTATCTTGGCCCGTGGTAGTGCAATGTAAATACATGAGTGCTAATTTACCTGTCAGTGTACAAATGGTGTGTATGAATATTATAAAATGCCAAGAAATGAGCCCAGGACATCCGCGTTCTGTTCAATCACTGGATGCAGCCTATAGAATCTGACAAAAAAGGCTTTTAAAACGGCACCGAAACAGGAAGTGGCCGGCGGTGAAATCCAAGCCCCCAGTAAGGCTGGCCAGCGTTGAAGCTGTGAGACGTAGTGGTGAAAGCTGGGACTGCAGGCGGACCCGTGCATTTATGACCAGGAAACCGGGATTTAACATTGAATGCTCGTTTGCACTTTTGGTGGTCAAATAGAGAAGTAGAGCGTTCTTCCAATGGTGAAATCCCACAATTTCTTTCTTCCCATTGGCTACGGTCGATCACGTGACACGTGCGTCGATACAGTGCAATGCATGTTGGGTTACAGTTGCATGATGGGAAGCAGCGTTTTAGTGTAACAGCAATGTAACGTTATTGTTTTTGGACGTGTGGCATTAGATGTGAGCGCAAACCTCTAGTTTTCTACAAATGGAAAGTCAAGCATTGGTGGACCTCAGTGACCCTCACATAATAACCCCTAAATACGTGTCATTGTACGCTGAATAGCGAAAATACATCTACAAACTCCCAACGCATCACATTGTGACGAATTGTGAGCTTTCATTTTAAAAGTTTTTTTATTTTGTATTATTCACATTCATTTTGTGTGGTGGTTGAGTGCTGTGACTGTGAGTTTACACATCGTGAGAGCCAGGCCAGCCCAAATCAAAGAATGCACACTTGTTTTAAATAGTTTCATGAAACGACACGTCCTAATTATGCGTACACATACGACCTCATTCTCAATAGACTGAAACAACATGCATGTATAGTAGGCTCTTTCTATTTCCATGTTTTTATAAACACAGCAGTCCAATGGTCCAACTGTGTGTGTGTGTGTGTGTGTGTGTGTGTGTGTGTGTGTGTGTGTGTGTGTGTGTGTAGTGCTCTAAGGTGAGGAGAATACAGCCATTGAGGTAAATCATTAGCCTGTTATGAGTCAGTGCCTGTGTTGACTTTAGTAAATTAACACAGCGGTTCCCAAACGGCGTGCCAATGCACACTGGTGTTCCGTGAGACAAGTCCAGGTGTGCCTTAGGATTCTGTGACAACCACACATTATTATTATGGCAATGCACTGTAACTGTATACAGCTATACACAAAGTTACGAGTTGTGTTTATTCTAAAACGGATCGTTCCATTGGTTGGCTTTGACTTTGAGTCCTGTTTTCAAATATTCAATAAACACACACCTAGAACCGCATGGATCAGCTTCGCTCCACCAACTTCTTGTTTACAATACTAACGGCTAGTCACGCAATTTAGTTTTCTCACCACGGAACGGTAAGAGGAGCGCTTAAGAGCGACTTCCTTGTTTGTGGAGGCAGTTGCAGGTTCTACTTTAAACTGCAGCCTCATGTGGCCTATTGCTTTAATTCAATATATCAGCACTGGTTTCCCAATAGAGCAAATGTTATATAGTATATACCCTAAATAATTCGATTTTAAACCACTTTCAACCGGCTGTCTCTCAGACATCCAGCATTGCGCACATGCAACAAATACACACCCATGTGCAAGAGCACACGCATGCATGCACAGTCATGGACTAATGAGGAGTGAATAGGAAGTTGTGTTCTGCAGGTGTTCCACGCTGTAACAATTCTGAAAGGTGTGCAAATGGACCCAAAAAAGACGATTTGCACACGTCAGTTCATTTAGCACTCAGAATTTTACTTGTGCACTTATTTTCACAGCCGAGCTGACAACAATATACACACTGTGAGTGTCTGCTGTGTGTCGCACGCAAACAGTCAGTAACTGGTCCTTCACCATCCATTATACCATCTGCATTCAGACCACTGGGGGCCATGGTCATACAGATAAAACATATCAAATGAGTGTCCATGGCCTGCTGCATATCAAACAGGGGGTTCTTGTTAATAACGTTGATAATCAAGACAAAGTAAAATTCCAATGTCAGCCCTCTATGCGGCTGACACCCACTGACTCCTTGCACCTTAATCCATGTCCTAGCAGTACCTTGAATAAGTCCTTATAATGCATTGCACAGTACACAGAGGCTGCTATGCTCACGCACCTAATATATACATTATCTCAGGTACTATGTGTAAATATATTTTTGAGACCCTTTGGTCGTACAGTTTGTAGTAAAGCTTGTAAATAACCTAAGAGAACTTTTGGGTTTTTGTTTGTGGCAAAAGCTTCTAAATATTTAAGAACCACACAGAAGAAAACCCTTTACCTGTACCTTTGGCTTTCTCTCCTTACCCCCCCCCCCCCCCCCCACACACACACACACACTTTCTCTTGGAAAAAAGACGTGATGGGAACTATGCACAAAAATGAATTTCACACACTTTCTTATCTGTAAAACTGTGATGTGACAATAAAGCTGATTCTGATTCTACAACCAGTTAACACCAGTGAAAAAAAACGATGACAGTACAAACATGCAGAACGTCAAAAGATTCACCCATAATCCACTACAGCAATGTGTCGACATTTTTACTACACATCCACTATAAATCTCTATTTTTTTTCCACACGACGCACACTTTCTTCTACGTTCCAAAATGTGCCACCAAACACTACAAGGCACACAATGCAATGGGGCACGGCTCTCTACCTTTGACCTCTTGTTCAAACAAAGCTGCAGGTCAGTTCGCTTGTCAGTGCTGCAGCCAGTGCCTCACCCACAGAACAAATGGGGACTTGTTCTTTCATCTCTTCCAGCAGGACCACCCAACCCCTCCTCCCTCCATGCCATCCGCTCTGCACACCCTCACAGCGCCAGACTAGGGCAGTGCTCCTCTAAACTCTATGGCTCAGGGCACCACCCTGTAAATAACTTTTTATAACTGAACTACACTGTTAATTCTTAGAACCTTATGTCATATTGGGGACAGTACGTGAATATGTTAATCTGACGTTCACCAAAAACAGACGATCTACAAGCTCACTAAACATCACGTTATCGTTGTGGTGCGTTTTTGGCAAAGAGATTTGGGGCTATATCTTGCGCCACCTCTTAACCCTAATTTTTACTATTTTATATAACCTTTTAAAATAGTTAAAATAGCCGATCTACAAGCTCACAATGTCTCGATGTAGATCGGCTAGTTGAACTATTTAAAAAAAATCAAAATATTAGAAAATTGCAAATACGGTTAGGGATAAGGGTGGCGCAAGATGGAGCCATTACCTAGTGTAGACTTCATCAATTCACGTGAAGTGATATTGATTAATTCCAATATTAGTATTCTGTGGCACACCTGGACATGTGTCACGGCACCTACTTTGAGAACCACTGGACCAGAGGACCCATGTGAGGGGAGGGGATCGTTAGTCCAACGTTCCAATAATCCGACATTACTAACTCTGGCCCAAACCCTACAGTATGTCGGACTAACGCGACATGCATTGGACTAAAGCGTGCTCCCCCATGTGAGTGGGTAAAGCAGGGTATCTATTGTGCACTGTGACGTGGTGTAAAAACCACGTTTTAGCACCCAAACCCGATGGGTAAATTCAGCCTGGATCTGGAGGTCTTACTGTACACTTAATAATGTATTCTTTCCATAGTGTTCTCAAATAGATGCTGTAGTTTACTATGCTATGCAGATATGTGTTGGTTAATTGTTTCGATGTTTTTTGTTTGTTCATTTAGATTTGTTTGTCCTTGATCAAAACATTTCAAGAATGTTATTTAGACAGCATGTTGTTGCTGTTGAACAGATACTAGGTTCATTGTTGACCTGGTATCCTAGTTTCCTTGAGGCACTACATTGTTCCCTCTGCACTCAAACTCTATAGTGTGACTATTTACCCTGTTGTTTGTTGACTAGGCTTTGAGTGAGACTTTGCTCACTCTGATCCTGCCCTTGTCAGTCGCTCTGGCTAAGTAAGAGTGTCTGCTAAACGCCTAAATTGTAATTGTAAAATATAATGTAAGCAGCAGTCATCCAGGTACTCGACTCCCGACCCATATTTGAGGAAGTGCTGCTCACGGTTGGAAGTTGGAACGGTATAACCATGCGGTTGCACTCTTTTTTTGGTTCGATTCCAGGTCTGAGAATCATATTGCGCGTCACCACCTCCTTCTCTAAACCCCTTTGCTGTCCCGTCTCTCTTTCTACGCTGTCCAGTCAATGGTAGAGACGAAATGACCACGGGAATAATCATAAAAACAAAAGAATGAAGTGCTGCTCAGATACACACATGGGCCTGAAGCTTTTTTGTGTGTGTGGTGAAGCCTGCCTGCTTCACTAGCTGGCCCAAAGTTCAGCTAATCCCCCATGCGTGAGCCAAATACCATCTGTGTTTGTTCGGCAACAAAGGGGGCACTTGTTAATGACTTTCCATGTCTTCACTGGGGCAAGGCTGTAACGCACAGCCGGGGTGGGGGGCTGGGGGGAGTAGGGGGCGGGGCAAGCCACGGAAAAGACATGTCAGCAAAGTTACAGACCGCAAAGTTAGGATCAATAACTGTGCTGAAACAGCCTGGAACTTCCAGTGGTGGTACTCACATTATTTACTTAAGTAAATGTATCAATATCTCAATGTAAAATTACTAATAATAATAATACAAATGTAGCCTATTGGAATAAAGTTATACTTAAAACTACCAAAAGTCAAAGTACTTGCTATGTCCCATTTCACAAGTTTTCAAAATGTACAGAAAATCTGAAATCTTTAGAAAATAGCAGATCAAAAGCTCAAACGTGCTGACGTGGTTAATGTACCGGTATGTTTAGTTAGTAACTAAAGTTTTCAATTAACTGTAGTGGCGTAAAAGTACAGTATTTGGATCCGAGACGTAGTGGAGTCGAAGTAAAAGTAGTGCAAATTGGAAGTACTACTCCACTAAAGTAAAAACAACTCAACATGGTATTTAAACACATGCGGTACTTGAGTAGGCTACATGTACTTAGTTACTTTACGCCGCTGGAAACTTCCACAAGCTTTTTAGTGGTCTCAAGACACACACGACTCCTTTCATCCTGCAGAGGACACGCGTCTGAACTGATTCCCCGTCAAGCGCTGCTCTGTTTCATCTGAAAGTCATCCAGTGTCGTGTTTCCACACCAAGGCCAAATGGTAAATTAGCCAAGACTTGATCATACTTTAATGTCAATCAGTTTGACCGCAAATAAACCTGGGAGCCATAGTAGGATCTAGTAGGATCCTATACAGTAAGTAGGGGTAATGAAATATGAAATGATAATATATGTCTCTGAACCCAACGTAAACGCTGTTGAGATGGCCCCTGGCGTAGGCCCACTTAGGCCTTCTGAGGGGTGGTGGGGGTTTCAAGAGTCTGTAACTTTACTTGTTGTGGTGCTGCTGATCTGATCCCATGCCAAACAGCTCTACTACACAGTGAAATCCTCAGTATTATTAATTCAGTATTAATTCTGAGGATCTTACTGTGTAGACTCAGTGTAGACTCTCTAAAACACAAACCTACAGAGGCTGTTTAAACTGGAATATAAACGTATTCCTCTCTAGAGCTATACAGAGGACACACTCTCATGTTATGAGAATAGTAAACGCTATAACACAGTGTCACCCGGCACTGCTGACTGAGACAGAGGAAACACTATAATGTTGGCTCATTAAAAACAAGCCCTAAATATACAAATTGTTACTACTATGCTTAGCACAACAATATAAATTTATATTGTACCAAACTGTATTCATCTCAAAGTTCTCACTGCCTGCTACCAAGGTTAGATTCTGCAGCACAATCTGCAGTCAATTACGTTACAGATAAACCAATCCAGAACGAGGAATATTTGTGAAAATGATGTTCCTCTGATTAAAGGCAAAACATTTCATCCCAGCTGCAGTTGCATGCAGCGCAAGCTGCATAGTCACTCTGTGACCAATTTGATGTTGTGCCACTGAAACCTAATTTATACTTTGTCATACGACTGGCCTGAAATAACAGATTGAAAATCTGTTAAGTATAAATAAGCTGGCATGTTTGAAGTAGTCAAAGAACACAGAAGTGACTGCAGAGTGAAGATTGTGTTGCTCGTCTTTATCATTCAGAGCACAGCAGTCAAGTTTGGAAGACTTTTTGCGGTTCATTTGAGTGGATTGTGATTTGAAACAAAGGCTTGTGATCTTTCATAATGGAAGGCCACGCACTGAGCATGTTTTGCAAGCTTTGGATTGAACTTTGACCCCTGGATAATCCCTTTCACTACCTCTGCTTTTAAAATTAGCCGTGTGACATGCCAGCCCTCTTAACTCATCTGTTTGGCCCGCTTTTTAAGCCTAATTTATATCCGTCGCACAATGGTGCTACTTTCCCAAAATAACTAATTTGCAAGCTAAGTACGCGACATGCCGCGCTCAGCTGTTTATTAATATTGTTAAACATCTTGGTAGATAGACAATTATTAATCATGTGAGGGAAATGCAGTTGTCACAGCAGCACTGCAGTATGAAATACAGGACAGATACAGCTAGTGTAAAAAGATACATTATGTACATCTAAGCATAAACAGGTAGCCCAAAGGAAGTATTGTGTACTAAATCTTTAATCATATTACTTTTTTTTCACTCACTCACTCACTCACTCACTCACTCACTCACTCACTCACTCACTCACTTGGTTCCATCTGCAACACCCACTCGCTTGGCAGAGCAAATTTAGACAGCAAGCAAAAACCAACAAGCCACGCTGGTGCTGGCCCTTTTTTCCTAACCCGCTCAACTGTTAACTGTGTTCTTTGCCCTGCAATGCAAATGCATGCGGATCAAAGCAGGCATGATAGGAGGATGCCTATATGGGGCCTCTTCCCAAAACCAACAGCAGCTCCCACAATGCCCAGGGGCTTCCATGGTCTTCCTCTTTTTGTGGGAGAAAAAAAAATCATGACGAAGTAATTTTTGACCAAGTAACCCCCCCACCCCTTCCCACATGTGTCACAGCATCGAAATAAGTTTCAATCCATGACACAGTTGTTGTTGCAGGCTAACGAGTAGCTATCAGTTGTAGATCATTTAAAGTTGCAGAAACAGAAATTGGGCAAAACATCATGCCCTAATCATGTGTTTGTTTTGTTTTGTTTTTCAGAATCAAACCATGGATGTTGTGGTCATGTGTAAACCGGTCAGCTAGTGATACAACCAGGGGTGTCACAGGGTTTTTTGTTCTATTTTTAGCCTATTCCCGGCCAAAATTCCCAGGTAGGCATGCTTGGCAAAAATGGCACAGTCGTCGTTCAATCAATCTTAAATGGGCCAATATGCTTTCATATAGGGGAAACTGTCAGGGTGGTCAAAAGTGGGGGGGATGAAATCACCTATCTGTGAGAGTGGGGGTGTCGCGATGTACTCACAGTGAATGGTGGTGACCCGCCTGGATACAACTCAAAGGCAAGGCCCATTTCCCATTTCAATGTCAAAGGTGCAATGCATGTGTATTTAAATAGTAATTCAACAATTATGTTTAAATAAAACATTACCCGGATAGAAGCGGCGGGGACAGTGCTTTTGGGAGAGAACATTTTCATAAATCAAGGCCAGGCTGCTGTGAGGCTTAAACAACATTGTTTACATTTGCCTTTCTGTCTCAACTAAGCCTGTGGTCCTCATTCTAGGAACAGTATAGAGCATGTCTCAACCAGGGACCTGGACAAAAAGAATGACCTGAATGTACTACATGGCCTGGTTTGCACGTGCGCGCGTGTGTGTGTGTGTGTGTGTGTGTGTGTGTGTGTGTGTGTGTGTGTGTGTGTGTGTGTGTGTGTGTACACGCGCGTGCATGTTTCCCTCAGGCAATGGCCTATACTGGTATGTTGACTACTGGAATGCTTTTACCACAAACAACACGCACGCACGCACGCACGCACACACACACACACACACACACACACACACACACACACACACACACACACACACACACACACACACACACACACACACACACACACACACACACACACACACACACACACACACACACATACACACACACACACACACACACACACAGATCTCCTATCTCCAGATAAAGAACATTACAGAGAGGATAATGCGGGTGCCTGCATTCAGGATTGTTTATTTGTGTCGTGTGAGGATTATTCGTATATTTGACAACATCTTGCGCGTTGAGTTTTCTCAGCTCTTCTCTCTACCATCTACATCCCTTCCAGCTCATCTCACCCCCATCATTCTGTCTCAACGAAAAACCAATTGTTCCTAATATTTTGGATACAGTATATAATTTGTTACTCTTAGACTCATGTCTTAAGTACCAGGTCTTATTACCTAACTTGAGTAAACTAAAGAGCTGGAGGCGTGATCAATGCCATTTGTGGCCAAAGAGCATTGACCACGCACGCCTCCAGGTCTTAAGTTAAGTAATAAGACCTGGTACTTAAGACACGCAAAATACAGCCCTTAGACTGTACAAATGTTGGTTACATTCTAAGAGTTAAATTATATATTATAAATATATATAATATATATTTAAAACCCACACAGAAGAAAACCCTTTACCTGTACCTTTTGTGGTAAGGTATGGACTAGACTAGAGTCTAGTCTAGTTCATCACTGTATGAAATAGTGGAGGAGAAAGAGTAGCATTTACTCTGAGACTGCACATACTGCATATCGTTCATATCATAATAATTAAAAACTAAAATGTAGGAAATAAAATACATAAAGGAACCCATAAAAATGTGTTTGCGACCCATAAATGGGTCTCGACACCGTGTTCGGGAAGCAGCCGGTTAGCATAATACCGAAGCCCCTATCTGTGCCTGAGCCCACCATGAACCCTGACCTGCTGGATGACATACTGTACATAAAGATGTGAAAGTTACACGTGTGCATGTCACTGGGTGAAATGGACAATTATTGACCATGAGGGGGCTTCCCAATCAGCCCCCCACCCTCACAATGCGTCACGCGTTGTGAGCTTGTAGATCTGCAATTTACTGAGCGTGACTCCGGCATGCAACTAAGTATAAATCAGGCGTTAAGTCGTTCAGTTCAGGTGTGTGTGTGTGTGTGTGTGTGTGTGTGTGTGTGTGTGTGTGTGTGTGTGTGTGTGTGTGTGTGTGTGTGTGTGTGTGTGTGTGTGTGTGTGTGTGTGTGTATGTGTGTGTGCGTGTGTGCGTGCGTGCGTGCATGCGTGATTCAGATCTCCTGGTTCAGAATGTGGTGGTTATGGGTTTACCTGTGATGACATTGATGTCCGGATAGGTGTTCTCAGACAGCTCCACAGTGTAGCTGTCTCTCTCAAAGGCCTCGCGGAGCTCCTTCTTTACGGCCGCAGAGCCACACAGGCGGTATAGACCCACCACCTGGAAACACACACACACACACACACACACACACACATGCACGCACACACACGCACACGCACAACACAAGTAGGTCAAATAATACTCGCGGCCAAAGAGTCTAGCAGTCAACTGCAGAGGCAGGCATTTTTACAACCCTATCGATCAAATTCAACTTCTATCCAAACAATGTGTAGCTGGAGGGAAGCCAAAACTACTGCAGAGTCCACGTGCAGGTCTCCCAACTCTATGATATGACAATCCTAGGCAATATGGTACAGTAGGTTTACTAGGTCAATGCTGTTTTAATCAATAAACATGCAAAATGTGGCAATATTATCAGCAGAAAAGCTGCAGAAATCTAAATCTAAATCTTAAACTCAGTTTGGACGGAAACCTTGCATGTTCTAAGCTGTTACTTTTCAGGAAATGGAAATAAACACAGGGGGCTATATCTTGCGCCACCCCTTAACCCTTATCCCTACACTTATTTGCCATTTTTTACTATTTAAAAAAACCTTTTAAAATAGTTCAAATAGCTGATCTACAAGCTCACAACATGTAGATGTAGATCGGCTAGTTGAACTATTTTAATAGGTTTAGGGATAAGGGTGGCGCAAGATGGAGCCCAGGGTCTGGATCCACATAATTTAGTCACATGCTTTTATTAACACTTTTCATTGGTTAAATCTTTTGACCTAAATTCTGACAGATTTAATCATTTTTAACTTGCCGTCCCTATTTTGGCATTTGCTTGCTCTATTTGCAATACTTCGTGATCACATGGATCCGCTTTTGTCGCTGCTTTTGCAACAGCTGGAAACTACTGTGAGAAGTTGTAGATCTGCTATTTTTTAATAGCCAAAATGTTAACGGATAAAATGTTTGTGATGCTATATTATCATAATTACTTTTCCTGTGGACTGCCTGGAACACCCCCCTGCCCTGGGGGTCCCCGGACTCCACTTTGAGAACCACTGTCATATCTATTAGAAACGTACAATGTGCTGACACAGCCGGAGACCAATAACCCTTTTCAACAGGCAACGTGCTAAAACACATTTATTTTAAACACGTACAAACAAGGAGGGGAAAAAAATAACAAAAACATACTTTGTAATGCTACAAGCCAGGACTCTCACTATACGCTTTATAATGCTACAAGCCAGGACTCTGACTATACGCTTAGTCGCTTACATTGAGAAAGTTTGACCCTGGCGTCGGGTAGGACACCTACTTGACACCTCCTTTGTCGACAACGTCAATAAAGTTATTTGAAGCAGACTGCACAGCGGATTGGACACTGGATGGACGCGCCACCATCTTTATTACCTCTGTCCATTGGCAGAGGGAGACGACAGACATAAACTTTGGGGTTTGTACTTTGTAGCTTTAAGCACTTAAAGCCACTTAAACCCTTTACTTGGTTGACTGGACCGGAGACCCTCACGTTTCTGTTGTATGCTCTACATGAAATGTCTTCGTGGAAAATAGCCGAATGCGCTACTTTCTGTGAGAGAATAGAATATGCATACTGGGATTTTAAGTGGCTAAAATATATCCATAATGAGTTGTTTGCCCTGCTGATAATGTATTGTTTTAACACATCTTAAATGCATACGGAAAAGACGCTCAGGGTCTGTGTTGTTGTCACAAATAATAACAGACGTGTGGAAAATGACACATCCTGTTCAGGAGTGACGACAGGGCACATGTCCATAATGTTCTCACTTAAAACGGACAGAGTGGGGCTAACAAGCAGTTAACCATTTATAGTCCCTCCGCACAAGACTGCAGGTTGACCTAAAGAAACTCCAGAAATAGGTTTTACACGTTGGTATGATGGTATCTGATACTGGAAGAGAGGATAGAGCAGTGGTTCTCAAAGTGGGCTCTAGGACGTCCCTAGAAAAGGAATACATTATACAATATACATGTAATGTATATACAGTAGCATCACATTTTAATCACTTTATCCATGATTGGATTAAAAAAATAGCAGATATAGAAGCTCACTGCGGGTCACTTTGTGTAGAGAGAATATTATTCTCTCTTCCCTGGCACAAAACATTTTCAGATGGGGGTCCGGGGCCACATGCACATCAGTTTGGGGTTCCTCCTTGACATGATAAGGTTTGAGGAACACAGTCTTGTGTGATGGTGTCACTTGCTGGAAATGACAGGCTAACAACACGACGCAATTGATTGCGTTGTTGGCCTCATGCAACAAAGTATAAATTAGCCTTAATGGTCTCCTTGTTATGTTGGGATTAGGCTCAGCTAAAGACATCCCATAATTTCTCCTACATGTGTCTGTCTGGTATGTGGCATACCGGGCCAACTGTTGTGGTTACCCTGGCAACACATTAAGTCAGTGGGCTGTAAATGGTGAGCCGTTTGCACACACACATGCACACGTACACACATGTATGTGCATGCCCACAAGTTACATCACACAGACAGACAGACAGACAGACAGACAGACAGACAGACAGACAGACCACACGCACGCACGCACGCACGCACGCACGTGGGCGCGCGCGCACACACACACACACACACACACACACACACACACACACACACACACACACACACACACACACACACACACACACACACACACACACACACACACACACACACACACACACACACACACGCACACACACACACACACACACACACACACACACACACAGGCTCCAGCATAGCACCACCAATAAGGACCACCCGTCCCATGGGCCAAACTATTTGTGAGATCTCTCTGTGTAGTAGTTGAGTACTGTTTTCAAACCTCACACGAGAGGCAGAGAGGAGGACAGATTAGAGGGATTTGGCTTTGTGTGAGAGTAAACAGAAGTCACTGGGCACAATGAACAACAAGTCCATTCAGAAAAAAAAAAAAGAGCCTTTCTTTGGGGGTGAGCCCGGCGCAGGCGGGGAACAGCTGTTCCAGAAGTGGGCTTTCCCTTGTCAGGCAGGCAGCACACAGCCCCAGCTGAGCCCTGTATGCTGAGCCCGAGCCCCAGACAGATCATATTATCACTCAGTAGGCTGATTTCTAGCTTCCAGAGTCGGGAATCCACCGACAAAGTACAGATTTTGTCCAAGTGTAGATGTTCGTTTTTTATTATTATTTGTTATGGAGCAAGTTATCTGAAAGAGGTTTGTTTACTTTACATATTTAGATTTCCAAAATATATTATTTATAATTAGAATTTTGGAATAATATATTATTGCGCTACTTTTCTCATTTCAAAGCTGCTGCTAACCCCAACCCATGTGATATATTTTGAAGAATGTTATTGGTAAGAGGATTGTTTTATTTGCTGGTATTTCTATTCTTCCTAATCCCTAAACAATTCCTAAGGGGGTTATCTTCTAAAAGGTTTATTTGATTAGATTTGGGATATTTCACTGGATCTGGATGTCAAAGTTTGTTATAGTGTTATTTATTAGAAGATTGATTATATTCTTGCTTCATACATTTTGAGAGACTACTTAGTGCTGTTGATTCACTACTACAATTGTGACCGTCGCATTTTGGAGCAAATCTGAAAATCTTGGCAAAATATATATTTTGGTTGTGACTTTTAGCTCCCTATAATTGTATTTTTTGCAGCAAACAATCCATATTGATTGGGCCCTTGCACAAGGGCAGCAAAACAGTAAAGTGACCTTGATAGACAGTAATGACATTTAGTGACTGTATGGAAAGCACATATATCTTTCTGCTGGGATCAGCCAAGTTATTTTTGATTAAAATCAAAGTACCCCAACAGGGAATCTAATTGAAGACTCTCTTTGAAGACTCAAGTCAGCCCACTGAAATGTGTCTTGTAAACATGATTGTCTAGTCACCAGTCTGTAAACAGGTGATCTGTCCTCAACGTCATTTCTAATGACAGAAAGGTGATGCATGTTGGAGCGCAAACAAGTGCATGCACACTACTCAACAAGCACATAAATGCATGTAGCCACAAATGCACACATGTGTAGTTGTGTACATATTAAATTCCTTACACTTTGGTAAGCAACAACAGTAATAATGGCTACTTGACTCCTCAATTTAAACAAAGCAAACAGGAAGGCAAGTGGTCTGCAAAATAATAATAATTTCAGATGTGTAACTTGTGGGTGGTGGCTGGCTGTTCATCACTACAGCTGCTTTTTTAGAGTGTTCCTGTCTCTTTAACAAGCACAAAGAGCACACACACACACGCACACACATAACACCATCTCTTCTGGCACAAACATTATCCGTGGTCTTTTCAAAACAGCCACAATCATCCAGCATCTTAAAAGCTTGGAGGAACCCTCCCTCGGGACATGAAATTCTGAGAGGCTCAAAAAGGGTCTGTTCCATTAAAGATCTATATAATCATTTGTAAAGACATACTGCTACACGCCTGGCCATGCGTGCCTCAGTAACAGCCTTCAAATTCCTCAGGGATCTAGTGTCGAACCCACTGTTCTGTACCATGGAGCTGCCTCAACGCAGGATACTACACTGACAGCCTGCCCAAAGTCAGCAAAGGACAGAGAGAGAGAGAAAGAGAGAGAGAGAGAGAGAGAGAGAGATTGGAGAGAAAGGGAGAGAGAGAATGACAAAGAACTTGTACATACAATTTAGAGAAAGAGAGAGGTTGCCAAAAAGAGACACGCGGTGGAAATGAAACAGAAAAGAAACAACAGATAGGAGATATCATCTCAGATATGACACAGATCAAGCTATAGAAAGAAACAACAGATAGGAGATATCATCTCAGATATGACACAGATCAAGTGCTACACACAGACTCTGAGCTGAGCTGATAGATTGTCTCTTTAACCATTTACAGTAAACCCCATTGGGCATTATGGGGAAAATCTTCACAGAAAATAGCAGATCTACAAGCTCACAAATGCAACGCAAGGCATTGTGAGCTTGTAGATAGGCCAATTATCGACAAAGATATTTAATTTCCCCTAGGATGGAGTCCATAGGGACTCCGGTCAACCAAGTACAGGGTTTAAGTGGTTAAAGCCACTAGTGAACAGAGTGCTAGCTGGACCATGGAGACAGTAGTCAAGTGAGTGTGGCCATGTGGTGATGTGGACAGCCCCTCTTGAGTTCCACTGATAGATTGTCTGGAGGAGACATGGGGGGGGGGGGGGGGGGGGTTGGCTGCCAGCCTTCCCCCCAAACAAAGGACTGTGTGCTTCAGCACGTGTTGTGTGCATTGGCACAGAATTACATATTTTAGTGTTAGCGTTTAGTGTTGTTATGTATGAGACCTCTACATGCACCATTTATCTTACGGTAAGCTTATTGAGAAATTATGATGATGATTATATTATGATAATAATAATAACATATATAATAATATTGTTAGTAAACAACAGTTGGCCAATTTTGTATTATCCTCGACCCGCTGTTGGCATTTATTTTTTTGTCGCATGGTATAGCATTCTGTGACGGCCTTCTCCTGCACATAGTATTATTCTAGAGCCTTCAGGTTGTAGGTCATTATTGGCGGTCCAAAACATATTTATGAATAATGAAGTCTTTGGAATTCATTAGTGTTCTAACATTTCGTGTACATCTTTTGTTTTCATATCAAAAGCTGAGATACAATCGCCCAGTTGTGTGTCGTGGCAAATTATTTGTGCAAACAAATGATGTGCTACTGCCATTAACTCAAACACCAGTGTAGTCTGGAGCCCTGTGCACTCTCCATTCCATCTTACCATCATTATTTAAAAAAAAAATCCTCTCTTATAAATAAATAAATTAAATTAAAAAACGAATGAAAAAAATACGGCCCTCATGTATTAGAAGGACAATATCAGTCACCAGAAACAAGGACGGGTGTTACCGGTGTATCTATGATGATGGTTAAATGGACGTTACAAATTGGGTTTGTATAGGAAGGGAATAAATGAATATTAAATATCTAAATACTGAATCAAGCAACTTAAAAACTGCCTGGGTGGAGTAGACGATAAAATGACCCAATTTCTTTTTCTGAAAGAAATATCCCTTTAAAGTGTTTGTGTGCGAAAGAGATAGTGACAGAGTACTACGGAGTATAGGGAACTGTATCTGGTCAGACAGCCACAAAGCATAAACGTGTATAAATAAACACCCTGCTATCACTTCATCTCTGGGCAGACACTCAGCACGCAAAGGGAAAGAAATCAATGAGCCACAACAGGCAGATGTACCCACCTGGCAGCCTCTCTTTTCTATCTCCGTGATGCAGTTCTCTATGAGCAGCGGAACCATGAGTCCTGTGGTCTCCCGCTCCACCACCCTCCAGGCCTCCACCCCGAACACTTGGGGCTCCCTGTCTCCGTCCGGGCCCCCGTCCAGCGAGTTCTGCCAATGCTCCATCAGGTTCAGCTTGACGTAGATGAGCCCCCGTGGCTCCAGCTTCACCGCCAGCTGGTGGGAGCGTGTCACCCTGAAGAGAGCCGGCAGCACCACCGTCCCATGACAGCAGACGCGGTTGCGTCTCGGCGTTGGCTCCCAGCTGAACACCACCAGCTTCAGGTGCTGCGCGTTCTCCAGCTCGATGTTGAAGGTGTGGTCCATGTCCAGGAAGGTGGTCCGGCACGTGAGGAGCGCGGTCCGCGCCTTGTTCACGGAGTCCACCTGGATGGCACAATAGACGTCGCGCGAGTCCACGCGCGGCGGTTTCAGGTCCTCCGCGCCGTAGAAGTGCAGGCTCATCAGGCCAGAGATGTACTGGGTACACTTGGGCTGCTCCGTGAAGCTGTAGTGCCGGAAGGCGTCAATGTCCAGCTCTGTACCGTGGAGTTTGGGGCTTGCTCCGCCTCCTCCTCCTCCACCTCCTCCAACACCTCCCGTCCTCTCTCCTCCACCACCCGGAACCATCTCCTTCCCTTTCCCTCCCTTGCCCTCCGTGGAGCCGTGCTTCCCGGACTTGGCCACCAATTCCGGGGAGTCACCATCGCTGAGGTAGCCACCTTTGCTGGCCGACTTGGAGCCTCCGCTGCTCTTCTTCTTGCTGTAGCTGTGCTGAGTGGACACGCTGCTGTCCAGGTGGTAGCGTGAGATCACGTTGCGGCTTGCCGCCGCCGTCTGACCACTGCCAGAGGCTGGCAATCGAGGGCCTATGTGTTGCTGCACGGCCTCTGCCGCGTTGTTATTGGTTTTGGGAGAGTGCGCCCTGGGCTCTGACTGGCCGCTACCGTTGCCATTGTTGCTGTTATTGCTACTCGGCATCCCCTTGACACTGAGTTTTCGACTAAGCTCTGGAAGCTTCTTCATCTTCATGGAGAGTTTCCTGACGGTGCGTGGGGACTTGATCTTGTCCGGGAAGGAGGACCAGTTGATAGAGCTGCTCTTCTTGACAGGGTTGGGACTGGATGGAGGAGAGAAGCCCAACAGAGAGGGCAGGAGCTCAGGAACATCTGCAGGGTTTAAAAGGAAGAAGAGACAAAATTAGGATTAAACATGTTGGATTCTATGCTTCAGGAGTGAATGAGCTACAGTATGATGTGCTATATGTGTCCATAACCTAGTGGTTGTAACTAGTAAGACTGCATCACTCCAAGGGCATGACATCATTGAAACCAGGCGGGTGTTTTAACTTAAGTTTAATGGCCATTGTTATTTGACAGTTATTCTATTACAGGAGTCTGACGAGGTGACGTCAGGTTTAGCAGATAATTCAGTTGCAACCCGCACCTGAAGGTAGATCTGTCTCACTGATGATGTTAGCTTTTCATTGAAATGGTGGATAATGCCTGAAATTCGTTTTTGTACACTGCTAATTCTATAACAGACTCCATGAAAGAGACTTTGCTTGGTCTCAAAAAGCATTTCATTCAATTAAATAGCAGCTAAAATCACCTGGAATGTCATTAGCAAAGTTAGAAGAGGGCCTCCGGGAAAGCAGACCTCTGCATGGAGTGGGACACCATGGCTTCAGGCTTTAGGAGCTAGTATTACTCGTAGACATTATTCGTGTTGTAAAAATATCCATTTGGAGTGGACCTCGCAGGCAGTTGTGCTCTAACTAGCGGTCTACCTTGTGAAATGTGAAATGTGAGGGTGTAAAGTTGTATGGTGTAATGACATGCCATTGTTTAGTCTACACAAGATTGAATTGTGGATACCACTCTTGAAAACTGTATCTGTGTTATTTTTGCAGGTAATTTCCCCAAACAACAGACTGTTTCACAGGCTTCTTTCAACTTTCCAAGCAAGCAGCACGCATACTGTAGATACAAGACTATTATTATTATTAGTAGTAGTAGTAGTAGTAGTATTTGCTGTTTATCAACAGCAAAATCACAAATGTCCCCCATTTCTTAATATTATGAACAGTTTTTTGGAATTTGGAAGCTTTTTTCCCCCCATAATGTAATTGTTTATCAGTGTGTTAATTGTGGCTCCAAACTACACTGTATAGATATCTGTGGGCTGGACTTTAGCTTCGGAAGTTAGCCAAGTTCAGTTAATCCATCCGTCCACCAGAGAGATACAAGAGAGAGAAAAGGGGAGGGAGGGGGGGGGGAGAGAGAGAGAGAGAGAGAGAGAGAGAGAGAGAGATAGAAAGAGAGAGAGAAGCCAGCCACAGTTCGGATGATTAAGTGGAATTTGTCAAATGATGGACGTCCTGCTATACTACTCTAAACCTGTTTCAAACTGAAAAAATACAGAACTTTAGCTCCTCCAGCTCTCTGCTAATAAGATTTCCGCCTGTCTTTTTTACCTTTTTTACACATTACAGGGAATTCCTCGCTGCGTGGGTTCGTTGGGCATGGGGGCTGAACCATGTGACTTGGCAGGGAGGAATTGGCTGTCGCCATTCTTTGGCCAAGCCCTGGGTGCCATAAACCGCCTAGTGTTAAGGCAAATCACACTAAATGCTTTCTTGAGACTTGGTTTAAGACGGATGGGCTATTTAGACATAGAAAGAATACACAAACGAACTTAAGTTCATTTTGCATTTCCAACTTCATGTGTAATTATATAATTGCATTTAGCATTTACATTGGCTAACTGTTTCTTATGAATTCACCACTGAAACAAAGGAGAGATTGAGGGAGAAACGGAGAAACAGAGAGAGAGAGAGAGAGAGAGAGAGAGAGAGAGAGAGAGAGAGAGAGAGAGAGAGAGAGACACACACACACAGAGAGACAGAGAAAGAGAGTGCTTGACCTGCCAACATCACCAGCTCTATTTTCAGAGGGGGCCTGCTGTGCTATTCTAGTGTGAGGGGCTGAGGGAGAGAGAGAGAGGGAGGCAGAGGAGCCGCAACAGGATGGAGAGTAAAAGGGGTAAGATGGGGGGCAGAAGCAGGGCAGGGAATAGCAGAGAGATGGGGGACAAAGGCACCCCTTGTCCCGGGACTCAGATGTCTGGCTGGCCAGTGTACGACCAAACTGGGCTGGTCTCTGACATTCCATGCCAAACCATATTTAGCCTCATTTCCCTTTAGCTGAGTAGAATTCCCTCTCACTGCTTCCTGCCAATAATAGACACACAGAGACTCTCTGAGAAGGTGAAAATGGGTGGAGTGGGTTGAAGGTGTAAAAACATCAAACAACATCTGGGCGGAGGCCACGTAGGCAGAGAGGCTCAGAGGGTCAGACCACGTTTTCTGTGTCTTCACCGTGTACTTCAAGCAACAAACCATGTTATGTTGCAAATGCTATTGATATACGTATATACCGGTAAGTGATATATACTGTATATATAGATTCCTGATGTCATCAATATTAGTATATGGATATATGTCAGAACCTGTTCTGAAATTCCATATGTTGATCCTTCCCCATCCATCCTTCCTCTTCGATGTCTCCCTTTTGACTGATACCTGTCCATTCAAACTCTAGACGGGCCCGCCCCAAAATTATTTGTGAAGCCGCGCCAGGCAGCCGGCGAAAACTAGGCCCGGCCCTACCTGGGCCCTCATCAAACCCTGTACACTCAAGACACTGCCCCCTGCTGCCACCCTTAGATCTCTACCTACCTGGGCCCTCATCAAACCCTGTACACTCAAGACACTGCCCCCTGCTGCCACCCTTAGATCTCGCCCTATATGTCCATATAGACGCGACCTTGGGTTGCGTCTTACTTGGGCGTCTTACTGGTTATTGTATAATGAGTCTATGCAAAACAATTCATGCATTAAAACTGTGCTTTGTCAATAAATTTATATACATTTTAAAGTAATCGCTATGTTAACATAACTACTTTTTTACCTGCAGGGGATCATATTGTTTAGAGAAATGAGGCACAAATCAAGCTTGTTTTGAGACAAAAAGA
>NC_137869.1:32002769-32022769 GCF_963924005.1 Protomyctophum bolini | reverse complement strand
ACATTAAACATGAGAGGAAGGCCCAGGGAGCATTGGCAAACAAACAGGGGGAGGGAACATAAATGGTTGAATGGCATACTTGTCCCATGGTTTCTCCTCTCCATGACCAAGGCCCAGCCAGCACTGTATTGGTTCCCCTCCTTTGGCTCTAAATCATTAAACACTGGAAGGCCTTTCAGAGGCCGCAGGAGCCCAGGCGTTTCATTACAATGGTTACAAAACCCCTGCTAATATAGCCAGGCATGCAGGTCCTCTCGCTAGCACAACATGGCCCCCTGCCAGCGCAGGCCTCATGTAGCCTCGCTAGCCTACTGCTACAGGCATTCCAGCTTCTCTGTAACTCTAGCAACAGAGTGTCAGCTAATTCTACAACACCCCACGGCCAGAATGGCACTATCCAGATCAAAACAACCACCAAAAATAGCATGGTAGATGTGCAAATTGCACTGCCTGCCTGTCGTGTTGTCCAAGCAGCACACTGCAAATACGTTTTGTTCATTTAGATGTGTGGATGTGGATACAAACAATCCAGTATATTCTGAACTCAACGGAACTGTTTTCCCGCTGGTCAATTAGACTAAAATAAACTAAAGTAACTAGGCTAAAGTAACTAAACTAAACTAAAACTAAGCTAAACTAAATTAACTGAACGAAACAAAATTTAACAAACTAAAAACAGCATACTGACTCTAGATCCATATGAAAATCATAATTCAAAGACCATTGACTGGCTCTTTTTTTTCTCTCTTTTGTCTACTGTCTTTGGTCAACTGTACTGGACATCACTGGTCATCACTAGTAAAGTATACTATAGGTGTCAGCCCACTGAGCTGCCCTCAGTGTCCATCGAAAATCACATTCGTAATCTCCCATTTCAGATTACATTACGACACAGACCTGAGCTCGCATGTAACTCTAACATCATGGCTAATCCTAGAGCAGGCCAGCCAGCCTCTTCACTACACAGCACTGATGAAAACAACCCCATGTAACTCTAACATCATGGCTAATCCTAGAGCAGGCCAGCCAGCCTCTTCACTACACAGCACTGATGAAAACAACCCCAGAGATAGCTGTGATGGCATTGGTGAGCAATGACCAAGTCATACAGTATAGGCTACTGCTCAAATAGCCGCTAAAACTGAAGATACACTTTGGTTCTAAACACCCGGCACACACCCACGGTCCCTCAATCATTATTCTCCACACAAATTGAGCATTCAGATGAACAAAAAGCTGGTCAATAGCAGCACATGAGGAGTCTGGGGTGCATCCGGCTAGGGAAAGAGAAGCAGCCAGCCGGACAGAGGAAGTCCATCATCTGCATAGACTCCGCACTGCCTCATTAATTCAGCAGAGTCTCGGATTCACAGTCGAAGAACGAAGGATTCATACATTTGAGCATTGAAAATAAAGCGGGGTCTGTGCAGGCCCTGTCTTCACAAAGAGAGAACATCTGAAGCACGAGATGAAGAAAGAGGAAAAGCATACTTAAAATAGCCATACAACAGCCCTCTTTTTTCAGTTCAAAGCCATGCTTCGAAGGTATACATTCGGATTTGGGAAGAAAACATAGAGTATAACAGATGTGTTAGGGGGTCAAAGTGTGCGATGCAAATAACTAGTAAGCCGTCGCTGCCCCTGTTTGAACCTGTAGTGGGTTAGTAAACCCTGGTCATTCCGGTTTGGCTCTATAGACCTCCAGGAGACCGGACTACAGAATGCTAGATGGAGTTAAGTGACATAGAAGGCCCTTGTTCATTTAACTCCAGCCCACCACCATCCCCCAACCCTCCCAGTCCCAGTCCCAACTGTACATGAGGGGCTGGTCTGATGCATTCTCATCCACCCCATTCTGACACACGGCATACAGTCTAGCCGCTAGACAACAGCCTAGTCGTGCCACACACACAGACAGACACAATCTGTCTCTCTCACACACGCACACGCACGCACCACACGCATGCACCACACGCGTGTGCGCACGCACACGCACACGCACACGCACACACACACACACACACACACACACACACACACACACACACACACACACACACACACACACACACACACACACACACACACACACACACACACACACACACACACACACACACACATAAACCAAGCCCTGTAATAGGATCACTCGAGCAGTATCCAGACACTGATGCGTCAGGCAAGGTTTATCTGATTGACTGGTTGGTGGTCAGAGAGATCCACAGTAAAACCCTCAGTGTTCGAATATCCATTCGTACTGTAACTCAAAGAGTGTACAAATGAAACCAAATGTAATTGTACACTCTCAGAGTTAAATTAATCCCCCTGGTTTCTATCAAACAGCCACTTACACTGCGACTATTACTATAGCTGCTACGAACCCGTGTGTGTGTGTGTGTGTGTGTGTGTGTGTGTGTGTGTGTGTGTGTGTGTGTGTGTGTGTGTGTGTGTGTGTGTGTGTGTGTGATTCCACTGTGATGACACGCAGATGAGCTTGCTTTTTGTTGGGGTGAACTGTGCAACCCCCCACAGGAGTCAACCTCAGAGTCAACACGGGGCACGGTGCAGTTCCGGAGCAGGAGGGCAAAAAAACAAAACACTTCTGTCTTCTCGTTCTCACAGCAGCCATGATGCGCTGTCAGAGAACTCAGGCCACTGCTGTTCTTATGTTACTCTATGCTCCCACAGCAGCACAATACATTCCTGAACTATTCCTAACTATATATATATATACACACACATATATATTAGTACAGTAATAATACAATACTCTGTGTGTGTGTGTGTGTGTGTGTGTGTGTGTGTGTGTGTGTGTGTGTGTGTGTGTATGTGTGTGTGTGTGTGTGTGTGTGTGTGTGTGTGTGTGTGTGTGTGTGTGTGTGTGTGTGTGTGTGTGTGTGTCACACCATCAGGTAGTAGCACAGTAGTAGTATCTTATATGTGACCAGATTTGACTGGCCATCGTGCAAATATGGCAATATGGAAATATTAGTAATATTAGTAATTGCCACTGGGCAATTACACTAAATTACACTTGTATTACACTTCCTTGAGACCAATTCAAATCCTAATCCTGCGTGAAAAGACTTTTCACAACAGAGACTTTTGCCACACCACGGCGCGTGATGTCACCGAAAGCTGTGGCTTTTGTGGCCTATCAATGAGGTTGGAGATGTTTACCAGCTGTCAATCAAGCTTTAGTCCTCCTCAATGCCATTCACACGATTAACAAGGCCAACTCTCCTTTCCCTGATGATGTAACACACTATATGATCGTCCTTTATCTGACCACTAAGCACGACATCCTGCCGTGTTTAGTGGTCAGATGGGTGGACCACGGATGTTTTTGAGATTTTCAAGTGGACCCTGATCCAGAAACCGTTGAGAAATACTGCAGTACTGCTTTAAATGTAATTATACTTTTTATTTGCATTATTTTTCCAAATTAAGTGGCTTTTTCTCAGATGATTAGTAGCCTACTGGCCATGGCTGCCATCGGTGAAAGTGTTGACGACAGCAACAAAAAAACAAAGATGTTAAATTTGAATGAAGTATAACCAAAGTATTCAGCCTCACATTGTGTTCAAACCAGCATAAATGACGGTTGCGTGCCACAGAGAAGAGTTGTGAAAAGTTGTAATTATGGGCTCAGTCTAAAAAGATGTGCAGACTAGCGTTCCAAACTAGCGTGTTGCCACATCAGAGACGACAAAACGGAGGAGGCACGTGGAAACAAACAAAGCTTATTAAGAGACAGGGGTCCGCCTGCTCGTTCGTTGTCATCATTACACCAACACCACACTCCCCAACAACCTTCAAACACACACAGATGCTGCACTGTTGCTTTAACACTACGTGCCATGGCACTGCTTCTTTTCAATCTGCACACAGTAAGAGCACTGTTTTAGCGAGCCAGGCCCCCACAGTCACTCTGAGACAGAGATTTAAAAAAGAAAAAAGGTTCAATTTGGGACGTAAAAAGTACTACTGATTACAAAGTTTACAGGCGTCTACTCTGTGCAAGCTCCAGTAACAAGTAAAAGCTGTGTGTGTGTGTGTGTGTGTGTGTGTGTGTGTGTGTGTGTGTGTGTGTGTGTGTGCGTGCGTGCGTGCGTGTGCGTGCGTGCGTGTGTGCGTGCGTGCGTACATTTGCATGTGTTTTTCTTTTTCTTTTTCCCTCCGGATTGCCAACTCTAAATTCCACCTGGCTAATGTCTGTCTGAGTTTGGCTAATGAGTGACACTGAGCTGGAGTGATATGATCAAACAGCCAGGGCTTCTGTCTGCTCCTATCACGCTCACCATGAACATGAACACCAGGCTGAGGCTAGAGAGGTTGTTTTCAGTGTGTAGAGAGACCAGTGGTGTAAGGCGCAAGTTCATTTAATTAAGTACTGTACTTAAGTACAATTTTGATGTACTTTTACTCAGTGGTGAGAAAAGGTGCTCAAATCCTACTTAATAACACTCTGTTACAAGTAAAAGTCCAATAATCAAAATGTACTTGAGAGTAAAAGTGCTAAAGTATAAAATATACATAAAAGAGCTAGTTCAGGCAGATGCACTCGAGAGGTTTTCCTGCATGTGCAGCACTATGTGGGCAATGTTTGTATGTGACGTGTCAAGCAGCTGTCCAAATTGGCGGTCTTCTTAAGCTCTCTTGATTAATTGTAATTCCTCTTGCTGTCATTGCCTCCACTGAATGTTGTATGCACTTGGCTTGCTCTCACACTGCTACCAGGTTGTTCTGTTGTTGATATGCATGCGTGTTCACCGGATGAAATTGTCTTGGAAATCCAGGCGCAACAGACAAGTTCCGAATATCAACTCTATTTGGGAGGCCATGACATGACAACGTTTTAAAATCGTTGAGAGCTTTACGTCAAACAGAGAAATACAATTATCACTCTAGCCTCGGATCATTTTCAACAGGAGCCCAAAATGACTGAGGGTGGGGTAAATATGCCAGCTGATCCTTTGATGGGTGACACCAATCAACATCAGCAGTAATTAGCGCTCATGGAGTGCACAAAACCACATACATCTGCCCTAGACAGACTGGCTGAAAGACATAACAACTGGCCCTGGAGCAGAAATCCAGAGAAAAGGGGTTGTTAAAATAGATCATAATACTTTTGATACTTTTAATACTTTTTTTTAAGACCACAAAGGCAGGCTGGATGATGAACGGGAAAGAGGAGGAGTTAAGGTAAAATAAAAAAGGAAGCATAGATGTCTTTCTTTCTTTTCTTTTTTTGCCTTACCTGTAGCTCTACTGGAGGAGGGCCCCCCCTCGTCTTGAGGCTTGCACGCGAGCATCTGTCTGTGCAGATGTACTGCCTCTGAGGAATGTGTGGCATTCCCCTGACTCCCATCTCCTCCTCCACCGCCGCCGCCCCCCAGGCTTTCCCCCGGCCCCTCCAGTCCAGCACTGCTGGAGCTCTCGGAAGGCCTGCCACGCTGACTCGCGTCTCCTCCGCCCTTGGTGCTGTGTCGCCTCTGGGGGGCTTGTTGTTGAGACTCCTGCCGTGGTGGTGGAACCAGCAGTCTGACGGCGGGCCGGTGGTGGCCCGTTTGTAGTTCCTCGTCCTCGGGGATGGGGTTGTACCAGATCTCGCCTTCGTCGTCGGCGTCGTTCTCCTCTGCCGGGTCCACACAACGAGGCTGTGGGGCCACCCTGGTCTGGCCGACGCTCACCTAGACAGAGCCATTCAAAAGAGGGCCGCGGGTCATCGCAGGGTGAATATTCATCCCTCGTGGGGCTGCCACTGGTGCCAAGATTTTATTTAAAGGAACAATGCCATTCTAACCTCACCTAATGGGTCCTCTAATGTTCAGATCAGAATGTTCACTTGTTGTAGAGTATAACATTTAAAGCATGTTCTGCCTCGAGTCAGATCAGCTGAATGAGTTAAAAAATAACGTAACGTGCCGTTATATATAATATGACGAGTAAACAAATGTTTTCTTTTTTTTTTTATCTATTTTTTTGGCTTGCACCTATATTTATTTATTACATTTTTAATGGAGGGACAGACAGTAGGCTAACATGAAATGGGGAGAGAGATGGGGGGTGACATTCAGTAAAGGCTGTCAGGATCGGGAGTCAAACACATGGCACACTGCCAGACTGGATTACCAGCCAAGGTGCCTGGACCAGCTGAGCCACGGCCCAGGCCAGAGTAAACACATTTTGATGACTAAAATCAGGGAGGTGTCCCAGCCATTAACAATTAAGAATTTAAACTTTGAGGAAACAATCAAAACCATGATACGATGCTAAACAACTAGAAGGAGCCACCGTGTTCAGCAGGACAGATCACAACAGTTACCTCTGCAAACTGTCTATGACCCAGCCTTTCACAGAGGACAAACGTTGGGAACTTGGGACACTGACCTGGGGCAAGTGCAACCTAAGTGGCCGTGAGGGTGGGCCTCCGGGGGCTCTCAGATGGTCTGGGGACGGGCTTGGAGGAGGCGGCTGGTGGGGGCCCGGCCCACTCTCTTCCTGGGGCTCATCCTTGGCACCGTGGGTCTTCCCCAGGGAGCTCTGCTGCAGCCAGTTGCGTTTCTTGGAGACGGTGATGGTGTTGTGCGGCGGACGCCAGAAGGACGGCTCGTTGGCCCTGCCCACGTCGTGGCTGTTGGGGTAGAACGACGGCTCGTTGGCCCTGCCTACGTCGTGGCTGTTGGGGTTGGGCCCCTCGTTGGCCCTGCCCACGTCGAGGCTGTTGGGGTTGGGCCCCTCGTTGGCCCTGCCCACGTCGAGGCTGTTGGGGTAGGGCCCCTCGTTGGCCCTGCCCACGTCGAGGCTGTTGGGGTAGGGCCCTTGTACATTCTCAATGAATGCTGGAGTGAGGGAAGAAGGGGCCGAGATAGAGAGAGAAACAGACAGGCAAGGAGACTGGGTTAAGTCTGACACACACTGAAATGCCAGAAGAACATCTCCTCGTCTCAACTGACATTAAACAGTAAAATCCTCAGCGATAATTCATCCATTTGTAACTAAGAGTGAACAAAATGAACACCCTTATGGGTCAATTTGGTCACATTTGCACACTCCCATGAGTTGGGAGGGCTGAGGATGTTACATTGTGCTGTTTAGTGTCCAAATTACCAAGTCAAATCAAGCTATTCCCATTAGGCATAATAATGGCCTTTATGTCACCTGAATCAAACATCTGTATCATGAAACCAGACATTGGCAGTGGCGCAAATCTTCATTATAATGGTATCAATCTGTTTTATTTTAGCTGATTTCTAAACAACAGGAATGGAATTCTAAAAATTCACTCCCAGGCTTTTTAAAATGCCAGTTACCATTGAGCCTACCAGAGCAAACTAGAGAGGAGGAAGACAACATGACACACTCACACACACACACTCAAACGTGCGCACTGCTGCACACACACTCAAACGCACACACCGACTGTCTTCATCATCTGCCACAGTGTGATCCATGTTGTTGCTTTTCCTCTGTCTCAGCTTTCTGCCGAACCAAAGACAAACTTTCAATTATGCTACCACTGACGAGCCCCTGGCTGGAATACATGACCTCTCTGCCCTGACACGTTACTCTCCGATGACTTCGCATCTTGGTAATGTTGGTTTAAAATAATTATAGCCTGGATTTAAACTGTGTCACACAATGGTTTGTCGCATTGCAAGCTTGTAGATTGTACATTTGCCACCCGCACACCGCTGTACGACAATGCACAAATTAGGCATATGATTATGACAGGGTATTCACAGCTGTGAAAATAGAGCAAGGAGAGGAGGGAGCAGGGGTTGAAAATAAGTACAGCCACTGGCAATAAGTGTGTGCATTCAAAAAGGGCCAAATAATAGAGGTGGTGACGTGGAGCCATGCCTTTTTGAAAGACTCCATAGAAGTCCCAAGTCAAAACAATTCCGCTCGGTTTGTGTGAGTGTGTATAGTACGTGTGCTTGTCGTTTACCCAACAAGATAACAGAAACAGATGGCAAAAAAACAACAATAATTTTCTACTAATCACAATGTAACTGATACAGTCTTCTGTGTGTCATTTTTTCTCCATGATACAGTGCTGACAAACCGTGGGTTGATGAGCAGATGCAAGGAGAGAAAAACAAGCCCTGTGCTTGCGAGAGGTGCTGAGCGCAGGGTCTTGCTGTAACATGCACAACAGGCCTGTGTAAAAGACTGTTTTGATCCTCAGCTCCCAGACGAGCCCCCCATCCACATGCTATAATGATAACTTCTCTTTTCCTCTAGGAAATGCATACATGTAAAGCCAGGCTACATCCACTAAATTACAGACTCGTTGTTTGGAATATTTTCACTTCATGAAAGCAAAATACATCGGATGTCCAGTGTGTGTCTGTGTGTGTGTGTGTGTGTGTGTGTGTGTGTGTGTGTGTGTGTGTGTGTGTGTGTGTGTGTGTGTGTGTGTGTGTGTGCGTGTGTGTGTGTGTGTGTGTGTGTGTGTGTGTGTGTGTGCTGGTGTGTGAGTCAGTGATTGTGTGTAAACGACAATTTTAAAACCTTGTACAAAATAAGTCTGAATAAACAATAATAACTATAGTATAGTCCTTTTTCAATTGAAGAAACGGAATTCAACATAGGAAAAAAAAACATTGCATAAGCGCTACTCAGTAGATTGGGACTAAGGTGCTTTTTTGCTTGGTTGCTTTATTGACACAGGCCCTGAAAGCACAGAGAGCACAAGATTCGGTGGTGCGAGGGCTCCGCTGGGATTAGTCTTTCCCTGAAAGTCAAGCAATCCCTCTGAGCTGCAGGCTCGGCTTTCTTGTGATCTGTAAGGCAACTTTATTAACGCTTCAAGAGAGTAACTGTTGACTTGCAATAAATGCTGCCATCTCTGCAGCCACAGAATCCTTTAAACCCTGACCCCTGAGTTCCTCACGCCACAATAGAAGGAGTCTTGAAGCGAGTTGATTTCCCCACTTTATAGAGAACCCATTCAGCTTGATTTTTTTGCCCCCTCCTCTTGTGATTACTTGAGAAACTTGATAGGCGGGATGAAAATGACTCTGTAGTGGATGTCGTAGCCCCAGCCTTCAGCCAATTTACAGTAGATACGAGTAATGTAAAACATTTGTCATGGTTAGAACAGAAGCCAGCTTTGAATACACATTCCTAATCTCCATAGATAAAATTAAAAAAAACTCAAAGCCTTACAAAGAGTGAAATTAAAGATGCCGCCATACCTATCTGACTCCTGTTACAATTTAATTTAAACAGTCAGGATAGAAGGCATATCTTTAAGTACTTCTGCCACTCTGCTCTGTTTAAATTACACAGTGCCAGCCAGAAACGTGTTTGCATGTACTGAGCCAACAGTGTGTTTACATTAGCCTGGATTAGACTGATGTTCTCTTTGAGGGCCAAGAGCTCTGTAGGTTTAGCATCTGCTGACTACTGAGGGGAGGGGAATGGTATGTTAGCTTTAGCTTTACCACGACTCACGAGCTAGTGTGTGTGGGCCCTAGCTGACAAGCTAAATAATAATACTTTTGTGGAATTGTTCCGCTTATGTGTGGCTGCATCCTTTAACCATTGTACACTTTTTGTTGGTTCTTTTCCTCTACGGGCATTGGGCATTGACTAGCTAAAACACTTAAGTGTGCATACTGTAACTCGTGTCGATGTTGTAGCCAACAGGCTAATGACATCCAGTCTGACCCCAGATTTCATTCCAAATTATCTGGCGGCGTTTTGAGGTCTTTCACACAACTCTACCTAGAGACTGCTGTTGTCAAGCTTCCTGTCTCCTGTAAGGGGTCTTTCATTTCATAACTGACAGAGGAAGCAGGCTCTAACATGTACGGCATTCCATATACCTCAGCTCCAGATTTACAGTGTTCCCCTCCTCCCAACCTCACACACTTCCTAGAACACCCTAGCTGGATGCCAGCATTTTATACGCAAGATTGTGTCCAATTTAATTGGTATTTATTTTACTGATATAACATGTATTACTCCTTCATTATAACAAAGGCTGTGTAATGGGAAGTATGCAAAACTAATTTCGCACACTTTTTAACTTTACTGATTCTGATTTATGCTACCATGTTCTACATCCCTGAATATAGCCAGACATATTTCTCAGATTTAAAAAAAAAACTAATATTGGGAAAAAGAAAAGACCAAACTAAATGGGATATAAGGTGGTTATCTTTCATTTCAAGGACCACCAAATTATATGCAAATGTATTTGCCCATAGACCCCCATCTGATATATCAATTCCTTGGGGTCCTTGGCACGAAATGGTTTGACAACTACTGGCATAGTCAGCTCTGTGTCCATCATGCCCACAGGTCTTTGAAGACCTGTGGGCAATATGGAGTGGCCTCACCACTCGATTCGATTACGATTTACCTGTTAACTAATCGATTTGATTCTACGGTGTATCCGTTTTCTATAGTTACTTTTTCAACAGTCAATACAATCAGTCGTTAGATACATAATTATGAACTACTTTTTCATTTCTAGTGCTTTATTGTGATGTCACACGTATTTTAAACTAAAATATATAAATGCTATAAGCATTTGTATTGTGAATCATTCTGGAGTGCAGTCAGTTGAATGACATGTATGTATTTTGTTGTACATGTATGTATTTTGATGTACCCATGAAGCCTCGTCGTAAGACAGTGCTGCTCACTCAAAGTAGCTGATCTACAAGCTCATAGCGTGTCACACCGCGGTGCGTTGTGAGCTTGTGTATCTGTTGAGCGCTTGAGCAGACGAACAAGTGTGTTGTTGATAGTCATTGATCATTGTCGTTAAATTAACTGAGGATTTGACTGTGTAGTAAAACAGAGATGTGGCTAGATGTCTGCTTTCAAAATACTGGGTAGGTTTTTAATCACTTATGATAGCACTAAGGGCCGATTCATAGTGCTGTAGTGCCGAAATGATTTCGGCTCATCAGAAATTTTCAGTAGCACCGAAGAGCCGACTTTAGGACGGTACCCGCCCTCCCGAACCTCAAATGACGACACATTGTAGGCTCTACAGCGCCAAACCGACTTTTATTCGGCTCTAAAATAGGAGTATGAATCGGCCCTTAGCCTAGCAGCTAGTAGTTGTGTTTGTAGGACACTGTCTGCTCCCAGAAGTTTGTTGTCGCTGTCCGGCAGACTTACTTTTTGTGTTTTTTCGTAAATTAACAGCATACTATTTACGATCATACTACAGTACAGCGTCACACAAAAGTATCAAAAGTAGCAGAACTGCAAGCTCGAAACGTGGCGTGTTGCGTGTTTACTGTTTTTGAATTTGAATCCTGAAAAGTAACGGTTTTGGACATATGAGGTTTCCACCCGACATAGACGAGATGTCTTCACAACATTATTTATTGTCCAACCGATCGTTCCAACAGTGTTAGCTGTACAGTACACAGTAAACGGAAAGGGATGAAAACATAATCTTCACCTCTCAGCGGCCTGGCCTATGTAAAAATGCAAGCAATTTGGGGTAATGTAATTGATCGGACAATGACATGTAGTAAAACTATACTGGTATGGACCTTTAACTTAAATGAGGCCATTGTTTCCAATAAACTAGTGCTATCATACTTTGCTGTACAATGTATTGTGAAAACAGCCAATCTACAAGCTCATAATACACCTGCGTGCGTGCGTGCGTGACTGACTGACTGACTGACCGGTGGTCTCCAAAACTCACCCTCGTGCCTGTGCACTAAGAATGACTGGACCTGCATGGCTACCAAGTCTACCATGACCTTTGGCTTTGGTGTGAAAGAGACAGAATCACAGACCACTGCAGACCAGTGACCTTCACCAATATCTACTACACACAGAGCAGTGCACTGAGCAGCAGAACAGTGACCATAGAGCAGGGCACTGAGCAGCAGACCAGTGAGCACACAGACCAGTGACCACACAGAGCAGTGCACTGAGCAGCAGAACAGTGACCATAGAGCAGGGCACTGAGCAGCAGACCAGTGAGCACACAGACCAGTGACCACACAGAGCAGTGCACTGAGCAGCAGAACAGTGACCATAGAGCAGGGCACTGAGCAGCAGACCAGTGAGCACACAGACCAGTGACCACACAGAGCAGTGCACTGAGCAGCAGACCAGTGAGCACACAGACCAGTGACCACACAGAGCAGTGCACTGAGCAGCAGACCAGCTATACCTGTCTCACTCCCTGACTCCCTGTGCTCCCGTACAGCCTCGAGTACAGCAAACACTCACACACCCTAGCCTGACCGGAAGGTAACAGATGGTCAGAGCACATAACATGGGGGTGTATACGTGTGTGTGTGTGTGTGTGTGTGTGTGTGTGTGTGTGTGTGTGTGTGTGTGTGTCAATGTTTGTGGATGGGTGTGCACGAAATGTGTGTGTGTGTGTGTGTGTGTGTGTGTGTGTGTGTGTGTGTGTGTGTGTGTGTGTGTGTGTGTGTGTGTGTGTGTGTGTGTGTGTGCATGTGCGTGTGCGTGTGTGTGTGTGTGTGTGTGTGAGAGAGAGAAATAATTATTAGAGAAATAACTATATAGTGTGCATCAAGCTATCTGGATGATCACAATTTCACATCATAGAAATCCTGCTAAACTACAGCAATTTACATCTCATCTCATAACTCCTAACTCCAAACACAGGACAAAATACATACTTGATCCACTTTCCCATAGCTCCTTCCTTTATTTCATGTAATGCGTTTATAAAGAGGTTCTTGTTTTGAATAAGATACACCAGTTTATTTTCTGGCCCATACAGACACACGGTTCTGTATACACAACACAAGTGACACTTGTGTTGTGTATACAGAGCCCCCCTTTAACGGAGAACCTTTAGCGGCGTACCATACATTCCAGTAGATTCTCATTCATATGGTAATTGTTGGAGATTTTTCTTTTTAAGCCAAGGAAAATCGTACAGGGCTGCATCCCACGTCAAACACTTGAATCACATCCTGGTGGCTCAGTCTACTAAACACCACTTCCTCCACGACCGTCGGATTCAATCCCAAACTGTGCCATGGTGTCAGAAAACGCTCAATCTCCAGTAAGATGTTAGCCATTTGCAGTCTCTCCTGAGTAAGTTGCTGCATAAGGCCTATATATAGTCAAGCCGGCAAGCAGAACTTGGCAAATTGTCTCCACCAGGCCGAAGGCACGCACACATGCACTCCGTCCGTGTGTGCATCCGTCCTTCCGTCCGTCCGTTACCAGCTAATCTCCGGCACCGTTGGCCCAATCCATGCTAAACTTCGCACACACACTCCCTGGATGCCAACGACAAACCTCTGCCCCACATATTGCTCAACGGCCTGTTATAGCGCCACCATGAGGCCGATTTAGGCAAAACCCATTTCTGTAGATAACTCGTACACATTTTATCCATACATCACACAATTTGGTATACACTATCTCCATAGTCATGTGATCAACACGGATCTGCACCATTTCCCATCTTCCATCCTGATTGGCTAAGATTGGCTTCCAAAGCTTACATGATTCGTCCGTTTCGAACAAAATGCAACAGTGTGCAATTTCCGTGAAATTATACACGCACATTTCCACTAGGCTGAGGACGACATGTCACAATTCTTTTTCCAAATCAGCCTCACGGTGGCGCTATAGCAGGGCAATTCCTGTTTTTACTTATAACTGCATCGATCTGTACAGTATGTATACAACTTATGTATGCGCACTCCCTAGAGGCCATGTGCCCAGAAGGGCACTTTTTTCTAGTTCAGATTAATTCCTTAAGGAAAAGGAGATGCTGGTGCTTGCCTGTATATTTGCATACGCTTAGAGGATTTCATGTGAGTCCTAAGATTCATAAAACTATAGTGGTGTGCGGACCTGATGCCTAGAGTGTCTCCTCCATCATCTGATCTGTCTTTTAGTGCTACCATCCTCCATAAATCTTAAAAGACAAGAGTTAGTATTGTACCTCCAATATGCGCATTGTGTGTTTATGTACAAAAACAACCATGGCAACTCGGTAATAAGGTTTTGGCATGATTTGGACACCTAATGCCACAGCGTCCTGACATGACCTGACAACAGCCTACGGGGGTAAGATTACATGTTTTCTGCCTTCTCATGTCTACCTCGCTATATTCAAGTTCACTAAGGAAGGGATCACTTTCCTCAAAATGTTAAGCAATACTACAGTATAAACCTGATTCATATAGCAATGAGACAAAACCCAGCAAAATAGGTGAATACATCTAGGTCATTTGGGGGGTAAAACACAAGACTCATTCATTTTATTTTTCAAAGGAATGGTCTACTTTTGAGCCTGTTTGTGTTTTAGCCAATGGTTTACCACAGGTAGTGCAAGTGCACTTTGAGTAGTTCAAATATGTTTAATATACTTTTGTCCTGGTCAGCTTTCCTTAACAAACCAGCCCACTCTCATGAGTATAGGGATCTCTCAAACATCCAATTTATGGTTACGCTATTGGATGCCTGTCTGCACTTTTGTATTCTACCACAGAGCAAAAATGCAACACTGGCTGCTACAGCTATACCGTATGTGTACAGAAGTTATTATTTATGGAATATCATTCAGGATCAATAGAATATCTAAACTATCTATCTATTTATCAATCTATCTGTACAGTCTATCTACTAAACAAATGCCTACAGACAGAAAACAATGCATAGTTACGCAGGCAATACCCATACCGCCACAAGAAGACTGCCCTAAAGCCAGCACTCCTAGCCGGTAGCCACACACACCTCTGGGTGATCATCAACACTGCTTCATGTGCTGAAATTAAAGAACATTGTTACATTATTATTGTTATATTGAATGCCGAAACGTCATCCCATCCCACTACCAGTATCAGAATAGGGTTGACGTGGTGTCCGGTGTCAGGTCTGAGCTTACCAGCACTCCACTTGCCTCCACACTTCCACAGACTATTCAAAGGTACTCTGCCAAAGTTCTAGGCTTATTATCCTGCCATCAATGGCTTCACATATTGTACAGTTAATTTAAAACAAATTATTCAGGCACATCATCATCATTTTTCGACAGCGGTCGAGATCATGGATTTCACAATGCCATCACCGCCACGCCAGACTTCCCGGTCCTTCATTACCATCCCCAGTTCCTGCTTACTGATGCATGTGTCCCTAGCGATGACATCAGGGTAAACATTTGAGCCACCTCTTTTGCGCATTAGGACCACTCTATCAAACATTGTATAAGGTTTCTTATACAATTTCTTATTTTTGTGGCGCTGCCGTGCTATACAGCGAGACCGGCCGCAGACCGGTCGAACTTGTAGTCTAAGTAAAAAACAAATAGAATGCTTATTGAGCCAGAGTTTGCAATACTTTTGTCCTACTCACGATTAGAGAACAAGTGACAGTCAGTGTATCTTAGGCTACTTCAAAACTTATTCAGCAAACATTTCAAATTTGTTACATTTTCAAGCAAATTTAACCGTCACACCAAAAAATGGTTCCCTTTAGTGAGTGTAAATATCTGCATAAATTAAGACAAGACCCATAAACACTATGAAGGGAGCTTCAAGCTGGGAGTAGTAATTCATTGGGCCTTTTGAGAGCCATGGCGTTTCTTTTTTTAAATGGCTCTTTGTACGCCAGTGAGGCCCACAGGGGCAAGATAAGCCCAGGGCTGACCTTAATAAATACTTAATCGCCCTTCATTTTGTTCATTCATGGTGAGGAATTAAATAACATGGTGCAAACAAGTTAAACAACAGGAATGGAATTCTAAAAATTCACTCCCAGGTCTTTTAAAATGCCAGTTACCATGGAGCCTACCAGAGCAAACTAGAGAGGAGGAAGACAACATGACACACTCACACACACACTCAAACGTGCACAGCTGCACACACACTCAAATGTGCGCGCACGCACACACACACACACACACACACACACACACACACACACACACACACACACACACACACGCACACACACAATTAACCAAGCATACATTAACCATTTTAAGCCTATTTTAAAACATAGGCTACAAACCCGTTCTGAGATAGATCTGATACATTCAAATTTTCGAAAGAGGTTGACAAGTTTTTAAATGTTGAAATGGGCCATTCATAACGAGTACTTTTAAATACACTGAGGTCTTATACTTGGAACAGATAGACATCTGAGTACTTCTTCCACCACTGCACAGCACACATGCACACACACTCGTACGCAGGCGCGTGCATACACACGCACTCGCTCGCACGCACACACGCACGCACGCACACACACACACACACACACACACACACACACACACACACACACACACACACACACACACACAATTTCTACCGCTGTTTCTCTCTCCCTCTCTCACCACAGAGAAAATGCAGTGGCTTCACTATTGCTTAGGATTCCATTGGCTACAGCTGTGGAAAAGTTCAGTGGGGACACAAAGGGGGGAAAAGCATGGAAAAGGAAAACCGAGGCTGAAAAATACCGGACCAAATTACAAAAGAAAGAGGAGAGAAAGAAGATAATCAGTTTTATGTATACAGGGGGGAAAAAAACCATCAGTTAATAACAAGAGGAGGATGGGCAATACAACAATGTTAAACTAAAGGCTACAACTGAGGAAGAGAAGACATAGAGTGAAAGAGAGGAGCAATAAGGGGAGAAAGTGTGAAGATCCGGGCTGGGCCAACACAGAGTGCTGTGCAATGTGGACAACAAACGTAGAGGCCTTCCGCTCCCCGACATCAGAGTTCAGTTCACACTCTATTTCTAGCAGCAAAGCACACAGAGAGTCAATAAGAGCCTGCACATGTGGCCTGCTGGCTGTTTGCTCTGGAACACACTGTCAAACCACCACACATACACTGTAAAGTCCTCCGTGTTCTTCTTTTAACTTTGAGAGTGTACAAAATACAAATACAATCCAAATGGATCCATTTGGTTACATTTGCAGTTGTACACTTTCTTAGTTGCAAATGCATAGATTAAAACTCTTACAGGTGACAAACACACACCATTATATAATGTTTGTATGATTTAACTCTTTGTAAAAAAAAAACATGTGCCCTTACGGGTAATATAGATTTACACTTTCAGATTAAAATTAACAATTAGGATTTTATGGTGTATATTCGTCTACCGCCTGCTAAGTCACTGCCATGGTCTGTTTAACTACTTTAATTTTAATACCACCAATTTTCCACCAAGTTTCCTCTGTCCCTGTCTATGATTAAACAGTCTAACTGCCCTGCTATGATCTTTTATAGTCAACTGCTGCCTAAAATACAATTCTTTGTGCATCTCCATGCTACATTAACACAGCATGCTACATCAAAACAATGTCAAATGGAATATATACAGAGAATTGTCTTTCATGTTTTCAAATGTTTCATGATACAGATGTTTTAGTGCACAATGTTCTCATATAATCACTTAATTCATGCATAGAAATTAGAACCCCACCACCATCATCACCACCACAATAAAAATGTGATTTGCAGCTAAAAGAAGAGAAGTGAGTTAGTTGTTATTTTACTATACTGTGAGTGATCCTACAATCGAAAGTACTACACTCTTAGTGTTAAAATGCACCTAAATTAGTGTGAAGGAGAGGACCCGCCACCAGTTAGAAAATCTTGAAAAGGAAAGCAAAGAGAGTTGAGACGACCCGTCCCTTTGCTTTGCATCCAGAAGATGAGTAGGGGAGTGAGGACCAGCACCAGACGGAGATCAGATTACTATGAGTGAAGGAGGATGACAATAATCAGACGGCAGGAAGGAGGGTGAGAGTTCCCAACTTTAATGGATCCACAGTGGTTTGTTGCCACTCCGTTTAGCCTTCCTACCTGGCTGTTGTTGTTGTGATGATGGATCAAACTGCCACGGAACCTTGGCGGCAGATTTCCCCCTGTGATTTGGACTCAGTGACTTGGCCTTGGCAGATTTCCCTCCACGAGCACCATGGCTGAGGGTCTGTGCCCCTGCTTTAGAACCTCCAGGGTTGGCCTGAGCACCACCTTTTTCCTGGCTTGGCGTGCCACGAGGTGATGAGGACGGCGAGCCCTCGATGCGCTGCTTCATCTCGGACGACAGCAGGCGACCCTTGTGCATCCACTCCTGCATCTTGTTGACGGTCACCCCGTAGCCCTTGCTGGGACAGCCGGCGGCTGCCTCTGGCACCCAGCAGGCTGTGCTCATTGCCTCCTGTATGTGTTCATGGCCCTGAGCAGCAGGTTCATCAGCGTTGTTGTCTGAAGAACCGCTGAGGCTGTTGACCGAGCCACTGCTCTCATGCAGCCGCTCACCGCGGTCATCCTCGCCAATGCCGCCAGTGTCCTGAAGCAGCTCATCGCTGCTGGTGGCGCCATAAACGGACAGTGGGTCTAACAGCGCAGACCCTTTAACTCCACCGGCCTCTTTCCCTACTTTTGTCTCTTCACAAATCTCTGGGCTCTGGCCTCCAGTGGCACCACTACAAAACAAGTGCCCACCAGGATACCTGATAGCTCCATCGCTGGCAGAGCGCTGTAAAGTGGGTCTTATCTTGGCCAGGGACAGGCTCACCATGCTCTTACTGTTCAGCCTGCCACAGAGGCTGGACTCAAGGTTCCCACTGAGGCACAACAGTAGTGAATCAGTGTCAGACACCTGCTGTTGGCTGTTGTCTCCTCCTGAGGACCACGAGTCACTATCAATGTTCTTTGTGGACAGCCGAGAGCAAAGGCTATCCCGGGAGTGACTACTGCTGCAGGACGTGGCCTGCTGGTCAATGAAACTAAGTTGTTGGACATCGAGTTTGATATCTTGCATGGCATTAATAAGAAGGAAATAAGCCTCTTTCAGCTGGCTCCTAAGCCTGTCTGTCTCTTGGGCACTGCTGCTGCTCAGCTGTACTCTATCTATGCTAGCCTGCGTCACCTCCACCTCATCAGCTTTCCTGTCATTAGCACCAGCTTTTATGGATTCATAAAAAGGGAGAATTTCGTTATCATAGTAATCATCGTCTTCACTGTCTAAAGAATGATGTCTGAGTGATCCCTCTCTGGCGCACAGAGATGCCATGTTTATGTCGCATATTTCTAACTCCGTGGGGAAAAACGTTGGGCTTTGAAGATTGGTCACCCTGTAACATTGAGGCGAGATCCCATAACTCTCAATGTTTCTTATCACTATGTTTTCTTCTGTGTTGCACCCGGCTAAACGGCAGACGGGGAGGCTATTTTTATACACGAATGTTTTAGAATGTGTTTCTTGTGCTTGGCTGCGGTCAATGATGTTCGCGTTGGGTCTATGTGTATGTTCATTTCCAGCCACCTCATCATCCTCTGTCAAGTGTCGGTGATCGCAGTGCTCTGTGCCGTCGCTGCATCGACTTCTCTCATCTTTCTCAAGGCTCGCTGTTGTCCCATTGTTATTGGGTGAAGAACCCTGGACATCTGCCGGGTTGGCTACCCCGCTATTTGACCCCACCTGCGCATGGTATACAATGTGATCATAACTGTCCCCGAACCCAATCGAATCTCCAATGCTGTACTGCCGTGGAATAGTGACGAAGTGTTTGTGCTGTGGATGCGGTGCTCCGGCGGCGGGTGTGAGCACCTTGCCGGCAGAGCGTGGTCCCTGCTGGATCCCGTCGCTCTCCCTAATAACATTTCGCCCAAACTCGGTCTCTCTTTGAAGTGAGACCCCCACGAGCTCCTCGTTAACCCGACCCCTATCCCCCGAAGCCCCGCTGCCCACGTCTCCCCCTCGGCTGCTGGTGTTTGTGTGCGTAGTGGTGGTGGTGCGAGTAGCTTCGTAGTGGTGGTGGGGAAATGCGCTTTGCAACACAGAGCGTCTCTCCCGGACCAGAAACCCCTCTATTTCTAGCGCCCCGTCAACATAATTCTCGTAAGTGCTCATCCTCTCTGCCATGCAATCCAACCCCGCGAGCAACACTACCGGATGAACCTCACTGTCTCGCTGCATTTGCAAAACTTTTTCTTTACCTTCTCGGCCCCCATTCGCCGCAGTGGCAGCGCCGTATCCACCAG